>NC_057801.1:400423702-400733007 GCF_018294505.1 Triticum aestivum | reverse complement strand
AGCGATGCTTAAGTCTGTCCGAATCATGTTAGCTATTGCTGCATTTTATGATTATGAAATTTGGCAAATGGATGTCAAAACTGCATTCCTGAATGGATTTCTAGAAGAAGAGTTGTATATGATGCAGCCAGAAGGTTTTGCCGATCCAAAAGATGCTAACAAAGTGTGCAAGCTCCAGCGATCCATTTATGGACTGGTGCAAGCATCTCGGAGTTGGAATAAATTCTTTGATAGTGTGATCAAAGCATATGATTTTATACAGACTTTTGGAGAAGCCTGTATTTACAAGAAAGTGAGTGGGAGCTCTGTTGCATTTCTGATATTATATGTAGATGCCATATTGTTAATTGGAAATGATATAGAATTTCTGGATAGCATAAAGGGATACTTGAATAAAAGTTTTTCAATGAAAGACCTCGGTGAAGCTGCTTACATATTAGGCATCAAGATCTATAGAGATAGATCAAGACGCTTAATTGGACTTTCACAAAGCACATACCTTGATAAAGTTTTGAGAAAGTTCAAAATGGATCAGGCAAAGAAAGGGTTCTTGCCTGTATTACAAGGTGTGAAGTTGAGTCATACTCAATGCCCGACCACAGCAGAAGATAGAGAGAAAATGAAAGATGCTCCCTATGCTTCAGCCATAGGCTCTGTCATGTATGCAATGCTGTGTACCAGACCTGATGTATGCTTAGCAATAAGTTTGGCAGGGAGGTACCAAAGTAATCCAGGAGTGGATCACTGGACAGCGGTCAAGAATATCCTGAAATACCTGAAAAGGACTAAGGATATGTTTCTCGTTTATGGAGGTGACAAAGAGCTAGTCGTAAATGGTTACGTCAATGCAAGCTTTCACACTGATCCGGACGATTCTAAATCGCAAACCGGATACATGTTTATATTAAACGGTGGAGCTGTCAGTTAGTGCAGTTCTAAACAAAGCGTCGTGGCAGGATCTACATGTGAAGCGGAGTACATAGCTGCTTCGGAAGCAGCAAATGAAGGAGTCTGGATGAAGGAGTTCATTTCCGATCTAGGTGTCATACCTAGTGCATCGGGACCAATGAAGATCTTCTGTGACAATACTGGTGCAATTGCCTTGGCAAAGGAATCCAGATTTCACAAGAGGACCAAGCACATCAAGAGACGCTTCAATTCCATCCGGGACCAAGTCCAGGTGGGAGACATAGAGATTTGCAAGATACATACGGATCTGAGTGTTGCAGACCCGTTGACTAAGCCTCTTCCACGAGCAAAACATGATCAGCACCAAGACTCCATGGGTGTTAGAATCATTACAGTGTAATCTAGATTATTGACTCTAGTGCAAGTGGGAGACTGAAGGAAATATGCCCTAGAGGCAATAATAAAGTTATTATTTATTTCCTCATATCATGATAAATGTTTATTATTCATGCTAGAATTGTATTAACCAGAAACATAATACATGTGTGAATACATAGACAAACTTAATGTCACTAGTATGCCTCTACTTGACTAGCTCATTAATCAAAATGGTTATGTTTCCTAACCATAGACATATGTTGTCATTTGATTAACGAGATCACATCATTAGGAGAATGATGTGATTGACTTGACACATTCCGTTAGCTTAGCACTTGATCATTTAGTATGTTGCTATTGCTTACTTCATGACTTATACAAGTTGCTACAACTATGAGATTATGCAACTGCCGTTTACTGGAGGAACACTTTTTGTGCTACCAAACGTCACAACGTAATTGCGTGATTATAAAGGAGCTCTACAGGTGTCTCCAAAGGTACATGTTGAGTTGGCGTATTTCGAGATTAGGTTTTGTCACTCCGATTGTCGGAGAGGTATCTCTAGGCCCTCTCGGTAATGCACATCACTATAAGCCTTGCAAGCAATGTAGCTAATGAATTAGTTACGGAATGATGCATCATGTAACAAGTAAAGAGACTTGCTGGTAACGATATTGAACTAGGTATTGAGATACCAACGATCGAATCTCGGGCAAGTAACACACTGATGACAAAGGGAACAATGTATGTTGTTATGCGGTTTGAACGATAAAGATCTTCGTAGAATATGTAGGAGCCAATATGAGCATCTAGGTTCCGCTATTGGTTATTGACCAGACACCGTTCTAGGTCATGTCTACATAGTTCTCGAACCCGTAGGGTCCGCACGCTTAAGGTTTCGTTGACAGTTTTATTATAGGTTGATGAATTTTGATGTACCGAAGGTTGTTCAGAGTCCCGGATATGATCACGGACATGACGAGGAGTCTCAAAATGGTCGAGACATAAAGATCGATATATTGGATGACTATATTTGGACACTGGAAAGGGTCCGGGTGAGATTGGGACAATACTGGATCTCCGGGAGGTTATCGGAACCCCCGGGAGGTATATGGGCCTTATTGTTTCTTAGTGGAAAGGAGGGAGAAGAAGCAAAGGAGGGGGTGCCCCCCCAAGCCCAATCCGAATTGGGAAGGGGGCCGGCCCCCCTTTCCTTCTTCCCTCCCCCCTCTTCCTTCCCTCTCCTACTCCTAATAGGAAAGGGGGGAGTACTACTCCTGGTTGGGGTTGGACTCCCCCCCGGGCGCGCCACCCCCTTGGCCGGCCCCCTCCTCCACTCCTTTATATACGGGGGAGGGGGAACCCCATAGACACAACAATTGATCTCTTGATCTCTTAGCCGTGTGCGGTGCCCCCCTCCACCATAGTCCTCCTCGATAATATTGTAGCGGTGCTTAGGTGAAGCCCTGCGACGGTAGAACATCAAGATCGTCACCACATCGTCATGCTGACGGAACTCTTCCCTGACATTTTGCTGGATCGGAGTACCGGATCGTCATCGAGCTGAACGTGTGCTAGAACTCGGAGGTGTCGTAGTTTTGGTGCTTGATCGGTCGGGCCGTGAAGACGTCCGACTACATCAACCGCATTGTTCTAACGCTTCCTCTTTCGGTCTACGAGGGTACGTGGACAACACTCTCCCCTCTCGGTGCTATGCATCACCATGATCTTGCGTGTGCGTAGGAATTTTTTTGAAATTACTACGTTCCCCAACAGTGGCATCCGAGCCTAGGTTTTATGCGTTGATGTTATATGCACGAGTAGAACACAAGTGAGTTGTGGGCGATACAAGTCATACTGCTTACCAGCATGTCATACTTTGGTTCAGCGGTATTGTTGGATGAAGCGGCCCGGAATGACATTACGCGTACGCTTACGCGAGACTGGTTTTACCGCCGTGCTTTGCACACAGGTGACTAGCGGGTGTCTGTTTCTCCAACTTTAGTTGAACCAGTGTGGCTACGCCCGGTCCTTGCGAAGGTTAAAACAGCACTAACTTGACGAACTATCATTGTGGTTTTGATGCGGAGGTAAGAACGGTTATTGCTCAGCCCGTAGCAGCCACGTAAAATTTGTAACAACAAAGTAGAGGACGTCTAACTTGTTTTTGCAGGGCATGTTGTGATGTGATATGGTCAAGACATGATGCTATATTTTATTGTATGAGATGATCATGTTTTGTAACCGAAGTTATCGGCAACTGGCAGGAGCCATATGGTTGTCGCTTTATTGTATGAAATGCAAATGCCCTGTAATTGCTTTACTTTATCACTAAGCGGTAGCGATAGTCGTAGAAGCAATAGATGGCGTAAACGACAACGATGCTACAATGGAGATCAAGGAGGAGCATGAAAACACATTCGGATACGCACATTCTGATATTCATTTTGATTACATAAAACATCCGAGGAGCATGAAAACACAAATAGTAGTGAGATTATCTTTGTAATGCAGAGGATATTCTAATATAGGGGCTCCTTGGAAACCCTTGTGTTTTATCACTAGATTTTGATTAGAGAGCCCATGTGTGCTTTAATGTGGTACGTGCTTTAATATAATCTGGCATAGGTACACAGAAAAATAGGCTCCAGAAGTAAGGATAGTTGGCAAATGATAGTTTCATAATATGCTGTATGGCTAGAAGGGCTTCAGATACCAGCTCTCTTCAACTAAAGGTGCTATACTGATAATATTAGTGTAACTCTCAAAGGCGACATAGTTCCCCGCATTTCCTTGCTAATATTATAGGATTCAAGTGGGCAGGGCACTACAATTCTTATTCCTATGTTTACAAAATCCTACAAATCAAAGAGGCCCGAAGAGTTGAAATTATCCATCACAACCGACCGAATAGACCTCTACACTGCAAATGTCCCCGCTCCTCTTCACTACAAGGAACATACTGTACTACTATCATACTCCCTCCGTTCCAAAATATAAGTCTTTGTAGAGATTTCCACTATGGATCATATACAGATGTATATAGATACATTTTAGAGTGTAGATTCACTCATTTTGCTCCATATGTAGTCCATGTTGGAATCTATACAAAGACTTGTATTTAGGAACGGAGAGAGTACTTATTAAAGAAGAACAGAAGAGGAACATGCTAAAGAAGAGAAAACATATTTTGGATAGTAAGATGTTCGTTGCGCAGTGCCCACACATGATGAACCAAAGCGCATTAAGAATGCAACTCCCTGTTGTCTCTCTATATGTGGTGCATGTGCTTTTCAAAAGTAAAGTAGGAACATTAGCTGACCAATTAAACGTTATCTGTTTTAGTAATATCAACATCATATCAGATTCGTATTTGAGCAACAAGTTTGGAATTATGAGTGGCATGTTGTTTAGCTTGATGGATTGAGGAGCAATGCTAAGCAGCTACGATGATGGTACCAAATATAAAGGAGTGTCTGCTTGCAAGTCGCATGACTTTTGTCATTTGGGTCACTCGACCATTTTAGGCGGTTGGGTGAAGATCCTACGTCTCCTAACCCTTCTTCTTCCTCATCTCCGATTCTTCCCCTACAGAACACCCCAGGGGCCGCCGGCCGAACCACTGGCCCTGGGCCCCCCTCCCTCCCCTGAACCGCCCCCATTGCATGTGTTCCTCTGCCACCGCCACCCCCACTCCCGACCCTGCCCGCTTTGAGTTTTCTTCGTTCGGCGAGGCCCCACCACTGCCAGGCAACTGCCTCCCACAACCACCTTCCCCACCTGAGCCCATTCCTTCCCTCCGGCTCACTCCGGCGAGCTCTCAAAAATCAATTGACCCAATTTTGAAATTTAGTCTACTGTCATTTAACTAGTGTGGAATATAAAGGGGGAAAACCATAAGCATTGTGAATATAGTGTTGAGCGTGCCATGGCGGATCTGAAGGTGCAAACCGGACAAAGGCAACTTCACAACCAATGTTTGCTTTCAATTAACAAGTAAGATCCTAAGTGATGGACAAGAAATCACAGTAAAGCAGTGGTGATCTATTTTCTTGCTGTGATAAATAAGTTGAGCATATACAAAAGAGTACCGCCTCTGGTGTGGCGCCGTGTATGCATCTGCTGAGAATTTGACGGTGTTGCAGTAGCGATGGCTGTCGGCGGCGTGGAAGTAGAAATAGGAGGGTAGACGGTGGCGGTAGGGGAAATATCCCAGCACGATGGACGAGACAGTCGTAGGAGCGGCGCCGGCATGTTGGACGATGGAGGGGATGAAGCGAGAGGACGGGATGCAAGGATCTGGTCCGAAGCTGTGGAGGAGAGAGGTTGATCTCTTGTAATGGACGACGGCGTCGGGGTATCAGCTCTGGCATGGTGGAGGAGTATGGTGGTGGATGGGGTGGCGGACGGAGGAGGCTGGGGTGGAGAGGGTGTTTTGGCACCCATGGAGTATGAATGTGGAAATGGAGGGAGAGAGGAAGGGGGAACCATGCCTTCAGGGCGGCTTGTCTCAAATGCGAGGAAATTTACAAACTTAGCCCCCGTTTAGAATTTCCTATCTCACAACAATAATAGTCGATTGGGGATAGGACGGTAATATTGGATACACCGAATATTTGCCACCGGAGATTTTGGCCGAGGAGAGATTGTTTTGGCACCCACCGTGTATGAATCTGGGTGAGAGGCGATTTCGGCCGAGGAGAGTTTGTTTTGGTGCCCACCGTGTATGAATCCGAGTAAGAGGCGGTTATGTCATGTTTGAGTGAAATTACAAACCTACCCCTATCAAGACCTATTGAAATCGAGCCGGCATGTGTTGCATGTCACGGAAAGGCGGCAATTTCCATCTCCCATGTTTTGGTTTTGGGCGGTAACTGCAAGTTTGGCCGCTTCATTCATTGTTTTGAGAAAAAGCTCGCACGTTTACCGTGCCAACTCAATTCCAATCCATTTTGTATTCTATTTTTGTTCGGGTAGGATCCATTATCGATTGGAATAAAATTCTATATACATCATTTTTATATATACTTTCAGAAGCAAAACAAAGAATTCTGCTCCTTTGTATATATAATATGATTTACAAATATAATGATCTCAAAATCATAAGGTTGAATTCAAAAAATTTAAACCAAATTATGTTCTACTAAAATGTATGGATTGGTAATATCTACATATTAAATAACATAGATGCGCATGAATTCATATGAGTATGCATGTTTGATAGATCAATTTTGGTTCAAGTATGAATTACATTTATCGTCATCTCAAATTCAAATATTTGAATCCCTTTTATGTTGACATTTTCTATACAGGCAACTAAATATTTGAATCTCCTTTCACGCCCATCTCTCTCGCATACTCCTTCATGTAGCTATCACTCTCTTTTCTCCAGCTCACCCGCATGCTCACTTAATATTTCTCCTATATTTTTGTGAACATGGTCTCTCGACGTCTCCCTTGAGAAGTGTCACACTCTCCCTATCATTATACATTACATGGTTTTCATTATCTCTCACGTCTCTATCATTCTCTGGTATCACTAGGTAGCTAAACTTTCTTTTTCACCGCCACACACACACACTGTCACTCGTATTTCGCTTTGTCTTTCTCTTCAGGGTTCTCACATGCACCCCATATCTCTTTGGATATGACTCCTGCCACTAAAATTACTCTCTGTCGCACACACAGCGTTTATTGCGGTCTCCTTTCCGTCTTCATCTAAGTTATAAAACTGACATTATTCATTTGTTTACCCGATCAGACAAACTCCCCCTCCCTTTCTCTCTCTCTCTCCCTCTCTCTCTCTCTCTCACACACACACACATGCACACACACACACACCTCCCGCTTCCACTCCCCTTCCTGATTACTGTCTCTCTCACAGACACACAAAACTCTCGCTTTCGCACCCCCGACTCGTATTTATCTCACAAACACCGATCGACTAGCCTCCAGATAGGTCTATACACCCGCACACTCTTGCTTCCACTATCTCGTACATGTCTCTCTCGCGCTCCTTGTATCTATGTAGATTTTTCATCCCTTCTTGAGACACGCCCTCTCGATCGTGCACACACACACCATCGCCTCATTTTATGGTGATACCTCTCGCACACACATGCTTTGCGTCTTTGTCACACACGCACTCTGTCCTCCTCCTGTCTCCCTCTCTCTCACACACACACACACCACACACACATATGGGCTTTTTGTAACAACTAGCAAGATGCCCATGCGTTGCACGAAACATCAAGATGCATTTGTATGAGTAGTTTATCTTGTGGGAGAAAAGGATGATCGAGGGAAGGCCTTATTTGCAAAAGTGGAGAGGGTTGTGGTTACCTTTTTGCAAAATTTCCATAGTTTCCTACATATCCGTCAGATATAAATCAGACGACCTATATTGCAGGATGGCAGGCACACCATCATCACCAAATTTGTTTTTTTATAAGAGTAGAGATATAGCACTTCTCGAATCTTGAAACCAACCACATTCCTCCCTTATCTCATCAAAATAGCCAAAGGAATATATTTTGAGTGAAACATAACATTTTTTTACTGATATACATATTTCAAAACTAGACACTTTTCTATCAAATCGGTGAATATGTATTAATCTACTTTGATCATGTGGCAACGCATTGGCACGTTGCTAGTTATTACTACTGTATAATTTTTTGGACACCAGAGAAACGGTGGAGTACATATACGAAGAGAAGAGGCGCACGCATGCAGTCGGTCTCCCACTGTCTCGCACACATGAGAGTTACGTAAAGGCACCATAAACAAATAAACCCTAAAACACTAGGTGCACGATAGTTGCATGCGCGGGTATCGGGTACGTGGTGGAGCGCACCTTTGTAGGGATAGTCAGCTCGCGTGATAATTTGATCTGTAGGAGTTGATGGTTGGGACCATAGGTGAACGACCTGGAGGCAGTGGCTCGCCTGTCGCCACTGATCGAGTAGCCACGTTTGAAATATCAATTTTTAGCGGGGTAAGAGTTCTGATTTTCAATGGCGTGTTATAAGTACTAGCTTTTAGAATGATTGGCATGGAGCGAAAATGGAATTCATAACTACTACCTCCGTCCTGGTTTACTAGTCCCCATCGTATTTTGGGTCAAAGTTTGTCCACGGATTTTACTTGTAAAATGTGAATGGAAAAGGAGATTTTGTTATACCCAAATAAAAAAGGATTGGAGGGAGTGATTGCTCTGACACTGACGCGACCTCTCATAGTGCAGGCATTGAACCGACGCATCAGCCAAGAGGTCCCCACTCGCTGCAGGCCAGGCTGAACACGCCTCCTCGCTGCATGCAACCAACTTCAGACTGCCCCGCCTGCTTCCATTGAATCTACACGTGTGCCAGTAACACGTCCTTCCACGAGCTGACCGGCATTTTAGAACACAACGCCAAGCTGGCCCCTGGTGCATCAACTCGACACCCCAAGGATGCTCGCAGAAGAGTCGCCAGTTCTTGCACGCCGGCACACGGGGGACCATGACGTCCATTGCACTGTCGTTGGTGCGCCATCTGACGCAAACATTAGCGGAACCGCGTCATGCTAGCAGAGGTGGCCAACACGTCAGCGGCCACCGCTGACACCGAGATCGGGAGCTGCCGCCGCTCGGAACCCACGAATGCTACGACCACCGCGTCACCGACAGACACCCGGTGTGTTGCCCGGTTTGGGTCAAAACATCGTGGACCCCAGCCGCGGCCAACATTTGAAATATTATACCTGCCTCCAGAAGTTATTTGCATTTAGTAAAAAATTGTCCAAAATATAATTAATTATGTATGGTCCTGACTTGTTGTGCTCGCACTGGTAGTAGGAACTAGAGATTTGTTTTCTTTATTTATAACTCTCCTCACATTTTTTTTGGCTTTGAAGTGAATCATGGTTGTGGACATTATCTATGAGTGTGCAATTACATGTGAACATGAGTTTGTTGTGGAAGTTGAACTTGGAATATTGGGCTTGCATGTGAACTATACCATGTCCAATGCTTCATCTATTATTGTTTGGAAAGTAATTAATGTTATTACATGACCCAAAAAAATTTATTTTGTGCCACATCAGTAGATGCACGGACATCACAACAGGCATGCTGACCGGATAAATATTTGAACCTAGCTATAATGAAGGAAAATTTGTATTGAAAACAGTTTTAGATAGCACGAGACGCCTAGCCTGCTCAGCCTCTGCTAGCTTCTTTCTGACTTCTTCCATCTCTTCTTTGGCTTGGGTGAAAAGAGCATATGATTGCTCTTTTCGCTTCTTCAGGAACTCATCTACATTCTCAAGGGCTGATGCACACTTTCTTTCAACCCTTACTAGAGCCACGAGGACCGAACAGTTGATGACTCCACCTTGCTTGTGTGTAATCCAGCATCATCTGGGAATTTGCACCTTGTGTCTAATCCAGAATCATTAGGGAACAGGCACCTTGTGTGTAATCCAGCCTCATTTTGGAAACATGATATCGAGGTTGACCATACTTCCCTCCTCGCAGGAACTGCATCCTGACATGAAGTAACTTCTTTTTTAGATCAATACTCAGAGCAACCTAGATCCATTTAGTATAAGCCAGATCAACAAGACTCGGAGAAGTGAATTCAAAAGGAGAAATATAAAAACAGACTCCAAGGTGAGAACACCCACTTCCTACATCGAGCTAAAAACGAAAGCACTAGGACGATTAAGACTCTTCTTATTACACATTGAAGAACACAAGGCCTAGAGAAACAAAAACTACAACATATACACATCAAAGAACACGAGGCTAAACGAAAGTTATTGAAAGGGTGTTACTTACCAAAGCTCGTTTTACAGGTTCGATGCAGCTCCTCTTTAACTTGCCAAGTGCCTTGAAGATGTTCCCAATATCCCGTGTTTGGTCTTCATTGCTCCTCTGCATGTTCGCACTCGTGGTTTTAAAATATCAACATGGCAAGAAAAATATAGTAATAATCACGCATCTTGTGGGCAACATTAAAGCACTCATCTGCCAAGTGAGAGCATCTCTAACAGAAGCGCAGCACATTTAAAAAAAGCATTTATAGCACCGGAATAGCCAGTTTCTGCGGGCCGTGGAGTGCAGGCTCCAGCGGCCACTGCAAAAAATTGCGCGCGCGCGCCGCTCTAGCAGACGCGCTATATTTTTCTCCTTTCTACTCTGACTCGATACACATTCGACTCTGAGTCGATACTACCATGGATAGATACATAGATAGTTCTCAACATAGATATAGCATAGATAGATAGAAAAATAGATAGTTCAACTACTCCTCGTCGTCCGACTCGATGATGTCCTCCTCCGACGTCTCAATGTAAGCGACAAGGTACCGATTGTCGTCGGAGTCCCAGGGCGACTCTCCTCCTAGCTTGATGTTGAATTGAGCGGCCGCCTTCCACGTACGCTTGTCCTCGCGATAGGCTGCTCACTCCGCCCTCCTCTTCTCCCTCTCCGCCCTCCTTTACACGTAGAACTCGCGCTTGTTGATGATGTCCTCCAAGAAGCATCGGCGCCATATCGCCATGGCTTCCTAGTCCATCTCGGCGGTGCCGAGACAGTGTTGTCGCCTCCGGTTGAGCGAAGATCCTCATCGATGATAAGGCATGGGGGAGGCGCGACCTCTTGCGCCCACTCCCGCATCGGCACGTTGGGGAAGTTCAATGTTCTACGAGGCCACCGGAGGCGCCACGTCACCGCGTCGTACGCACGGGCGGCCTCGTGGGCGGTGTCAAAAGTGCCGAGGGAGAGGCGCGTCTCGCGGAACCGGATCTCGGCAGTGAAGCCGCCAGAGGGACGCGCGCGGACGCTGCGGTATCCCCAAGTTTCCCGGCGACGCGGTGGCATGGTGGCGCGGCGGCGGCGAGGCAAGAAAGAGCGCGGACAGAGCGGTGGTGAGGCACAGAGCGGGGAGAGAGCAGTGGAAAGGCCTCAAGGCGATGGGAGGTCGTTAGATTTTATAAAGCGCGCCGGACGCCGCGCACCAAACCTAGCGCACGCCCGACCGCTTTTTTCCCACACGTGCGTGATCCTTTTCCAACGTCCCTGCTATCTCTACTGGCTTCTCTACTCTTATTATATATATATATAATATTTATTTCATATTTATATTTATCAATGCTTCTTATATCTTATATATCTCTTATATATATTATAGACATATCTACTATATCTAACGGATAGGAAGGAAACTATGGCAATTTTGCAAAAAGATACCCACACCCCTCTCCACATTTGCACATAAGGCCTTTCCTCGTTCTTCCTTTTCTCCCACAAGATAAACTACTCATACAAATGCATCTCGATGTTCTGTGCAACGCATGGGCATCTAGCTAGTTCTAAAAAACTTTCCATCATTTGCCACACTACTGGTTGCAGATGAAGAACCTACCCAAGCACAACACAATATAGGAGCGACTCACAATTACAAGGTGATATTCTAATGGGCAATGCAAGCTAGTATAACCAATTACTTTTATGGCAACAATAACAGCCAGGAAATTTGAAGGGTAGGTATGAACAAAATTGGAACTGCACATGTACTACTAAGAGATTCAATACACACATTACCAATCGAGGAGGAGTACGATGGTTGCGGCAGCCTCTATGCATCATGGTCGACAACGGGAGTCAGGTCATTCTCCATGACGGTGGTGCTTCTGCGCTTGGCGGCTTCCGGGAAGCAGATCCGAGACTATGGAAGACGGTGCCGGGGAAGAGGCTCCATGTATGACGAGATGGTGGACCGGCTCCAGTGCGGCGTACGACATCGTCAATGAGGCAGATGCGCTGCGGTGGACGAGTGTGTCGATGTAGAAGGGGAGGAGCATGAAGGCTGCAGTGCCGTGGAGAAGTCTATTTTGTGGTGGGAATAGAAAATGGGGAGTATTCAGGAGTACTACTCTGGGTGCCGGGGTGGGATTGGCTGGGTAGGGTGAACCTGAAGTTACCAAAATAGCCCCCTACGAACCAGCATCCGTAGGCCTGTTCCGAAGGGTATGATGGTAACTTCACACTGCTCGAATTAGGGTCGCGGGAGATTTTCCTGCCAACCTCAAAATTTTGTAACACTGAACTCCCCGTTTGGCGTGTTGGGTGATGGGCTAAGCAACTAGCGAGTAGTACTAGTAACTACTAGTACTCCCTCAGTTTTTATTAACTCTGCATATTAGGTTTGACCGAAGTAAAACTTCCTAAAGTTTGACCAAGTTTATAGAAAAATATAAACATTTACCATAACAAATATGTATGATGTGAAAGTACATTCAAGAATGAATCTAATGGTATTTATTTGTTATTGTATATGTTAATATTTTTTTAATAAACTTTGTGAAAGTTTACAAAACTTGACTTTGACCAATGCTAATACGCGGACTTAAATAAAAAAGGAGGGAGTACATGTTTGTTTTCTTTGTTTGTAGTGGAATTAATCATTTACTGTAGTCGTGAAGTTAATATATTAGGCTACTGACTACGAATGTAATGGTTTATACAATTCAATAGTTAGAATCATTGTTGAATTCCAAGATGTATACGAGGTCTATAGTACTTCACAATGTGTTCCAACTCTCATAACCCCAGTAAAATGAAAATCTAAATGCATTTCATAGTTATTACTTTGTAGGATGCAAGAAAACCAACCATAACTCTACATGGTCCATTATAAAAGCAACATTTTGAACAAATCCCAATGTGTGAATGAAATGTGTAGAGAGAGCTTGCGAAGATGGAGCAGAAAGGGCGGGAAAGATTGTATGTATGTGGGCGAGAGAGTAGGAGACAAACCTATCAAGAGATATGTATATATAGAGAGAGAGAGAGGAAGAAGTTAGGTCTGTGAGAAAGATGGAGACATGTAATATACATGAGATGCGTGTGCATCTGGATTTTGTACACGTCGAAGGAGAAAAGACAACGGGTTTGATGAGAGAGCTAGAAAAACATGGACGAGACGGGAAGGATCTTGTGGGTTGAGGGATTGATAATTTTGTGCACGAGAGACGGGGGGAGGAGTCAGTCAGCCGTCGTCAAATCATCCTGCTTCTAAATGGCCCTGCATTCTCTAGTGTAGTGTGGTCGCTTTCTTCAATCTCCTCGATGCCCTCTTTGAGGATTGAGGTGGTGCGCATGCTGGGGTGCAGAGAATCACAAGTGAGAGTGGTCGCCATATAACCTTGGATGGGGATGAATTGTGTGCTCGGGGGAGGGGGAGTGTGTGTGTGTGTGTGTGTGCCAGATATTGAGAGAAATCAAACCTATGGAGAAAATGTGTGTGTATGTGACGGAAAGATACATGCTAAATAGGGTTTTCACGAAGAGATTGTGTGTGCGAGATAGAGAGCGATGTGCGGGCCTAGAGCTAGTCAGGGGCTGGGTGAGGGTATCAAAATGTGTGCGTTGATGCATGTGTGACATGCAATCGTACGAGGTATGGAAGAATCGAGGGAGATGGTTGTTGTGTTACGGATGCTCCTCTCTCTCTCTCTCTCGCACACACACACACAAGTACAAATAGAAGACCATTCTCTCATGTATACACAATGTATCGACATATCTCTATGTCTCACTCATGCATGATCATTTGCGCATTCACACCTCTCTATGTCTCTATCACACGCACACCGTATCCACATTGCCCTTCCGCCACAACACACATATGGAAACATACACGCGTTCTCTCTCAGTCACACACACAAAATCAGCATTAAAAAAACTAGGGCGCACCTAAAACATCCAAATCCAAATAAGCACGAACTGAAGCTAAATTCAAATATATGGAAATATTGTAGCGTGAAGAACTTATCCAGGAAAAAAAGTGGAGTAATATTTGGGGATTTTTTTCACAGACACAAAAAGGTTCGGTGGATGTCCTTCAAGCGCGACACGGTGACGCACCGTTTGATTGACCGGGCGGCCGCGGTGCACGCGCTTGCATAGGATTCCGTATCGATGTTGTGCTAACTAATATGGTAGTATAAGCGTTGCCTTAGTCTAATGTTTTTTTTTGAACTAGCCCTCAATCTAATGTTTACGTGTACTAGTACAGTGTTCTTTTAAGTTTGACTAACCCTATATAAAACTAAACTAAGCTCCCATACGCGCACTCATCAATATGCCGCCGCCGCCGTTGCGCATGCCGGCACCCGCCTGCTCCGACTGACCATTTCTCGCCCATCACCGCCGTGTCCCCGCCATCCCTGTGCCATGAAGCCGAAGGCTCGCCCACTCACGTCATCTGCAGTCCCTCCTTGCGATGCTGCCGTGCTGCCAAGCACGCGACCAGCTGGTGGAGCCGAGTCTATGCCCACAGCGTACAAAGAGAGGGACGAGCGCGTCCTCCAGCACGCTAGCGAGGAGGAGCTAGCGTGTCATTGTCATCTCTGCCCGCGCGGAGGAGGTGCACATGGTGGCTGTCGCGGCGGAAGCCGGTCACACCCACGCCGAGTCTGCAAATCGGGTGCGGACGTGGCATCTACCTTCAAGACCTTGAATGCCACGTGGATCCTGCAATCTGAAGGAACAATTTGGGTCAACCGACTCTTGTGAGCCATTGGATGCAACATGGATGGCAAGAAGGGCTTCTTCAACCTCCGAAATTGATGCATTGTTCATCTTCTCTCTCAGGCATCGAGCTGCTAGCCCGCCACAGGACTAACCGCCTGCCGCCGCTGCCTCGCCCTCCCCTGAAACGCCTGCTACCGCCATGCTCCCCCACCCCCACCATCCGTTTAAACCCAGGCATGATCCATTTTTTCTAGCGAACTTCATTCCACACCCAACACTCATATATAAGATAGATCATGGGCACCCTGCCACCCTAATATAGATACTGGGGGAGCTTCTCTACCATCTTCTTCCTTCGCTCCGTCGGACTTCTTTCACAAATCGACTGACCCAAATTATACTACTAGTACGTATTAATAACAGTAGGAACGCAAAGATACAAGCAGTAGTACCAACTACAAGAAGAACATTAGTAAGACATACTAGTACTATTATACGTACTAAAGAGTTCAAACAACGAGAAAGAACATAAACACAGTTCTTCTGGGGGCTCAGCACAAAACACCCCTGAAATAAAACTAAGCAACTAGTCCGCTTGAACTGCAGTAGAACCAGCTTGAGCAACGACACTGCCACCTTACTCGGAGTCCAAGTCCACGTCCTTGACTTCATCCTTGTCCCTCTTCACCGACACTTCTTTGCTTGAATTGTACACTAGGCTCTGCTTCTTCATCCAACCCTTGTAGATATTTAAACAAAGGTAGGCATCCGTTGCTGCGTACAGGAGGTGATATTCATCTATTATCTATGACTCCCATGCACAATGAAACTCCGGGTGAGGTTTCTTCAGTTGAGCGTACGAAGGATCAATCATGGTTGTTGCCAGGGCCAGCATTTAAGGCTGAGAGGAGGACACCAGGCTTGCCTTCTGGAGATCGAAGGGCTGGCGTACAACAAGGCCTATCCGACCCAGGACTCTCCTGTAGTTCCTAAAGTCTACAGTAACGAATTTCACTCTTTTGTACTTGAGGAAGAACTCAAATTCCTGGCACCTAATGTCGGCATGGCATATTTGGTAGACCAAGCACACATTATGTACGCAAACCTGGATCACAACAAGCTTCTTCTTTTGTGACTCCTTTAGAAGCTTCTCGCTTTCTAGGACTGTGGTGTACTCAACATCTAGCCCAACGACCCACTCATTCTTTGAACTTTTGAACATGCGTAGGAAGCGAGCAAGGCATGCTTCCACCATCGCGGATCTACGGGTGTAGATGACAAAGAACTCACCGTCGGTGATGGTTCTAACCTAGTACCCAGCGGCGATCGTGGACATTTGGGTGGCCATGGATTTTGGAGGCGGGTTATGAGAAGATGAACTGGTGTGATGTGAAAGGACGGGACGACTGGGAGTGAACTGTTGTAAGGTAGAAGACGGGGACGAGTAGGGCGTGCGAACGGCGTGGGGTGGTGGCTTGCCTGGTGGATAAACGGATGCATGCCCCCAAAGAGTTCTCGAGTACTATGCGGGACCCACTAGATTTCATGTCTAGTAGACCCATATATTAGGCCTGACGATATAGCTTATGCATGTTCGTACGCCATGCCGGTGCGTGCATGTAACTTCACTATTTCTGTCAACCGTCATGCCTCCCACGACCTTCGCCTCCCTCGCGCGGTAGCGCCCTTTGAGACTTCAGACGGCTATAAATGAGCAATTTTTTTGCCTACTCCGCATGCATGATCCTCCCTCTGGTCCTTTTTACTCCGCATAAGATTTGTGTCAAGTCAAAGTTTGCAAAAATTTTGACCAAATTTATACTAAAAATATCAATATCTACAATAGCAAATATATATTTTATGAAACTACATTTCATAACGAGTATAAAAATATTGATTTGACATTGTGAATGTTGATACATTTTTCTATAAGTTTGGTTAAAGTAGAGGTACATTGACTTCAGACAAAACTTATATGCACAATGCAGACTAGTTCCTCTGTCCAGGTGCATGCCACGTCCTATCTAGTCATCACAACAAGGTTAGCTATTTGAGTACTACTACCTCCCTTCTAGTTTAAAGGGCTCGATTCAAAAATTTCACCTACTCTTACCAAGATAGAGGCGATGGAATAGTTTTTGTAGTCTGCAAAAGTACTCAATTAATGCTCTCGTTCTTCACAAAAAAGTCTGTTTACCAATGAATTATCGCATTGCATGCATGCATGAACACTAGTAAATGACAAAAAAATTACATGCATTAGTTAATATTCTCTTTAGCCTACACGTAGCGGAAAGTACTATCATATACTAGTATCATGTGCATGATACTAGTGTATGATATGGGACTACCTTTATGGTGCCATGCATGACACAAAGTAGCATAGTATTTAACATGATACGGTTTCCCTCAAAAAAATTAACATCATACTGTATCTACCTATGTTACTCTAACCCCCCCCCCCCCACTCTTCTTTAGTTCTTTGCCACATCAGCATGTTTGCTATTCCCGTGTGCACGATACCAGCACTATGGCTAGCCTTAATCATCCCATGCAATAATTTAGTGCACCTTGAAATTTGAACATGTGTGGGGCGTGTATGTTTTTAATGACTTGAGACTATACCTAGCTCGGCATGCATGCAATATGGCTTATTTTGCACCATTCCCCATACCTGCAGGAAGCTCGTTCGTCTCCAAATCTTTTCCTCTCCATGTGTGAAAACAATAATCCTGCTTGACTCTCCATCTCCCTCTGGCAGTCCCACCACTCCACCCCAAGTGGAAAAATATGCATGCATGGGATGTCGGAAATATGCCCTAGAGGCAATAATAAATTAGTTATTATTATTATATTTCCTTGTTCATGATAATCGTTTATTATCCATGCTATAATTGTATTGAAAGGAAACTCAGATACATGTGTGGATACATAGACAACACCATGTCCCTAGTAAGCCTCTAGTTGACTAGCTCGTTGATCAATAGATGGTTACGGTTTCCTGACCATGGACATTGGATGTTGTTGATAACGGGATCACATCATTAGGAGAATGATGTGATGGACAAGACCCAATCCTAAGCCTAGCACAAAGATCGTAGTTCGTATGCTAAAGCTTTTCTAATGTCAAGTATCATTTCCTTAGACCATGAGATTGTGCAACTCCCGGATACCGTAGGAATGCTTTGGGTGTACCAAACGTCACAACGTAACTGGGTGGCTATAAAGGTGCACTACAGGTATCTCCGATAGTGTCTGTTGGGTTGGCACGAATTGAGACTGGGATTTGTCACTCCATGTAAACGGAGAGGTATCTCTGGGCCCACTCGGTAGGACATCATCATAATGTGCACAATGTGACCAAGGGGTTGATCACGGGATGATGTGTTACGGAACAATTAAAGAGACTTGCCGGTAATGAGATTGAACAAGGTATCGGTATACCGACGATCGAATCTCGGGCAAGTACAATACCGCTAGACAAAGGGAATTGTATACGGGATCGATTGAGTCCTTGACATCGTGGTTCATCCGATGAGATCATCATGGAACATGTGGGATCCAACATGGGTATCCAGATCCCGCTATTGGTTATTGACCGGAGAACGTCTTGGTCATGTCTGCATGATTCCCGAACCCGTAGGGTCTACACACTTAAGGTTAGATGACGCTAGGGTTATAAAGGAAGTTTGTATGTGGTTACCGAATGTTGTTCGGAGTCCCGGATGAGATCCCGGATGTCACAAGGAGTTCCGGAATGGTCCGGAGGTAAAGATTTATATATGGGAAGTCCTGTTTTGGTCACCGGAAAAGTTTCGGGTTTTATCGGTAACGTACCGGGACCACCGGGAGGGTCCCAGGGGTCCACCAAGTGGGGCCACTGGCCCAGGAGGGCTGCATGGGCCAAGTGTGGGAGGGGACCAGCCCCAGGTGGGCTGGTGCGCCCCCCCACAAGGGCCCAAGGCGCCTAGGGTTTGGGGAGGGGGCGCCCCACCTTGCTTGGGGGGCAAGTTTCCCACTGTCCACCCCTTGGCCGCCCCCCTAGATGGGATCTAGGGCTGGCCGCCGCCCCCTAGGGGTGGAATCCTAGGTGGGGGCACAGCCCCCTCTCCCCCTATATATAGTGGAGGCATAGGAGCAGCCCAAGAGATGAGTTTCTTCTCCTGTTGGCGCAGCCCTACCTCTCTTTCTCCTCATATCTCGCGGTGCTTGGCGAAGCCCTGCTGGACTACCACGCTCCTCCATCACCACCACGCTGTTGTGCTGCTGCTGGATGAGGTCTTCCTCAACCTCTCCCTCTCTCCTTGCTGGATCAAGGCATGGGAGACGTCACCGGGCTGGACGTGTGTTGAACGCGGAGGTGTCGTCCGTTCGGCACTAGGATCTCCGGTGATTTGGATCATGACGAGTATGACTCCTTCAACCCTGTTCTCTTGAACGCTTCCGCTTAGCGATCTACAAGGGTATGTAGATGCACTCTCCTTCCCCTCGTTGCTGGTTTCTCCATAGATAGATCTTGGTGACACGTAGGAAAATTTTGAATTTCTGCTACGTTCCCCAACAGTGGTATCAGAGCTAGGTCTATTGCGTAGATTATTTACACGAGTAGAACACAAAGTAGTTGTGGGCGTTGATTTTATTCAATATGCTTACCGTTACTAGTCCAATCTTGTTTCGACGGTATTGTGGGATGAAGCGGCCCGGACCGACCTTACACGTACACTTACGTGAGACAGGTTCCACCAACTGACATGCACTTGTTGCATAAGGTGGCTAGCGGGTGCCAGTCTCTCCCACTTTAGTCGGATCAGATTAGATGAAAAGGGTCCTTATGAAGGGTAAATAGCAATTGACATATCACGTTGTGGTTTTTGCGTAGGTAAGAAACGTTCTTGCTAGAAACCCATAGCAGCCACGTAAAACATGCAAACAACAATTAGAGTACGTCTAACTTGTTTTTGCAGGGTATGCTATGTGATGTGATATGGCCAAGAAGAATGTGATGAATGATATGTGATGTATGAGATTGATCATGTTCTTGTAATAGGAATCATGACTTGCATGTCGATGAGTATGACAACTGGCAGGAGCCATAGGAGTTGTCTTAATTTATTGTATGACCTGCGTGTCATTGAACAACGCCATGTAATTACTTTACTTTATTGCTAACCGGTAGCCATAGTAGTAGAAGTAATAGTTGGCGAGACAACTTCATGAAGACACGATGATGGAGATCATGGTGTCATGCCGGTGACGATGATGATCATGGAGCCCCGAAGATGGAGATCAAAAGGAGCAAAATGATATTGGCCATATCATGTCACTATTTGATTGCATGTGATGTTTATCATGTTTATACATCTTATTTGCTTAGAACGACGGTAGTAAATAAGATGATCCCTCATTAAAATTTCAAGAAAGTGTTCCCCCTAACTGTGCACCGTTGCGAAAGTTCGTCGTTTCGAAGCACCACGTGATGATCGGGTGTGATAGATTCTTGCGTTCACATACAACGGGTGTAAGCCAGATTTACACACGTGAAACACTTAGGATAACTTGACGAGCCTAGCATGTACAGACATGGCCTCGGAACACAAGAGACCGAAAGGTCGAGCATCAGTCGTATGGAGGATACGATCAACATAAAGATGTTCACCGATGATGACTAGTCCGTCTCACGTGATGATCGGACACGGCCTAGTTGACTCGGATCATGTAATCACTTAGATGACTAGAGGGATGTCTATCTGAGTGGGAGTTCATGAGATGAACTTAATTATCTTGAACATAGTCAAAAGATCTTTGCAAATTATGTCATAGCTCGCGCTTTAGTTCTACTGTTTTAGATATGTTCCTAGAGAAAATATAGTTGAAAGTTGATAGTAGCGATTACGCAATCAATAGAAAGCTTATGTCCTTAATGCACCGCTCAGTGTGCAGAACCCCAAACGTCGTCTGTGGATGTTGCGAACATCGGACATACACGTTTTGATAACTACGTGATAGTTCAGTTAAATGGTTTAGAGTAGAGGCACCAAAGACGTTTTCAAAATGTCGCGGAACATATGAGATGTTTCGAGGGATGAAATTGGGATTTCAGGCTCGTGCCCACGTCAAGAGTTATAAGACCTCCGACGATTTTCTTAGCCGGCAAACTAAGGGAGAAAAGCTCAATCGTTGAGCTTGTGCTCAGATTGTCTGAGTGCAACAATCACTTGAATCGAGTGGGAGTTGATCTTCCAGATAAGATAGTGATGTTTCTCCAAAGTCATTGCCACCAAGCTACTAGAGCTTCGTGATGAACTATAACATATCAAGGATAGATATGATGATCCTTGAGGTATTCGCGATGTTTGACACCGTGAAAGTAGAAATCAAGAAGGAGCATCAATTGTTGATGGTTGGTGAAACCACTAGTTTCAAGAAGGGTAAGGGCAAGAAGGGACACTTCATGAAACGGCAAATCAGTTGCTGCTTCAGTGAAGAAACCGAAGGTTGAATCCAAACCCGAGACTAAGTGCTTCTGTAATAAAGGGAACAACCACTGGAGCAGAATTACCCTAGATACTTGGTAGATAAGAAGGCTGGCAAGGTCGATAGAAGTATATTGGATATACATTATGTTAATGTGTACTTTACTAGTACTGCTAGTAGCACCAGGGTATTAGATACCGGTTCGGTTGCTAAGTGTTAGTAACTCGAAATAAAAGCTATGGAATAAACGGAGACTAGCTAAAGGTGAGCTGACGATACGTGTTGGAAGTGTTTCCAAGGTTGATGTGATCAAGCATCGCGCGCTCCCTCTACCATTGAGATTGGTGTTAAACCTAAATAATTGTCATTTGGTGTTTGCGTTGAGCATAGACATGATTGGATTATGTCTATCGCAATACGGTTATTCATTTAAGGAGAATAATGGTTACTCTATTTATTTGAATAATACCTTCAATGGTCTTGCACCTAAAGGAATGGTTTATTGAATCTCGATCATAGTGATACACATTTTCATGCCAAAAGATATAAGATAGTAATGATAGTACCACTTACTTGTGGCACTGCCATGTAAGTCATATTGGTATAAAACGCATGAAGAAGCTGCATGTTGGTGGATCTTTGGACTCACTCGTTTTTGAAAAGTTTGAGACATGCGAGCCATGTCTATTGGTGTATACGCATGAAGAAACTCCATGCAGATGGATCGTTTGGACTCACTTGATTTTGAATCGCTTGAGAAATGCAAATCATACCACATGGGCAAGATGACTGAAAAGCCTCGTTTTCAGTAAAATGGAACAAGATAACAACTTGTTGGGAGTAACACATTTTGATGTGTGCAGTCCAATGAGTGTTGAGGCATGCAGTGAATATCGTTATGTTCTTACTTCACGGATGATTTAAGTAGATACTGAGTACATTTACTTGATGAAACACAAGTCTGAATTATTGAATGGTTCAAGTAATTTCAGAGTGAAGTTGAAGGTCATTGTGACAAGAGGATAAAATGTCTATGATATGATCATAGAGATGAGTATCTGAGTTACGAGCTTTGGCACGCAATTAAGACATTGTGGAAATTGTTTCACAATTAATATCGCCTGGAACACCATAGTGTGATGGTGTGTCTGATCATCATAGTTGGACCCTTATGGATATGGTGCGTACCATGATGTCTCTAATCGAATTACCACTATCGTTCATGGGTTAGGCATTAGAGACAACCACACTCACTTTAATAGGGCACCACGTAATTCCGTTGAGATGACACCGTGAGAACTATGGTTTAGAGAAACCTAAGTTGTCATTTCTTAAAAGGTTTGGGGCTGCGACGCTTATGTGAAAAAGTTTCAGGTTGATAAGCTCGAACCCAAAGCGGATAAAATGCATCTTCATAGGACACCCAAAACAGTTGGGTATACCTCCTAATTCAGATCCGAAAGCAATAGGGATTGTTTCTTGAATCGGGTCCTTTCTCGAGGAAAGGTTTGTCTCGAAAAGTTGAGTGGGAGGATGGTCGAGACTTGATATGGTTATTGAACCGTCACTACAACTAGTGTGTAGCAGGGTACAGGAAGTTGTTCCTGTGGTGCCTACACCAATTGAAGTAGAAGCTTATGATAGTGATCATGAAGTTTCAGATCAAGTCACTACCGAACCTCGTAGGACGACAAGGACGCATACTGCTTCGGAGTGGTACGGTGATCTTGTCTTGAAGGTCATGTTGCTAGACAACAATGAACCTATGAGCTATGGAGAAGTGATGGTGGGCCCAAATTCTGACAAATGGTTAGAAGCCATGAAATCCGAGATAGGATCCATGTATCAGAACAAAGCATGGACTTTGGTGGACTTGCCCGATGATCGGCAAGCCATTGAGATAAATGGATCTTTAAGAAGAAGACGGACAGGACGGTAATGTCACCGTCTATGAAGCTCGACTTGTGGCGAAGAGTTTTTTCGCAAGTTCAAGGAGTTGACTACGATGAGATTTTCTCAACCGTAGCGATGCTTAAGTCCGTCGGAATCATGTTAGCATTAGCTGCATTCATGAAATCTGGCAGATGGATGTCAAGACGAGTTTCCTTACCAGTTTTCGTAAGGAAAGGTTGTATGTGATACAATCAGAAAAGTTTTATTGATCCTAAGGATGCTAAAAGGAATGCTGGCTCCACCGATCCTTCTAAGGACTGGAGTAAGCATCTCGGAGTTGGAATGTGTGCTTTGATGAGATGATCAAAGATTTTGGGTTTATACAAAGTTCATGAGAAACTTGTATTTCCAAAGAAGTGAGTGGGAGCACTATAGAATTTCTGATGAGTATATGTTGTTGACATATTGTTGATCAGAAATGATGTAGAATTTCTAGAAAGCATATAGGGTTGTTTGAAAAGTGTTTTTCAATGGAAAACCTGGATTAGGCTACTTGAACAATAAGCATCAAGATCTATAAGATAGATCAAAATGCTTAATAATACTTTCAAATGAGCACATACCTTGACATGATCTTGAAGGTGTTCAAGATGGATCAGTCAAAGAAGGAGTTCTTGCCTGAGTTGTAAGGTATGAAGTTAAGAGTTAAAGCTCGACCACGGCAGAAGAGAGACAAAGGACGAAGGTCGTCCCCTATGCTTCAGACGTAGGCTCTATAGTATGCTATGCTGTGTACCGCACCGGAAGTGTGCCTTGACATGAGTCAGTCAAGGGGTACAAGAATGATCCAGGAACGGATCATTGGACAGCGGTCAAAATTATCCTTAGAAGAATAAGGAAATGTTTCTCGATTATGGAGGTGATAAAGAGTTCGGCGTAAAGGGTTACGTCGATGCAAGCTTTAACACCTATCTGAATGGCTCTGAGTAGCAAACCGGATAAGTATAGTGGAGCAACCATTTGGAATAGCTTCAAGTGGAGCGTGGAAGAAGCATTTACTATATCACATAGAGAATTGCGAAGTACATACGGATCTGAATGTTACAGAATCGTTGACTAAAACCTCTCTCACAAGCAAAACATGATCAAAAACCCCAGAACTCATTGAGACTTAATCACATGGTGATGTGAACTAGTTTAAGACACTAGTAAACTCTTTGGATGTTGGTCACATGGCGATGTGACCTATCAGTGTTAATCACATGGCGATGTGAACTAGATTATTGACTCTAGTGCAAGTGGGAGACTGTTGGAAATATGCCCTAGAAGCAATAATAAATTAGTTATTATTATTATATTTCCTTGTTCATGATAATCATTTATTATCCATGCTATAATTATATTGAAAGGAAACTCGGATACATGTGTGGATACATAGACAACACCATGTCCCTAGTAAGCCTCTAGTTGACTAGCTCGTTGATCAATAGATGGTTACGGTTTCCTGACCATGGACATTGGATGTCGTTGATAACGGGATCACATCATTAGGAGAATCATGTGATGGACAAGACCCAATCCTAAGCCTAGCACAAAGATCGTAGTTCATATGCTAAAGCTTTTCTAATGTCAAGTATCATTTCCTTAGACCATGAGATTGTGCAACTCCTGGATACCGTAGGAATGCTTTGGGTGTACCAAACGTCACAACATAACTGGGTGGCTATAAAGGTGCACTACAGGTATCTCCGAAAGTATCTGTTGGGTTGGCACGAATCGAGACTGGGATTTGTCACTCCGTGTAAACGGAGAGGTATCTCTGGGCCCACTCGATAATGTGCACAGTGTGACCAAGGGGTTGATCACGAGATGATGTGTTACGGAACGAGTAAAGAGACTTGCCGGTAACGAGATTGAACAAGGTACAATACCGCTAGACAAAGGGAATTGTATACGGGATCGATTGAGTCCTTGACATCATGGTTCATCCAATGAGATCATCGTGGAACATGTGGGAGCCAACATGGGTATCCAGATCCCGCTGTTGGTTATTGACCAGAGAACGTCTCGGTCATGTCTGCATGATTCCCGAACCCGTAGGGTCTACACACTTAAGGTTAGATGACGCTAGGGTTATAAAGGAAGTTTGTATATGGTTACCGAATGTTGTTCGGAGTCCCGGATGAGATCCCGGACGTCATGAGGAGTTCCGGAATGGTCCGGAGGTAAAGATTTATATATGGGAAGTCCTGTTTTGGTCACCGGAAAAGTTTCGGGTTTTATCGGTAACGTACCGGGACCACCGGGAGGGTCCCGGGGGTCCACCAAGTGGGGCCACCGGCCGCGGAGGGCTGCATGGGCCAAGTGTGGGAGGGGACCAGCCCCAGGTGGGCTGGTGCGCCCCCCACAAGGGCCCAAGGCGCCTAGGGTTTGGGGAAGGGGCGCCCCACCTTGCTTGGGGGGCAAGTTTCCCCCTCTCCACCCCTTGGCCGCCCCCCTAGATGGGATCTAGGGCTGTCCGCCGCCCCCTAGGGGTGGAAACCTAGGTGGGGGCGCAGCCCCCTCTCCCCCTATATATAGTGGAGGCATAGGAGCAGCCCAAGAGATGAGTTTCTTCTCCTGTTGGCGCAGCCCTACCTCTCTTTCTCCTCATATCTCGCGGTGCTTGGCGAAGCCCTACTGGACTACCACGCTCCTCCATCACCACCATGCCATTGTGCTGCTGCTGGATGGAGTCTTCCTCAACCTCTCCCTCTCTCCTTGATGGATCAAGGCATGGGAGACGTCACCGGGCTGTACGTGTGTTGAACGCGGAGGTGCCGTCCGTTCGGCACTAGGATCTCCGGTGATTTGGATCACGACGAGTACGACTCCTTCAACCCCGTTCTCTTGAACGCTTCCACTTAGCGATCTACAAGGGTATGTAGATGCACTCTCCTTCCCCTCGTTGCTGGTTTCTCCATAGATAGATCTTGGTGACACGTAGGAAAATTTTGAATTTCTGCTACGTTCCCCAACATGGGACTCACCTCCCCCCCCCCCCCCCGCGCTCATCCAATCCATTGTGACAAGCAATATTTCCACCCCTTCCCTCCCCCGTAATTTACTCTAAAAAGTATGCCCACATAGTTGTTATGTTAATCACGCAACATACCTTACGTAGGTTTGCCATTAGTCGCTATAAATACTGCGCCTCCCACAGCAATCGGAAGAATGCTCATGATCATCGCTATCTCCTCCCCCTCCGTCTCACGTCGACCATCATGGCCTCGCCCCTCCCAAGCCCTAGGCACCCCTCTCTGCACCGCACGGAGGATCACGCGTCACTGTTTCGTTCCTCGCTGCCACTAGTCGAGGAGGACGCGTCGGCGCTCCGCTCCTCGCCGCAACGTGTCGAGGTGGACGCGTCGGTGTTCCCAGTCTCGCCAGCATGAGCATCGGAGGACACGTCGGCTCCCAGCTACGAGGAGAACGTCACACCGCCTGCTGAGCCCCCCAGCCTTGAGGAGCTTTCGAAAGAAATGGAGGTCGCCTAGTGGGAGGCTTTGCCTCCGGCAGAGGGCACCAAAATAGAGGTAGAGAAGAAGGCCGAGGAAGAGAAGCACGTCGCGAGGCATGCTTCCTGGCAGGCCTATGTCTCGTCCGAGAGAGATAGGCAATTGGCTCTTGGGCAGCATTCTCGTGCGAGGGCAGTGAGTGTAGCAGAGGACACCCGTGCCAAATCCCTGAGTGCAGTCGGGCCCAAGCGCCTCATCTACGCTCGGCGGTACGTGGACCGGGTGCACGCTTCTAGCAAGGAGGAGTACCTATTGGCGCCGGATCACCACACTAGTGAGATCGTGCTCGCCCGCCGGCAAGCCGCCAATCAGCACCTGCCAGTTGTTGAGGTTGAGGAAGAGGCGTTGTGTCGGCGCGCTGGGAAACAGACGCGCACCAGGGCACTCGTGGCGCACGGCAAGCGCTCCTGCGAGCGTCATGGCTTTTATTAGGAATAATTTAGTTTTGTAAGTCGATCTCATTAGTTTTGGGACGCAAATGATAAATCGCGAACGTTCGGGAATTATTAGCATCCTTAATTAAGTATTTAAAGGAAAAGTTTGGAAACCTTGTGTATCCGTACGCATTTTTTAAGTACGTGCATATAGCACAAACTTAACTATATATCGCACTACACGTGTCTCTCTATATATGCTTGCAGACTGTGCTACTACTATTACTTATGTACGTCCAAATGCACGTTTTAACATTACGATGCAGTTTTTGTAGAAGTAGAAAAACAACACTAGTCAAGCTTGTGAAACGATTCAATGCAAAAGAAATGCAAAAATGGTTGTTTGATTGTTTACGTCTAGCTTCCTTCTCTGTGGTTATTTATCTATCATACTTTGTACGGAGTATCTCACTGGTCGGGCAGGCATGCAAATTCACAAACTGCTTTGTACACCTTGTATCAAATTTTTTGCCTAACAAGTTGTGTCATGCAATTGGAATCCCAACTTGAGTAGCATAGTACTACTAGGAGTACAGGGGCCAGTTCTTTTAGGCTTCTAGATTAGTAATCCTATAACTACTACCTCTGTCCTGGTTTATTGGTCCCCATTGTAATTTCTGTCAAATTTTGACCATAAACTAGCAAGATGCCCGTGCGTTGCACGAAAGATGAAGATGCATTTGTATGAGTAATTTATCTTGTGAGAGAAAAGAGTGAACGAGGGAAGGCATAATTTGCAAATGTGGAGAGGGGTGTGGGTATCTTTTTGCAAAATTGCGATAATTCCCTTCCTATCCGTCAAATATTAATCGGACTGCCTATATTGCAGGATGGCAGGCACACCACCATCACCAATTGTTATAGTTTTTATATTTGTTAAATCTTTGGTCAAAATTTAGCACAAATTACAATGGTGACTAATAAACCAGGACGGAGGTAGTAGTTTAGAAGACCAAATGAATGAGTGAGGCGCCTTATGTTACTCTCCACTATGACTAGTCTTATGCGAAAAGCCGGGGAAGAGACAGCTTATTTTTTAAGCCGCCAAAAGAACTAGCCCTAGGAGTTGTAGCTAGGGATCGAGTGTGCGAGATGAACTGGACAAAGTAAATGTCGAGAGATGAAATGCAAAAAAGACAGAGGGATGTGATGGTTGATTGTCCGTTTATTTTACTAGGCCACTTATTACTTTGAGTGGTGGGGTTTTGTGATATGACAGCTTTATTGTCGCGCCATGAGCGAGGTGAGACTCCCGTGCAACGCCGCCCTCTACACTAGTACTACCTCGGTCGTGGTTTATTAGTCCCCCATGTAATTTGACCGAAGATTTAACTGACAAAATGTTAGTGCATGTCAACAAAAACTATATCATTGGATTTGTATTTGAACATAATTTTCAATGATATAGTTTTTGGTAACATGCATGAGCATTTATCGTACTATATATAGTGTTAGTTAAATTTATTGTCGTACTACATATAGTAAGGTGCCCGTGCATTGCACGGAATAGTAAAATGCATTGATCGGGGAGTTGTTTATTTTTACAAAGTATGTGGGGGTCATCTCATGTGTAACGAGTATCGATAGGTTTCTTCAGATATTATTTCTTCTCTAGAGCTCACAAGCATCTCGGTGAAATAGATCAAAAAGTATCTTTTGCAAACAAAAGCGTTCAACTGTTCAACCTACATCAAAACTTGTGAAGAAATAACACTTATTGTGCTTTGCAAGAAATGATCTTTAAGAATTAGTTTTTGTGTATCAATTTTGTTTATTTTTTCTAGATCACCATGAATGTACTCCCTCCTTATAGGTGAATAAGTCATCTTAAGTTGTGCACCGTGACCAAGGAGGGAAAACAAGATAACTTAATGTTTATTTGCTAATGAATAGCATTGCATGCAATGAACTAACCACTAGATGTTGTGTTTGGTAGTCTCGAGTCATTGAAAACATGCACGTCCCACATCTCTTATTGGTTGATATGTCAAGAAATAAGAAACATGGTGGGAGTTAATGCACCGTGCCTAAGTGTTTTGGGATTATTTGGTTTTCGTAAGGTGACTTGGAAGGGGGCAGAGGAGATGTAAGAAATGGTTCATCATAAGTCTTTCACCAAAAACTATATTAAAAGTTCTCATTTAATCTCATAAATGGCAAGCGAGAACTCTAATGGAGAAAAAGCATACATGGAAGATTCTAGACTAAACCATAAATGGATACATTTTTATTCAAGCGCGATACTCTAATAGAGCAAGATCATGCATGGAAGGTTCTATATTAAATAAGAAGTCTCCACATGCTTAGATAGCGGATTACATGGAGCAAAGACTTATGATGAACAACTGATTTGGTAATGCATATGACCAGGTGAACCACCTTGGAGTCCCCGTGCATCATCTTGGGGTGAAAATCATACCAGGCGTCTTCCATCTCCACATTGCTGGGAACGGAGCAACTCGGCACAGTCCCAGTCAGCATGATGGAGGCGGCATGGGCGCCCTCGTACTTCGGAGCGGCAGTAATAGTGAGCACGCACCCATACACCGGCCTCATGTCAGCGTCAGCTGCGTTGCCCCTGACGCACACTATACAGACGGGGCGGCGGCCTGCGCGGGCCTTGCCGGTGCCCACGGCCAAGAGGAAGACGCTGTCATCCTTCTAAGTGACTAGCAGGCGACAGTGATCCTCCAGCGACTCCGGCATGGGGAATGGGTAGCACGTCTCATACTTGATGTTCACTGCCGCGGGCCAGTAGTGATTGATGGACGGTGCCATGAGGTGATGCATGAGGCTTGCCGGCGAGCCCTCAAACGGCGGCGTGCACTCATAGCAGTGGCAGCGTGCGCGCCTCTGGAACTATGCTCCGCCAGCGAGTGATGGTCGACGTACCTCTCGTAGTAGAAAATCTTGTAGACGCAGGGCACCTTGCAGGCATTGACCAGGCCATCCATGAAAGGGAGTGGCTACAGAGGACGTTGTGTCCGCCGAATGGGGCGCAGGAGGGAGTGGTTGTAGGGGACGTCGCGGCCGCCGAATGGAGCGCAGGAGTAGCACACAAAGCAGTAGATGGTGTCCTTACTAGTACTCCCTAGTACTTCCCTAGTCCCTAGTCCCTAGTCCTCCCTAGTCCTCCCTAGATAAAAACAGAGTTGGTGATGATGGTGTGACTGCCATCCTGCAATATAGGACGTCCGATCTATATCTGACGGATAGGAAGGAAACTAGGGCAATTTTTCAAAAACATACCCACACCCCTCTCCACATTTGCAAATAAGGCCTTGCCTCATTCATCATTATCTCCCACAACCTCATTGCTGAGCAATTAAAAAAGGAAGTCTGTCGAACAATCTGGCATGGTGGCTGCTACTGGCGCCGTCCATCCCCATGCCTCCGCCCAGTCCGACCACCAGTCACCACCATGCCCCACTCCTCCTCACCTTATCTCTCATCATTCTTGACATATCATTTGTTTGATGAAATTCTCGAGATACCATTTCTCCGATGAAATTCTTGAGATATCATTAGTTTCTACACATGGGATTACTCCCGCATGGGTCAACCACAACAGGTGTTTTGTAAAAAAAATGCATCTTGATGTTCCGTGCAATGCACGAGCATCTTGCTAGTTTGCATGTAATTCCAGACACCACATAGACACGTTCTTTGACCATTTTACAAGTATGTTAGTACTGTAACTACATCGCGGGCGTTAGTGGTCAGCCGGTGCAAGTTATAGCCCCGGGTGTTTTACCCTTTTTTAGTGATGATATCTAGCGATTGTTCGTCACGAGTCCAATCCTGGCAAATCCCACATAACCGTTAGATTTCCATCCGACGGTGGCCTGTTTTTAAGCCATAGTATTTGAAAAAACTGCCACCCTTACACACATATTGTAACTGCATCACGGGCATTTGCAATGGCCATGTCTCCCAGCAAACGTTTGCTGGGATTGGAGTTAGCATTAATGGCGGTTCATACTCGTTCCACGCTTGGGCATTGAAGTTTGTAACTATTTTACAATATACTACTCCGATGCTAGTAGTAGAGGAGAGTCCTACTCCACTATATGCAAAAAAAACTAGGGCATAGTACTAGGTACTGCGATCACTCAAGCAAGTTGTCTGGCATCGATATGACCCTACACTGCTGGGATGTGTCTCGTAAGTCAAGCGGCGTGCTGCTGCTACATTGTCATCATCACATGTCCACTTCCCGCAGCACATATTTGCTTCTCCATCCTCGTCCGCACATAATCGCCCAATCTTCCATCCCCGCTAGGCGCCTCCCCCCTCTTCCGAAACCCAAGCACAAACAATGGCAAAACCGAGGAGCGTTTGCCGAAAGCGTGGTTGCATTTCACTTCCCACAGAGGTAATCAAGCTCATTGTTTCGCGTGTGGACAATCTCAGTATCATGCCGCTCGCTGCGTGCTCTTCGTGGTTGTACCGTTTACTCAAAGCCCTCAGACCGGAGCTTTTTAAGCCAGCTCCTTGCTTGCTGATGCCGCCTGATCTTAAGAAATAGCATGTCACACAGCATAACGATCATAGGGTGGCGAGCATCAACCCCCTCGACCGCGATTCGATCCCCGTCACCCTCAACTACATTAACAGTATGTACTGGGTCGGCATGAACATGTCTTGGATGGTGGTCGTCGATGGTCGCGGTAGCTCAATGCTCGTGGAGGTATACACCTAGCGATTGATCCCCCTTCCTTCGATTAAAACTTCACTGCTTTGGCACCGCGGCCCAGAATACTCGGATTCTTACAGTAGCCAACACAATACCAAGTTTGATTTGCTCAAGGTTGTAATCTGCCAAGTGCCCACAAGATCTGCTAATTATAAAGACTTTAGGATAATTGCATTCTTCAACCGTGGTCTGGCCTATCTGACAGGACACTGTGGTAAGTGGATAAATCTTCACGTCCATCGCAGGATCATACATCCTCCATGGTTCTCTGATGCCATTGAACACAAGGGTTTCATTTACGCTATGGACTCCTTCTATGGCTGGATGTATTGCTGGCCTACTCCAGTCATCGCTACAAATGACTGTTACAGATGTATGTTACTTTCCTATGATATCATGATGGCTTGTTTATATTACTGTCAACATTTACTGAAAAAATATTCATGCTCAGAACATGTTGTTCTTAAGATTGACTATAGTACGAGCTCTTTTTTATTTGACTCCAACTTGATATGATGTTGTAGGCCGCCTGGTGTCCCTACCCTTCCTTATCCCAGACCCTTTCAAAGAAAAGCGGCATTGCAGTTGCAGGTGGTTCCTGGCTCAATCAGACGATGGCGAATGATTGATGATCATTCGCACGTACCAGACATGTTGTTTCGCGGAATACAATCACAGTCACTGCAAGGTCTTTGAGCAGGATCCCAGCTTCTCTGGGCCTTCAGGAATTTTTTACTAGAGGCTGGTAAGTAGCCTTGGTACACGCTCTCAGTTTCTCGGGCTGAATTATCCGATTAACCAGGAGATAACCGATGGCAAGGATCATGATGGTAGCGCGGTTTCATTCATCAAGCAAAACTGTGTGTACACAGTGTACCATGCGTCTCTCCATGCACCATACCCTGATATGTCCCGCCACGCTCTGCAACCCAAAGTAGGAGAGACGGTCGCAAGTATCAGACTTTGACCTGCTGGATGGAGTTTCCCCCGTTAGGCACCCATCTGGTTCAAGCCGTCAGCCAATCTCCACAGCTTCATAAATAGTAATGTCTAACTAAGCCAGTTAGTTAGATGTGTACACTTGGTGTAGTAGGATCTTTATTTAGATTGACGCATACATAGTTCTTTTTTGGTAGCCTTTTTGTAATGATCGCTGATGTTTGGTTTGAAGAGAAAGCTGCGTCTTTACTCTTCTAGTCTGCTTACTGGTTCTGTTGCACCCCCGGCCCTGGTTGCTGCTGCTTCTATTGCACACCCATCCCTGGTTGCTGCTGCTGTTGTTTTCAATATACAATCAATAGTATATTTTATCTGTTGGTTGAATAAATGTGTTGTTAGAACGACAAACACAATGTTTTGGAAGTCGTTGCAGGTCCGATCCTTTAGTGCCCCGTACCGTACGTAGCGCATACTATTTTTGGTACCGAACACATTTGTCGATAACATGCAGCCCACCGATGAAGGCCCAATAGAGGAGCCCTTTATTAACTTGAAGGGAGGGTCTCACATGAATCCGGCATAGTTACATGCTCATTGTCCCCTAAACATAAATAAGTAAGTAAATAAATAAATAAAGCTAAATGTGCATGCACCAATTATTTGAATTCACGATTTGAAAAGTCAAATTTTAATAGGAGGATATTATTTCCTATGAGAGTGTCATTACATTCAGTCGATATTATTCTTAGGCAAAGATAGCGACCAGTCTTTTTTCTCCCACCATTGTCTTCCTGCAACTAGCGGACCCATGCAAATCATAGTCAACGTCGTAAATAGTTCCGGTCCATTATTATGTTTCGTATGAATGCCCTCCCAGCCCAACACATTGGCGACACCACTTTATCCTCTGCCTTGGTGCGCTCGCCGCGGCACCGCCGTCCGGTCCTGTCAATATAGTGAATTGGGAGAGCACTATAGTTGTGAGTATGACAGCACAGATCCACCAGGTCCAATCCCGAACACAAGCAAGCACCTCTTTTACTACTTAGATGCACCCCTTGTTTTGTACTCTAATCCACCCTGCTGTTATCTGGGACCCACATCATTGTCAATGTATAGTCAATTAATGACAAAATTGCACAACTTGTTTTTGAGGATTTGTTCGGAGGAGCAGGCTATAAACTGGGTTGTGCAGTCTCTGTGGCCCATCTAACAACATGACCATCCCAACAGGTTTTTCTTTGGGAAAATAGGTAGCCCACTATTTCTTCTTGAAGAATATCCAAGCTAGGCCTATTTGTTTTCTCCGACTTACTGGGCTGCAAATCTTTTAAGACGAGGAGGGATGCATTCCGGCCTGGCCAAAGCATATGGGCAGTATATCTTAAAGGTAATATGAAAGGGGTTGCAAATTCCAAAAAAATTATAGCAAATGGGCAATTAGTTTCGTTTTTTGTTTTTGTTCTTCACCGATATCTTATATTTCATTGGATCTTAACATGACATAGTGCTACTTTATTTTTAAATTTGTTTTAGTATGGCCACTAACTTTTGGATTATGAATATTTCATTCCCCAGCAAAAATATGCGAATTTTTAAATTTTTGCACATTTTTAGTTCAAATTTTTAACCCTGGCACTGACCAGAAATTGGGCAGCAATTCTAAAAATGGAAAATGGGCTGCAATAAATTCCATATGAATTACCAAATGGGCAGTAAATTATAAAAATAATAGCAAATGGGTAGTACACGCCATAGATTTCGAGGCTGACTTGTTTACGCAAGGCCTTGTCAGTCAACACACTATTCTAGCAATAGTGACTGTTGGATGTCCATCCAACGACCAACATGCTTCTTCAATCTCTGATCTTCGTGCTCTAGCCACCTAAACCGGCGCCGGCGGGACTGCCTACTCCCTCCTCTTGTGGCCGCTGTGATGCCGCGCGGGCTTCACCGACCGACCCTACTCCCTTCGCTAGCCTGGCCATCCCTCTACCCACCCGTAGCTCTTGTTACTTAGCCTCACGTCGCAGCCAAACCAGTCAACCGTCATGCTCTCCTCAATGTGGGCATCCACTACTGTGTCTTCGCCAGCTCCGGGTCATTCCATTCCTAGGCCTCACCGTTGTCCACCGTGTTGGTGCTCTAGGAACGGCCTGCTCAACATTCAACAAACGACAGCCATCAAAATAGGGATGTACATGGAGAGGCTGACAATAGGGACCCCCATGGTCCATAGCCGCACACAAGCAACTGCCTCCTTATTACACACAAAAAAGATTCCTCCAACTGACATTTTGAACGCACCGGTTCGGAGGATGACCTGTGGGCCTACTAAGTTGACGTGTATACAGGGCTTTGTAAACTTAGTCAACAAATGATTCTAGCACCAGTGACCGTTGGATTCTAATCGAACGGTCCTGCTGCTTCTTCAATCGCTACTCTTCTTGCACCAGCTGCCCAAACCAGCTCCAGCGAGACCGCTTGCTCCTGCCTCCAGTGGTCGGCTGTGCTGCCGCGCAGGCCTCACCGCCCTATCCTACTCCCACTGCTGGCTGGGCCATCCCTCTACTGTCTACTCACCCACAACCCGTGTTATTCTACGGCGATGAAAGCCTCACACCGCAACCAAACCAGTCAACCCTCGTACTCCTCTCCGTGTGGGCATCCACTGCCGCATCTTCCCCGGCTCCGCATCGTCCCCATCTAGGCCTCACCGTCGTCCACTGCCTTGGTGCTCTCGGCGCGGCATGGTCAACGTGGTCAAGGAATGACTTCCATCGGAAGAGTATTGTACGTGGAGAGGCTGATAGCTGGGTCCATGGCCGCAGCAAGGAATTGCAACCTTATTTCACGTAAAATAATTATTCCTCCACTTGACAGCGGGGACCCACCGGAAGGGACTCTATATTTTCCAGAAAAAAAATGTTTCCCCCTGACAGCTGGGACCTACCAGCTACATCTTTGCATGCAAGGAAGTGTGTCCATATTACAGGAAAATAAAATGATTCTCCCCCTGACCGCTGGGACCCACCATCAATAACTTTGCACGCAAGTAAGTGCCTCCTTATCCTCCCTGATAGTCGGGACCCACCTGGTCGAAGTGTACGTAGCCTTGTCATTCTGGTCGAACGTGTACATACATATTGGTCGCTCGGTCTCTCTGCAATGATGAACCATGGCCGAGCAAGCAGCATCACGTGTAGTAGCAGAGCCCCCGACGTAGCAGTTCAGGCAGTCCAGTCAAAACCGTGTACACGTACATACAACCATGTGCCAAAAAATACAGCCACGTACGTACATGTGGGCGGGATCTCGAATGCCTACTCATGCATTTCTACGACTAGGGCTCGTGTACATGGAGAGGCAATGGACGGCAGCAACGACATCCTGTTCATCTGAAGCCAACCGGCTGGGTCTGAACGGAGAAACTGCTTCATGTTCATGGGGAGGCAACAGTATGCGTCGTGTTCGGGAGGCAATGGAATACGTTGTGTTCATCGGGAGCCAGCCGGCCTGGATGGAACAGCCAAAACGAGGCCTAGCGTACCGCAGAATGGAGGAAATGAGCCTTTTGTTCGACCGCGTACGGTCGAAACGGGGTCCTATTCATCCGGAAGGGTCTGGCGTACCACAAAACGGTGGAAACGGACTTCTGTTCGAGCTCCTACGGTCGAACGGGGTCCTATTGATCGGGAAGGGTGTGGCGTAGCACAAAACGGAGGAAACAGACTTCTCTTCAACATCCTACGGTCGAAACGGGGGTCCTGTTCATCGGGAGGGGTGTGGCATACCACAAAACGGGACTCCACGTGCTACTGTTCATCCACCATCGACTTCCTCCAGCCTCCACCTGCTACTGTTCATCCACCGCCGACTTCCTCCAGCCTCCACCAGCTACTGTTCATCCACGGGGTCATGTTCATCCAGCCTCCACTGGATACTATTCATCCATCCCTCCACAGGGTCCTGTTCATCCAGCCTCCACCGGCTACTGTTCAACAAGCCCCCCACGGGGTCCTGTTCTACCAGCCCTCCACGCACGGGGTCCCTCCATCAGCTACTGTTCATCCACCCACACCTCCTCGATCGAGGTCCTATTCATCCAACAACAATGGCCTCTACTATCGCGGGATCCTGTTCATCGAACCCCCACTGGGAACTGTTCATCAAGAGGCAGCTTCGATCATCTTCAGTTAGCAGCTGTAGCGAAGGAATCACTCGGGTTCAGTTAACAACAAGGGATCGATCGAGGTTCAGTAACGTAGCTAATGCAATTGTTCGGGTTCAGTTAGAGCCCAACGCTTCGCTCAGGGTTCAGTTAAAGTGCAACGCCTCGCACACGCGTGCGTATGTGTATGAGAGAAATGCGCAAACCTCCGTGCATCGCTCGACCCCGACCACCCACCGTAACTGGGAACTCCCCGAAGGTTTCCTTCCCCTCGCTTCTACCATGATTTTTTCCGTCATGGACGGCCCAAAGAATGTCATGGAGGTGCATCTCAGGCCTGCCCAGGACAAAAACCCATTTTGTGTCATGTTTTTTTGTCATAGAAGTAGGATCCCACCACATCTATGATGATACCGGGTTTTGTCACAATTATCGTCATAAGCATGACAGAAAAAATTCGTTCGGCCCAAAATGTCACGGATGTGTCTTTGTTTTGTAGCGAATGTGGTGCTCAATTAACTGTTCGGTTCATTTGTTGTCTTGTCCAGTTAACTATTTGGTTCAATTATGCAATGTGACGTTCATTTATTGTGGGTACAATTTTGTATTGTTATGCATCTAAGAAATAAATTGAATTTGGTTGTACTAAATACATGATAAACATATATAGGTGCTATATTTCGAAGTTGTTTAGCATGCTTGGTTTGGTTAACTGGCTTTTCCATGCGTCTCGCATTAATCAGTTGGATCTGCAATTTGTTTATTTTCATTAACATATTCTACTAATAGTATGCCAACTCTCACTTAACATGACAATATCTGCCTTATATGTGTTACAGGGAAACAATGGGAGGCGCTGAGGTTTACCATCGAGGTTTGCACATGCATGGTCCTTTGGCTAATAGCACATTATTGTGCAGTTGAAGGAATCATTCTAATATTTAGGTTTTTAACAATTTGGTCTTGCACATGTAGTTCCTACTGAGAGGTTTAGACCCACTGTTTGACCCATTCAGCATATGGGGAAATGAGATGTCCATGAATATCAGTCAAGTTAGGAAACTAAAAACATTGTTAGGATAAGGAAAGTACCGATGAGTAACAAAAAGATCTTTTTTTGCACAATGAAGAAGACATCAGTCAACTATATGATGGTACTAACTCTTTTACCTTTTTTTCCTTTGTGCCATTTAAAAATTTAGAACAGATATTGATGCATCTCTTTATTTTCTATCCTTTCCAAAGCAGTTTACCCATGATTACCTCACAAACCAGATGTGTGGTCAAGAGGCGAGGAAGGTATTCATTCAACACCCATGATACAATATTGAAGTCTTTCTCAAGAGGACGAAGGTTGGGTGGGCAATTACCCATGGCCACTGGCCTAAAGTTGCAAGGACATTCAACATCACTGAAGTCTCAATATTTGCCTTCCGCTTTAGCAGTTTTCCAGATGAGATTCATCTGTCTATTTACCGTGTATGATTCGACTTTCCAAAGGTATTAGATGTTGCATGTGAAACTAGTGTTGTTGTGTAATGGTGTAGCTAGCTATATGCTTATATGGTGTAGCTGAGTGTGGAAGCTATCTGATGTTGTACTCTAATGTAATTCAATTATGAAATCATGGTTCGTGTAATACGGATATCAAATATATGGTGTGTTTGATATGAAATGTCCATTTGCTTAGTAAATGGATTATCAATAATAAGCCAATTAGCCTGCTTATTGAGGTTTTCCATTGCGGACGGTTTCTCAGATAACACCATAGGCAATGAACTCAAACAACCCACACAGTTTCTACAAAGTAGTCATGTTCGATCAATGAACAACCACACACAACCTTCACCCGACAAATGTTTGCATTAGGCCACCTTGCACAAATGTTTCCACATAAAAAATTGTGTGTGATATACATACAAATGGAAACGTTTGTCTAGATTCACTATGTGGGATTTACATTCAAACGGAAACGTTTGTATGGGATTCACTGTGTGGGATGCACATACGAACACAAATGATTGGGCATGTATGTTTGTCTCTGATGGCTCGCCAGGTCACACACGAGCTCTTTTTGCCCCGCGTGGGTGACCGAGGACCTATTGCCTACAATTTCTGGGTTGTGTGGGAAGGACCCCCCCCCCTATCGCACACACAAGCAAGGCGATGGTTTAAAGTTCTGTAGCGGAAAGGGGGTAAAAACGTTTGTATAAGACGTCTCTGCACCAGTGAATTGGCTTTTTAGGCTCATTGATATTAAATTATACATAAAAGCCTTCTAACAATTAGTAGAGCATTATATATACATAATTTAACATCTTCAAAAACATTTTCCACCTATGTATAATTTATCGGTAATACTCGGTCTTGCCCGAAAAACTCTGAAACCCTTTCAGTGACCCTGAAACGTTCCTGTTCCTCTCGAAACTATTGCGAATATTAATGAAAAAATTCCACAAATAAATCCTCGATACTCTTATCCTACTGACACTCAGTAGATCATGATTACCTTAAGCTTGTGACCCCATAAGTTCGTAAATCACAGACATGAACAAAACTCCTTCGTGTAAAAACCGATAGCGGAACTCTAGACATCCATATCGATCCCTATGATTACACAAATGACATTCGAGTGAACCTTTGGTTATTACATGATCTTCCCTTTCTTCGCGATACTTTGAAAAACCCGAGGCTGCTGGTATCCTCCTGAGTCGTGCACATGCGCACCATATCGTTCTTCTCGTTACCGGCTTTGTTCTTCTTTCTCGTTGAAGTGTTCCAGCATCCCCATGACATAGTCACTTGTGTATGGCTAGACGATGATTGATCTCATCACATAGAGAGGGCCCTAAGAAAATCTCTCCATCATCGGAGGAGCCCATTCTCAAGCTATCTAGTGCCTTGTTAAACTTTTCGATGAACATGTAAGTTGTTGTTATGTTCACCGTGTTATAGATGAAGTTTGAGCACCCCTAAAGCTCACAGTACAGTTGGAAGTGACTATGATACTTTCATGGCATGAGGAACTAAAACAAATACTAACACTCCATGTTATAACAATTGATTTCAGACGATTTTATGTTAAAGTATAACAAACAAGTTCGGGTCGATACAATATGACCGTTCTTCTAACGTCGTAATCTCGATGTTGTTTTAGGACTATCGTTACACTTGACAATATCCTAAGATCCGGAAAACATGATCACTATCAATAGTAGATCTAGTCTTTGAGGCGAGACTAGGAACCTATTCTTCTACCATTTATCATTCCACATGTGCATATGTGTTTGCCACTGAATCTCATATTCCAGGATCATGGCAGTTGTAACATGAAATATAAACTCTTAATTATGAACACAGAAATATAATAATACAATATTATTTCCTCTAGGGAATATTTCCAATAGTCTCCCACTTGCACTAGAGTCAATAACCTAGTTAGCACATTTTCTTTTACACCAATGGCAATCCGGTGTTTGTCCATGCTTTGCTTGTGGTATAGCCTTCGTCCTATCAGATATTGAGAACTTCATATCCATGTGTGTCATTTGCATATTTATGCATCTATCATGCTTTCACAAGAGTTCATAATTTATGTGAAACATGCTTAGTATATAGTGAATTACTGGTAGGACCTTTGATTCCTTAGATTGAGCTATGGAACCACTATTAAGAATAGTGTTCCATTTGCACAATCATCTAGAAAGCATACCAAGTTCATAAATGAACCTTTGATTTATCACCCTCTATTTTTGCTTCTAAAACGACAATATACTCAGCCTTTTGTTATAGAATTCACCACAGTAACTTTCTTGGACCAATTCCAGCTTACCGTGCCACCATAAATCTTTTAGTTGAAACCGAAAATCGCTTGGACAATTGATGAAGATTTAATTGATGTACTACTTACAACGAGCCCGTGTTGATGTAATTCCTTACAGCAATCTCTTCATCTTTTCAGTATGCGAGAAACATGTCTAGTGCTTAACAACATTTTCAATGTTGTCCTATGATCAACAGTTTGGTCATTCTGATAATTTTACTCACAACTTACTTGGAATACTAGACATATCTGGTTCTTTACATACCATGGAACATATTTAACACAAGTGCGATTGAAATCATGTATTTCGCTCATCACTGTTGATACCGATTGTTGCTTAAAACTCCTTCCATGTGACTGACAAGAAACTCTTCTTGCGTATTTCATACTAAACATCTTTAGTATTCTTTCAATATATATTTTGGCTAAGAACATTTAGACACTACTATCTCCATATATCATTATGCCTAATACCAAGACTATATATTGCCTAAGTACTTTACTAAAAAACTAGTTTCGATAAAGTCTTAATTCTTGTTAGGAAACTTATATAATTTCCAATCAACAACGTGTCATGCACATATAGTGTTTATAAATGTTATCACATTCCCACTTACTTTCTTGTAAATACAAGCACCTTCGCTTTCCTCGATGAGATAAAATTATTTGACCATTTCATCAGTACGATGATTCTAATTCCACTATGCTTGCTTTAGATCATTATAGGATCTCTTGAAGTTTGCACACTTACTAGCATCCTACGGATCGACAAAATTACCTTGGATTGTATCAAATATACAACATTGGTTCTATTGCCATCTCTTGGGAATCATTTTGACATCCATCTCATAATTCTAATACTTAGTAATTGTTAGTTTAACCCGAACTGACTTTAAGTATTGCTATGTTGAGACAATCTCGTTATTGTCAACTCCTTGATCTTGTCAGAAACTATTTGTAACACACTCGCAAAAAAAAGAAACTATTTGTAACAAGTCAAGCATTATAAAACATTTTTATCTTTGTTAGTTTATAGATCCATGACTATTCTTTAGACTCTAGTCATTCGAAGGGTTCTTCAAGTTCTAATCTTGAATTATGTGAATGGATACTATCTCAGATTATGTTGGCATATAGCAAATATCCAGAGTCAGGGGCCACCAATGCTTCTTTGTGTATTATAGTTTCATTGTTTGTTCAACAATAATTCGTCTGCACACAACAAATGTCTGCATGAATATGCTCGACATATATAGTTCAGTTGCAAGTACGATTGAAGTCCCTGTATCTCATATAGAGCCTTTCGTATCAATCGTAGTATGAAATTCTAGAATTAATTCCAGCATTTCTTTTCTTTGACCTGATGATACGTCTCCGTCGTATCTATAATTCTTTATTATTTCATTCCAATATTTGACAACTTCTACATACTTCTGGCAAGAATTTATATTATTTTCTTGGACTAACATATTGATCTAGTGCTTAGTGACAGTTCCTGTTTGTCGCATGTTTTTTGTTTCGCAGAAAATCCATATCAAATGAAGTCCAAACGGGGTAAAAATTTACGGAGATTCATTTTCGAATATACGTGGTTTTTGGGAAAAAGTATCAACGTGAGATGATGCTTGAGGGGCCCACAAGATCAGAGGGCACGACCCCCTATCGTGGTCGTCCTCGGCAAGCTTGTGGCTACCCATTAAGGCGGTTGGGGCCCATCTTTCGCCACAAGAAAGATAATTTCTGTAGAAAAATGCCCTCAAAATTTCAGCCCAATCGGAGTTACGGATCTCCAATAATTTAAGAAACAATGAAGGGCCAGAAAACAGGAAAGTGAAATGGAATAGAACGGAGAGAGAGAGAGAGAGAGAGAGAGAGATCCAATCTAGGAGCTCCTGCCCTCCGGGAGCCATGGCAGCCATGGACCAGAGAGGAAACTCTCCTCAAATCAGGGGGAGACCAAGGAGGAAGAAGAAGGAGGGGGCTCTCTCCTCCTCTCTTCGGGTGGCGTCGGAACACCGCCGGGGGAACCATCATGACGACGATCTATACCAACAACTTCACCTCCGTCAACACCAACTTTATCCCCCTCTATGCAGTGGTGTAACACCTCTTCTACCTGCTGTAATCTCTACTTAAACATGGTGCTTCATGCTATATATTATTACCCAATGATGTATGGCCATCCTATGATGTTTGAGTAGATTCGTTTTGTCCTATGGGTTGATTGATGCCCGTGATTGGTTTAAGTTATGTTTTATTTTGGTGTTGTCCTATGGTGCCCTCCGTGTCGCGCAAGCATGTGGGATCACCCAACTTTAGGGTGTTGAAATATGTTCATAATTCGCTTATTGTGGGTTGCTTGAGTTACTGAAACACAAACCCAGGTAAGGGGGTTGTTGCGTATGGGAGTAAAGAGGACTTGTTACTTAATGCTATGGTGGCTTTTACCTTAGTGATCTTTAGTAGTTGCAGATGCTTGCTAGAGTTCCAATCATAAGTGCATATGATCCAAGTACGGAAATTATGTTAGGTCATGCCTCTCCCTCATATAAAATTGCAATAATGATTACCGGTCTAGTTATCAATTGCCTAGGGACAAATCGTTCTCTTGTGTTACAAAAAGCTTTCTACTAAACAGCTAACTTTTATTATCATGCAAATTATTCGTAGTTTTATTTTGGCTAAGTACTCCTAGTTTTATTCTTGCAAACTTATCCTATTACACCTAGAAAGTAATTCTAGTTTCATACTTGTTCTAGGTAAAACAAACATTAAGTGTGCATAGAGTTGTATCGGTGGTCGATAGAACTTGAAGAGAATATAAATTCTACCTTTAGCCCCTCATTGGTTTCGAGACTCTTAATTATAGATAAAGACTACAATTGAACCCTATACTTGTGGGTTATCAAGACCTTTTTCTGGTGTCGTTGCTGGGGAGCAATAGTGTGGGGTGAATATTCTCGTGTGTGCCTGTTTGCTTTATCAGTAAGTACTTTTTATTTTCTGTTCTAAGTTGTTCTCCATCTTTAGTTATGGATATGGAACACAAAATACCAAAATAACTAGTTGTACTTGCTACTCATGGAGATGGGGAACCTCCTAAAACCCTCGATGCTGGTCATGTGGTAAACATTAAATACTACTTTGATAATCCTGACAAATCTCCATTCAACTTGATAATGGGAGATACTTTGGATCACCTAGAATACTTTAGGGATTATCGCTTGTCTCAAAAAGGGAAAACTTATCGGATCAAATTAAAATGTTGCGTTGGTATGCTTGAAATTTGTTCTTAATGTATGATTATACTTGTTGCTCTAAGATGAAGGCTTGCCTTCCTATGCTAATTGTGTATATGATTACTATGATATGGAGCAAATAGAAGTATTTGTTGCTTTTAAGGGCGCTTATGAAATTGAATCTTTGCCTGAAAAGTATGAAGATTGTGATGATGATCTTAATAGATCTGAAGATTATGGTATACTTAAATATTTCTATGAGAATTATAAATACAATGTCGATATTGATGAATTTATTGAGAAAGTCTTTGTTGTCCAAGAAGACACTAATATTTTGTAGGAATCTATGGAAGAAGCAATTGCTGAAATTGTGAGCTCCTTAGATGAAAAAGATGAGGAGGCGAGCAAAGAACATAAGGAGGAAGAGCAGAATGATCACTCATGCCCACCTTCTAATGAGAGTAACTCTTCAACTCATACATTGTTTAATTTCCCTTCGTTCTTACCGAAGGATGAATGCTAGGATCCCTTTGCTTCGTTTGAACTATCCCTTTTTAATTAAATTTATGCTTGCTATGCTTGTGCTCATGATGCCAATACGAATGATGCTTATGGAGATGAACTTGCTACAGTTCCTTACGTTAAGAATGAAATTGTTGCTATTGCACCCACACATGATAGTCATGTTATCTTTTTGAATTCTCCCAACTACACTATATCAAAGACGTTTGCACTTACTAAGGATTATATTGATGGGTTGCATTTTACCATTACACATGATGATTTTGATGGATATAATATGCATGTGCTTTTCGCTCCTAATTGCAATTATTATGAGAGAGGAACTACATGTCTACCTCTCCGTGTTTCCAATATGATAAAATTGTAATAAATTGTTTATACTATGCATTGACCTTTACTTGATGTGCATGAATTGTTCTTTTATGAAATGTTGATGCATAGGAAGAGAGTTAGAGTCCATTGTTATGTGATATATGTTGCTTTGTGTGCACTACTAAATTCCAAATCATTGTTAATTAAACTTGGCTTTGATATACCTTGGGATCCGGGTGGATCAATTACTTGAGCACTTTATGTCTAGCTTAATGGCTTTAAAGAAAACACTACCTGGGAGACAACCTGGAAGTTTTAGGGAGTCACTTTATTCCATTATGTGCTTTTAAAAAGTTTAAAAACAAAAAATATAGAGGGGGACCTAAAAACTTTTTTAAAAAGAGAAGCAATTGGGAGGTTATGCATTGGAGAAGTGTGGGTCGACCTTGCACACTTGTGTTCATGCTCATGGAAACAATGGAGAATTTTTCATGGAATTTTCTCACAAAAATAATTATCCCCTTGTACAATCCCATTGTATTATAAAAATAATGTGCCCAGATTTACCTTTAGGCTGTTTAAATTGCTTGTTTGGTATGCACCATCAAAAAAACACAAACTTTTGTTGTAGTGCTTGAATTTTGATAATTTACTGGAACGTGCAAAACTTCTGAAATTTTCACATAGTGCTTTCATGCAATTTTTTATTATGTCCTATTTTTCAGAATTTTGGAGTTACAGAAGTATATGTACCATCTGCATCTTTACAGACTGTCCTGTTTTCACAGAGTGATGTTATTGTTTTGTTATTTGCTTATGTTTTAAACCTTGTTGAGCCCCGTTTACTTGGGAGCCATAGAATTGTGATAGCATACAGTGCGTAATGTTTGACTATAATTATAAAATAATGTTACATGTTTGACTATAATTGTGGGAGACATAGAATTGTAATAGGACATGATGAGATTTGATGGTATATGTACTAACCCTTATAATAAAAAGTTCGGTTAAGTTTTGTGTGGATGAAGTGTTCGAAGATCAAGGAGGTATCGATATGAGGAGAATAAGGAGAAGCAAGAGTTCAAGCTTGGGGATTCCCAAGGCACCCCAAGTAAATATCCAAGGAGACTCAAGCGTCTAAGCTTGGGGGTGCCCCAGAAGGCATCCCATCTTTCTTAGACAATTATTGGTATGTCTCGGTTTTTGTTTTGTTCACATAATATGCGTAAATTCTTGGAGCATTGTATGCTTTTTATTTTTCTTTTAATAATGCACCATGCTGGTATGAGATAGTCCTTCGTTGATTTATAGAATTCTCTTTGCACTTCACTTATATGTTTTGTGTATGGCTTTATAGAATGCTTCATGTGCTTCACTTATATCATTTGAAGTTTGGATGCTCTCTACATCTGGAAAACCGTTATTTGTAGAATGCTCTTTTGCTTCACTTATATTTATTAGGGAGTGGGCAAGTCTTTTATAGAAAGAATTAAACTCTCATGCCTCACTTATATCTATTTAGAGAGTCAACATGAATTGGTCATTCACATGGTTAGTCATAAAATCCTACATAAAACTTGTAGAGCACTGAATATGATATGTTTGATTCCTTGCAATAATTTTGAGATATTAAGATGGTGATATGTGGGTTGTACTAGTGAATGATTGTGGTTTTGTAAGAATATTGTGCTAAGCTGTCTGATTCCCGAAGCATGCACGTATAGTCTCTAGTTATGCTAAGAATTTGGAGCATGATTTATTATTGATTGTCTTCCTTATGAGTGGCGGTCGGGGATGAGCGATGGTCTTTGACTACCAATCTATCCCCCTAGGAGCATGCGTAGTAGTACTTTGCTTCTAGGGCTAATAGACTTTCACAATAAGTATGTGAGTTCTTTATGACTAATGCGAGTCCATGGACTATACGCACTCTTACCTTTCCACAATTTGCTAGCCTCTTTGGTACCGTGCATTGCCCTTTCTCACCTCGAGAGTTGGTGCAAACTTCACCAGTGCATCCAAACCCCGTGATAAGATACTCTCTATCACACATAAGCCTCCTTATATTCTCCTCAAAACAGCCACCATACCTTCCTACCATGGCATTTCCATAGCTGTCGGTGTCAAAACCGGCGGATCTCGGGTAGGGGGTCCCGAACTGTGCGTCTAAGGCTAATGGTAACAGGAGGCGGGGGACACAACGTTTACCCAGGTTTGGGCCCTCTCTATGGAGGTAATACCCTACTTCCTGCTTGATTGATCTTGATGAATATGAGTATTACAACAGTTGATCTACCACGAGCTCATAATGGCTAAACTCTAGAAGTCTGGCCTATGAGATTATGATTGTTGTCCTATGGACTAAACCCTCCGGTTTATATAGACACCGGAGGGGGCTAGGGTTATAGAAAGTCGATTACAGAGACCGGAATCTTCACATCCGCACTGCCAAGCTTGCCTTCCACGCAAAGGAGAGTCCCATCCAGATACGGGACGAAGTCTTCTATCTTGTGTCTTCATAGTCCAACAGTCCGGCCACAGTACATAGTCCGGCTGTCCGAGGACCCCACAATCCAGGACTCCCTCAGTAGCCCCCGAACCAGGCTTCGATGACGATGAGTCTGGCGCGCAGATCATCTTCGGCATTGCAAGGCGGGTTCTTTCTCCGAATACTTCAAAGTACCTGACTTAAATAGCAGTGTTCGGCCCTTCATTTAATGACGCGCTCCTCGGCTTCTATACCTTTGTGATTTTAGCTTCCACGTGTCGAGCGAATATGAGAGGTTGGGGCATTTTTGCATTTACCACCCTGATCGTATAAGAAAATTGTCTATTAAAGAGACGGGGATCTTCAGATCTAATCCACACCATCTCCCCCAAACGAGGAATCCTTAGAGCTTGTTCGCCAAAACTACCCCAGCATGGCTAGCACTCCCAGCTCTTCCTCCCGCCCTCACCGCCCCAAGCAGGGGGACTGGGAAAAGTGCTCTGTATCCCACGGCCAACTGGTGAAGCTGCAGACCCAGGGATTTCTGCCCCCCCCCCCAGATCTAGTACTTGTCCGAGTCGGACTGGCTTCTTTCGACGACGGGGAACAGGCAGAGAAGTTCCCCAACCCGTCCAGGGGGAGCGGTTATGCTTTGTTCCCTATTTGCTGAGAGGCGTCGGATTTCCAATACATCCGTTCCTCCGAGGGCTTCTGGAGTTCTACGGTCTCCAACTGCACAACTTCACACCTGCCTTCATCCTGCACATTGCGGGTTATGTTGCTCTTTGCGAGCTATTTCTGGGCAGCGAGGCTCATTTCGAACTATGGAAGAAGTTGTTCTGCCTTGTCCCTAGTAATCAAGAGGGATCAATATTCCAAGTGGACGGAGACGAGATATGGCGCATCGCTGGGACCGGATACTTATCCGGTACGCTAAAGAAGGCATCCGAAAAATGGCCTTCTGAATGGTTTTATATTGAAGACGTATCCCTTCCTGACCCAATCCGGAGGGGTCTTACTAAATATTCAATTGCTCCCTTGAAGAAGCGCCTCAGCTGGAGTCCTCGGAACCCCAGGGAGGAAGATAGCATGGAAGTTTACCAACTGATGAGCAAAATAAAGACGCTTGCCCAATCTGGATTGTCAATAGTCGAGGTTATGGCGATATCCATAATGCGAGGGGTTCAGCCACTCCAATACCGAGGGTGCCACATGTGGCATTTCAATGGAGAATACGATGCCACCCGCTATGGTCGGAAGGGTCCGCACACTCACGCCGCTTTGGCGAAAATACTGTCCGGATTATACAAAGGGGAGGAGGAGGAGTTCATCCACATTAAGCCCAGGGATGCATTTTCCATGTACAATCCTCCCATATGGGTGAGTTTTCGTCCCACTACTCTACTCCATCAACTCCCTGAATCCTCTTTCATAAACATTAATCCATCATTTATAATAGGAATGGCGGAAGGTCACCAGGGAGATCCACGGCCCGCACCACAGCCAGAGGAGCACAACCGGGCTCTCGACCCGGATTCGAAGAGGATCCGTCTATATTCGTGGAGCTCGGGGAAGGGGGGTTTTCCCAGGCGAGCTGTGATGGCACCGAAGTGGCCATCATTGCCGACTATCCCGGCCTTCTCCCTGCTATGCATGTAAGTACTCAGGAGACTTGTCCTTTGATGAAATTCCCTCTTTCTGCCTTACCCACCACACTATATTATGCTCTAAAGGGGAGGCGGTCAGCGCGCAAGAAGGCGGCTCCTACGACGGGCATGCTTCCGAAGAGGAAGGCCAATAGAAATATGGTCGAACCTTTAGCAAAGAGCTAAGGTTGTTTAATTATGCTCTATAGCCATCACATTTAAAGTATGACAACATCGGTTGTGTCTTATCAGGAAAAATATTCACCGAACTATGTCCGGGGATTCTGCCGGTCGTGCCTCCATGAGAAGGATTCCGGACTCTGTTGCAAGGACTGAGGCTAACACGGAAGCGACACCAGATTGTCCCTCTGCGGAGGAGTGGGATAAAGTATCCGCCACAAACTCCGGAGTGGAAAGCTCCATGAATCATCGGCGCTGGAGGGCCATTCTTCGCGACCCTAGATTTTCATAAGAGGCCTTCAACGCCTTCAACTCGGGTGATTCTTATATCCCAGCTGCTCAAGATGGGATGAGCCACAGACAAGTATTTGAAAGATATACGGGTAAGTACACATTTGTACAAAAGTGATAATCATATACTAGTGGCCCCCGAGACTTGAAACAGTTGGACAACTGATTTAAGGATCGTTATATGACCAGGTGCTCACAGAGAAGAACAATCTGTTGTCTCAAGGGTTAAAAAGGTGTCAGGACCAGGTGTCTGCTGCTACCGCCGAACTGGAGAGATCCAAGAAGGCGGCGTCTGGTAATGTTCTCCTCCATCAAAAAAACATAATCATATACCAGGATTATTAATACAGGTGCAAATCTTATGACAGAGGCACAAAAGGTCGCACAAGCGGGAGTTCCAGGAGCTCAAAGGCAACTGGCCGCAGGTGAACGTACCCTAACACAGGTCAGGGCGGAGAAGAACAAACTCCAAGATGCCAAAACCCAGCTCGGCGAAGAGCTAAAAGATGTGCAGACCCAGTTAGCTGACTCCGTGAAGGAGAATAAGAAGCTGCGATGCGGCATATTTAGTATGTGTTCGGGTTTACCTTTACATAGTTCAGCAAAGAAATAAACTGATAATAATTCTGTCTATAGGTATATTGACGGGCCGTCCCGAAGAGGAGGTGTCCGGATCATCAAGCGATCTGCTACAAGAGCTGTCACAACTGCACGAGAGATCTCGGCAGGCGATGTGAGGTGTGGCCAAGGCCTTATGGCCATCGGACTCTCCTCCAGGAAGTATGGAGGGGCTTGTACAGCTATTCTAGGGAGCGTGGCGGCGCTTCTGATTAGGGAAGATATCGGCCTGCCGGGAAGGTGCGGGAGAAGCCTGGGCAATGGTGAAAACTCAGTATACCAAGCTCAACCCAAACCACATGGCTCGGGTCAGACCTGTAGGGTCAAATGGGGAAGAAATTCCCGTTAGTCTGGTATATGACCAGGTTCAAGTAGCCGCCAAGTATTCCCAGCAGGATTGTAGGCTAGATAGCTTGTTAGATGGCATAGAAGAAGAAGTGTTTGAGTCTAAGTGACTATGTACTTCATGTGACAGATTATGTCTTCTAGCTGAATTGTAAAAAACGCTTGTCATGGCAGACCTTTTCGCTTCAACCTCTTTACCCTAAGGTGCGAAGTGCTTCTGAATACCCTCTCGGTAATATAAATTGGGGTATGCGTGGAAACCAGGCGTAGGGGTCATAGTTGCTTGAACAGACAAGTATCCGGCTAGTTATGTTATATTACATTTTAATCGTAAGAAACATCTTCCAGAGAGAATAGTTCCGTTAAGGGTTACTTTCCCTGGCTAAGCATGCATCAAAGTGCATGTCCAAACTGTGTTTGAAAAAACCACGGCATACATAACATCTGGGGGTTCATAATGCGACAAGTAAAGAACATCTTTAGTCCACCAACCTAATATTCCCTTAAGAACGCTAGCTTTCGGCTTCACCCAGTCTAAGGTACACATCCGGATGACCCGGCAGTAACAATTGGAGAGGTGCTCCCTCTATGCCCTAGCCGAACTAACGGGAACGTAGGGCATAAGCACAGGAGCCAGGCAACCCAGCTTGTCCAAACTTAAGTCATATTGATGCATCTAATGGCGAAGAAAAGGTACATATGTGGAAAATACACATCTGTGGTGAGGTTGGTGCTCGGAAAATAATAGTAATAAGCTTCTGTATAAGAAGCCCCCAGGTATAATTGACATACATATTAAGAAGTGTATGCGTTCTAGGTGTACGGTTTAACTGTGCAAGAGCTTTACAACGTAAGAAATAAAAACAAAAAGAGAGGAAAAAATAAATAAAGGAAGGAGAAAGGGAAAAAGGAGACGAACGAAGGGTTCGGTGCTAGGCATAGAATCTTCGGAGTCGGGCCGCGTTCCATGGGTTCGGCTCCAGGCAGTTGTCTGATGCATCACGCAAGCGGTACGCTCCTCCAGTGAGAACTTCGTCGATGATGAAGGGACCCTCCCACTTGGGCTTGAGTTTGTCATTTTTTTCTCTGGCAAGCGTAGAACGAGTTAGCCAATGTTGTAAGTCTTGACCCGTACCTCTCTGCTTTGATATCTGCGAGCTTGTTGTTGATAGAAAGCAGAACGGGCTTTAGCAACGTCGCACTCCTCCTCCAAGGCATCTAAGTTGTCCGGCCGATCCATCTCGGCCTCTCTCTCTTCACACATGCGCACTCGAGGTGAGTCATGAATAATGTCACAGGGTAACACAGCCTCTGCGTTGTACACCATGAAAAAAGGTGTATATCCAGTAGAACAATTGGGCGTGGTCCGCAGCCCCCAGAGTACGGAGTCTAGCTCCTCCACCTAGTGCTTGTCTGATCTTTAAAAGACCGCACTAATCTGGGTTTGATGCTGCTCATAATAAGACCGTTAGCTCGTTCGACTTGACCGTTGGTTTGTGGGTGGTAAACGAAGGCGTAATCGAGCTTGATGCCCAGATTAGCACACTAGGCTTTCACCTCATCGGCTGTGAAATTGGAGCCGTTGTAAGTGATAATGCTGTGTGGAACACCATAACGGTGCACAACGCTGGATATAGAATCCATCACTGGCCCGGCTTCGGCCGTTTTGACTGGTTTGGCCTCTATCCACTTAGTGAATTTATCCACCATGACCAATAGGTATTTTTTCTTGTGGCTTCCTCCTTTAAGGGGTCCGGCCATATGAAGCCTCCAAACCGCAAAAGGCCATGTGATGGGGATTGTTTGTAGAGCGGTGGGTGGCATATGGCTTTGATTGGCGAAAAGCTGGCATCCGACGCAATGTTGGACGAGGTCCTATGTGTCTGCTCGGGCCGTTGGCCAATAGAAACCTGTACGGAAGGCCTTGCTTACGAGGGCCTGAGCTGCGGCGTGGTGACCGCTGAGACCAGCATGAATTTCAGTCAAGAGCTGCCGCCCTTCCTCCTCAGAGATACATCTTTGTAGTACTCCGGTAGCGCTTTTCTTATAGAGTTCTCCCTCGTGAACTTTGTAGGCTTTAGAGCGCCGCACAATGCAGCGTGCCTCATTCTGGTCCTTGGGAAGCTCTGCCTATTAAGGTAGGCCAAGAAGGGTTCGGTCCATGGGGCAATGACCGCCATGATGAGATGGGCCGCCGGTGTAATTTCGGTGGCTGAGCCCCCGATGATGTTGGTGTGTTCGGATTTGTAGTGCCGCTCTCCCCTTTCCACACCACTGATGGCTGAAAAAGCCTTTCCAAAAAGATGTTAGATGGGACGGGGTCGCTCTTGGTGCCGATGCGAGCAAGGACATCCGCCACTTGATTACTTTCTCGGGCCACATGGTGAAACTCAAGCCCCTCAAATTGAGCCGAGAATGGCGTTATGATAAACTACCATCTTCGGATCTTTGGCATCGAAATCTCCATTTATTTGAGATATTGCGAGGTTTGAATCCCTGCGCACTTCCAGACGATGTATGCCCATGGAGACGGCCATCCAGAGACCATGCAATAAGGCTTCATATTCGGCTGCATTGTTAGAGTCCGTGAACAATATTTGTAGGACGTACTGAACAATATCTCTGGTAGGGGATGTTAGGACAACGCATGCCCCTAGGACTGCCAGCATTTTGGAGCCGTCAAAGTGCATGATCCAGTTGGAGTATGTGCCATACTCTTTAGGGAGTTCGGCTTATGTCCATTCGGCGACGAAGTCAGCCAATACTTGAGATTTAATGGCGCTGCGCGGTTTGTGTGATATGTCGAATGGAAGGAGCTCAATGGCCCACTTGGCAATCTGGCCCGTAGCGTTGCGGTTGTTTATTATGTCATTGAGTGGTACTTCGGAGGCCACCGTAATTGAGCACTCTTGAAAGTAGTGTCGTATCTTCCTGGATGCCATAAGAACCACATATGCTATTTTTTGGTAATGAGGGTACCAAGATTTGCATGGTGTGAGGACGGTCATGGTATACCAGCTTCTGGAGCGAGAATTTGTGTCTGTCCGCTTCTCGTTCAACGATGAGCACCGCGCTCACGACTTAGTGTGTGGCTGATATGTATAATAACATGGGTTCGTCGACATTTGGCGGGGCCAGGATTGGGTTGCTTGCTAGGACAGCCTTTATTTCTTCCAATCCGGCCGTTATCGCGTCCGTCCACTCGAAGTGTTCGGTGCGCCGGAGAAGGCGATACAGCGGCAATGCGTTTTCTCCTAGTCTGGAGATAAAGCGGCTTAAAGCTGCCACACATCCGGATAATTTTTGGACCTGTTTAAGGTCTATTGGGGTAGCCAACTGTGACAAAGCTCGGATTTTAGCTGGGTTTGCTTCAATTCCTCTATTGGAAACGATGAAGCCTAGAAGTTTTCCAGAGGGAACACCGAAAACACACTTTTTCGGATTGAGCTTGATGTCATATGTTCGGAGGTTGTCAAATGTGAGACGCAGATCGTCTATTAAGGATTCGACGTGCCTAGTTTTGATGACTACATCATCCACATATGCTTCAACTGTCTTGTCAATTTGTTTTTCCAGGCATGTTTGAATCATGCGTTGATAAGTGGCACCGGCGTTTTTGAGCCCGAAAGGCATAGTGTTGAAGCAGAAAGGCCCGTATGGGGTGATAAATGCCGTTGCGGCTTGATCGGACTCCTTCATCTTGATTTGATGGTATCCGGAGTATGCATCAAGGAAGCACAGTGAGTCGTGTCCTGCGGTGGTGTCGATGATCTGATCAACGTGGGGGAGGGGAAAAGGATCCTTGGGGCAAACCTTGTTGAGGTCTTTGAAATCGATGCATAGGCGCCAGGATTTATACTTCTTTGGTACCATCACCAGGTTTGCTAGCCAGTCCAGGTGTTTCATTTCTATGATGAATCCGGCCTCGAGTAACTTGGCTAGATCCTCTCCCATGGCTTGTCGTTTGGGTTCAGAAAAGCGCTGTAATGTTTGCTTGACCGGCTTGTATCCCTTCAATATGTTCAGACTATGTTCGGCCAGCCTGCATGGGATTCCTAGCTTATCAGAAGGATGCCACATGAATATGTCCCAGTTTTCACGTAGGAACACCCGCAGTGCAGCGTCGACCGTGGGGTCCAGCTATGCCCCGATGGATGTTGTCTTCGTGGAGTCCATTGGGTGGACCTGGAATTTGACTATTTCGTCTGTTGGTTTGAAAGAGGTGGATTTGGGTCGCTTATCAAGTATCAAGTCGTCTCTATCCACCGTGGAGCGCAATGCTATTAATTCTTCAGCCGTGAGGGATTCAGACAATGCCTCAAGGGCCAATGTGACGGTTTTGTTTTCGGCGCGGAGTGCTATGTCCGGATCACTAGTAAGAGTAATGATTCCATTGGGTCGGGGCATCTTAAGCTTCATGTACCCGTAATGGGGTATGGCTTGGAAGCTTGCAAATACGTCTCGCCCTAACAGGGCGTGATATCTGCTGTTGAAAGGGGCCACTTGAAAGGTTATTTCTTTGGACCAATAGTTCTCTGGTGTGCTGAATACTACATCCAGTGTGATTTTTCCCGCACACCGTGCCTCCCGACTGGGAATAATTCCTTGGAAGGTCGTGATACTTTGCTCAATGCGGCTCTTGTCTATTTCCATTTTGTTGAGAGTTTCCTCGTAAATGAGGTTTAGTCCGCTGCTGCCGTCCATAGGAACTTTGGTAAGCCGAAAACCATCCACAATTGGACTGGGGACCAGTGCGGCAGGCGCTCAGACTGTTCTAAATTTTGGTTCGTCACTGGCATTGAAAGTTATGGCCATGTCATTCCAGGGGTTTATTGCAACTTGGCAGACTTCGGTGAGGCCGCGGAGTGCCCTTTTGCGCCTATTGTTTGAGGCATAAGTCTCGATGACTGTCAGCACTGCGCGGTCGTTGTCTTCTGTGGGATGTTGCTCTGCGGTATTCTTGATGAGGAGATCCTCGCCGCTCTTGGCCACCTGCCCGGAGTATCCAACATGCTCTAAGACTGTGGGTTGGTATCTTATCCGGTGTTGTGTGTATCTTGCATGGCCTATCGAGCCATCCCTCTAGGACGGTTCCGCGCCTCGTAATGGGCTTCGATTTTTTGGTTATTGGATCGGGCGACCGACGAGGATGCACCCTTTTTGTCCGGACAAGGGGTTTAGTGGAAACCGGTGGCTCCCAAGAGGCTGGCTGAGTTTTCCAGGCACTTTCCATTGCACAGTACTTCTGTACTATGGTTGCCAAGTTAGCGAAGTGTGATACATGACGGCGATTGATTGCATTGAGGATTCCCTCGTCCGTACAATTTTTGCAAAACAATGAGATTGCGTCTTCATCGCGGCAGTCTTTGATCTTGTCCTTGACAAGGAGGAATCTGGCCGAAAAGTGATGGATAGTTTCCCGGGACTGCTATCTGATGTGGGTAAGATTGCTTATATCTGGGTGGGTGGGTGGATTTAAGTCTGAACCCTGACCCCGTATGGGATCCAGAGCTTGAGAAACTTCCGAGCTTAACAGTTCGGGCTCCGGGATATCAACCAATCTTTCAGGCCCACTGTCCGATTCTAAGTTCGGAAAATGGGGCATGCCTTCCCGCGGGTGAGTGTCTGGCTCTGTGAGCTCGGAGATCCGAACATAGTTCCTCCTCAACATAGGGGAAGAGTCGTCGCATTGCCCCTCCACTACCGCTATCTGATGGGTGACCGGTGGAGATTCAATTTCTCTCTGATCGGGTTTAAGCCCAATCTGATCATAGTCCGTAGCGACTCCCAAGGCGGTGATGCAATCCAGGAGTTCGTTTAAAGACGACAACTCCATCGGATCCATGTGTTCGGAGTATTATGAGCTGATGCGAAGGCGGTTTTTGATGACACGAGAAGTCATCGTCGGCCTGACGGCCGAGCGGGCGACCACGGTAAAGCCGCCCAGCCGTAGTGTTTGGCCTAAGGCCAAGGCTCCTCCGGAGGTGATGTTATCCTTGATAACAAGGCGAGCCATCAAGCCTATCTTCAACGTCACAGCGGAACTCTCAATGAAAGCACCAATGTCAGTGTCAAAACCGGCGGATCTCGGGTAGGGGGTCCCGAACTATGCGTCTAAGGCTAATGGTAACAGGAGGCGGGGGACACAATGTTTACCCAGGTTCAGGCCCTCTCTATGGAGGTCCTGCTTGATTGATCTTCTTGAATATGAGTATTACAAGAGTTGATCTACCACGAGATCGTAATGGCTAAACCCTAGAAGTCTGGCCTATGAGATTACGATTGTTGTCCTACGGACTAAACCCTACAGTTTATATAGACACCAGAGGGGGCTAGGGTTACACAAAGTCGATTACAAAGACCGGAATCTTCACATCTGCACCGCCAAGCTTGCCTTCCACACAAAGGAGAGTCCCATCCGGATACGGGACGAAGTCTTCTATCTTGTGTCTTCATAGTCCAATAGTCCGGCCATAGTACATAGTCCGGCTGTCCGAGGACCCCATAGCTTGCCTTCCATGCAAAGGAGAGTCCCATCCGGATACGGGACGAAGTCTTCGATGTTGTGTCTTCATAGTCCAAAAGTCCGGCCATAGTACATAGTCCAGCTGTTCGAGGACCCCATAATCCAGGACTCCCTCAATAGCCCCCATTCCAAGATATATTGCCATGCAACTTCCACCATTCCATTACTATGACATACACCTTCATGGTTGTATTGCTTTGCATGATCATATAGCTGACATAGTATTTGTGGCTCGGCCACCGTTCATCATTACCATACATGTTACGCTAGCATCATTGCACATCCTGGTACACTGCCAGAGACATTCATATAGTTAGAGTCATATTGTTCTAGTATCGAGTTGTAATATTGAGTTGTAAGTACATAAAAGTGTGATGATTATCATTATTAGAGCATTGACCCAGTGAGGAAAGGGTGATGGAGACCATGATTCCCCCACAAGTCGGGATGAGACTCTGGATGGAAAATTAAAAAAAAAAGATAAAAAGAGGCCAAAAAGAGCCCACCAAAAAGAGAAAAAAAGAAAACAAAAAAATGAGAGGAAAAGAGAAAAGGGGCAATGTTAATATCTTTTTTCCACACTTGTGCTTCAAAGTAGCACCATGTTTTTCATATAGAAAGTCTCCTATGTTCTCACTTTCATACACTCATGGGAATTTTTTATTATAGAAGTTGGCTTGTATATTCTGATGACGGCCTTCCTCAAATGCCCAGGTCTTCATGAGCAAGCAAGTTGGATGCACACCCACTTAGTTTTCAGTTTGAGCTTTTATACACTTATAGCTCTTAGTGCATCTGTTGTGTGGCAATCCCTACTCCTCACATTGACATCAATTGATGGGCATCTCCATACCCCATTGATTAGCCGCGTCACTATGAGACTATCTTCCTTTTTTGACTTCCCCTTATTAATGTCTATCACTACATTCTATTCCACCCCTAGTGCTATCGCCATGGCTTACGCTCATGTATTGCGTGGGGGTTGAAAAAGCTGAAGCGCGTTAAAAGGTATGAACCAATTGCTCGGCTTGTCATCGGGGTTGTACATGACAAATACTTTGTGTTAAGAAGATGGAGCAAGACAAGACTACATGATTTTGTAGGGATAGTGTTTTTTAGCATTTTTATTTTAAAAGACATGATTGTTTGTTGGTATGCCCGAGTATTGATGGTTCTATATCAAATATAGACTATTGATTTGAATTAGTCGTATCTTAATATTCACGCCATGATTAGATTATATGATCAAGATTATGGTAGGTAGCATTCCACCTCAAAAACTATCTTTTTATCATTTACCTACTCGAGGATGAGCAGGAATTAAGCTTGGGGATGCTAATACGTCTCCGTGCTATCTATAATTTTTGCTTGTTTCATGCCAATATTTTACAAATTTTACATACTTTTGGCAACAATTTATATGATTTTCTTGGACTACATATTGATTCAGTGCCCAGTGCCAGTTCCTATTTGTTGCATGTCTTTTGTTTCGCAAAAAATCCATATCAAACAAAGTCCAAAACGAGATAACATTTACGGAGATTATTTTGGAGCCCTTCTTTCGCCGCAAGGCGGTTGGAGCCCTTCTTTCGTTTCAAGAAAGATAATTTATGGGTAAAAGTACCCTCAAAATTGCCGACCAATCAGAGGTACGGATCTCCGGGAATTTAAGAAATGGTGAAGGGCTAGAAAACAGGAAGGCAAAGCAGAAGATAACACACACACACACACACACACACACACACAGAGAGAGAGAGAGAGAAGAGAGAGAGAGAGAGAGGGAGAGAGAGAGATCCAATCTTGGAGGGGCTCCTACCCTCCGGGAGACATGGCAGCCATGGACAAGAGGGGAAACTCTCTTCCCATCTAGGGGGGAGACCAAGTAAGAATAAGAAGAAGAAGGAGGGGCTCTCTCCCCCTTTCTCCCGGTGGCACCGGAACACCTCCCGGGGAACCATCATGACGGTGACCTACACCAACAACTTCCCCGCCGTCAACACCAACTCTCTCCCCCTCTATGCAGTGATGTAACACCTCTTCTAATGATTGTAATCTCTACTTAAACATGGTTCTTCATGCTATATATTATTACCCGGTGATGTATGGCCATCCTATGATGTTTGAGCAGATTCGTTTTGTCATATGGTTGATTGATGATCGTGATTAGTTTAAGTTGTATGTCCTATGGTGCCCTCCGTGTGGGATTATGCTACTTCTTGAGCTTGCGTTGATTTTTCCCTTTAAGAGGACAGGGTGATGAGGCAAAGTAGAGATAAGTATTTCCCTCAGTTAAAAACCAAGGTATCAATCCAGTAGGAGGCACAAGCACATCTCCAATCTATGCACCTGCAGAAACTAACAAACACTTGCACTCAACGCAGAAAAGGGGTTGTCAATCCCTTCACGATCTCGAACAATAGTGAGATCTAACAGAGATAGGCATAAAAGATAAATAAAAGAGCAAACTAAAGTAAATCTAAATAAATTGCAGCAATTGATAGAAACATATATGATGGAAAATAGACCCGGGGGTCATAGATTTCATAGAGGCTTCTCGCTTGAAGAAAACATACAGTGGGTAAACAAATTGCTGTTGAGCAATTGATAGAAAATCGCGCAAAGTTATGACGATATCCAAGGCAATGATTATGAATATAGGCATCACATCCGTGTCAAGTAGACCGACTCCTGTCTGCATCTACTACTATTACTCCACACATCGACCTCTATCCAGCATGCATCTAAAGTATTAAGTTCATAAGAACGGAGTAACGCCTTAAGTAAGATGTCATGATGTAGGGATAAACTCAAGCAATATGATGAAAACCCTATCTTTGTACCCTTGATGGCAACAATACAATACGTGCCTCGGTACCCCTACTTTATCCCTGGGTGAGGACACCGCAAGATTGAACCCAAAACTTAGCACCTCTCCCGTTGTAAGAAGAACCAATCTAGTTGGCCAAACCAAAATGATAATTCAAAGAGAAATACAAAGATATTTAATCATGCATAAAAGAGTTCAGAAAAGACTCAAATAATATTCATAGATAATCTGATCATAAATCCTTAATTCATCGGATCTCGGCAAACACACCGCAAAAGAATATTACATCGGATAGAAATCCAAGAACATCGAGGAGAACATTGTATTGAAGATCAAAGAGAGAGAAGAAGCCATCTAGCTACTAGCTCTGGACCCGTAGGTCTGTGGTAAACTACTCACGCTTCATCCGAAGGGAAATGGAGTTGATGTATATGCCCTCTGTAATCGAATCCCCCTCCGGCAGGGTGTCGGAAAAGGCCCTAGGATAGGATCTCACAGGAAGAGAGGCTTGCAACGGCGGAAAAGTATTTTGGTGGACGCTTCTGTTGGTTTGGGTTGGGAATTTATAGCACAAGAATTAGGGTTGGAGGACTCCCGAGGGGCCCACATGCTAGGGAGCCCCCCTAGGGCACGACCTGAGGGCTTGTGGGTCCCTCGGGACACTTTTGGCCCCCTCTACAAGCTCTGTGGATGTCTTCTGGTCCAATAAAAATCATCGTCAAGTTTTATTCCGTTTGGACTCCGTTTGATATTCAATTTCTGTAAAACTCAAAAACAAGGAAAAAACAGAAACTGGCACTAGGCTCTAGGTTAATAGATTAGTCCCAAATAATATAAAATATCATATTAATGCATATAAAACATCCAAAATAGATAATGGAATAGCATGGAACAACAAATTTTATAAATACGTTGGAGACATATAGATACGTCTCCAACGTATCTATAACTTTTGATTGTTCCATGCTATTATATTACCAATCTTGGATGTTTATATGCATTTACATGCTATTTTATATGATTTTTGGGACTAACCTATTAACCTAGATCCCAGTGCCAGTCTCTCTCATGTTCTTGATTTGGCACGATCTTGATGTACCGCGAGCATTGCTATTATAGTTAGATCTTATGAAGTTTCTCCCTCTCTACCTTCTTGTAATGGATTGAGTTTTCCCTTTGAAGTTATCTTATCGGATTGAGTCTTTAAGGATTTGAGAACACTTGATGTATGTCTTGCATGTGCTTATCTATGGTGACAATGGGATATTCACGTGATCCACTTGATGTATGTTTTGGTGATCAACTTGCGGGTTCAGTGACCTTGTGAGCTTATACATAGGGGTTGGCACACGTTTTCGTCTTGACTCTCTGGTAGAAACTTTGGGGCACTATTTGAGATTCTTTGTGTTGGTTTGAATAGATGAATCTGAGATTGTGTGATGCATATCGTATAATCTTACCCATGGATACTTGAGTTGACATTGAAGTATCTAGGTGACATTAGGGTTTTGGTTGATGTGTGCCTTAAGGTGTTATTTTACTACAAACTCTAGGGCTTTTTGTTACACTTATAGGAATAGCCCAATGGATTGATGAGAAAGAATAACTTTGAGGTGGTTTCGTACCCTAATAATCTTTGCGTTTGTTCTCTGCTATTAGTGACTTTGGAGTGACTCTTTGTTGCATGTTGAGGGATTGTTATATGATCCAGTTATGTTATTATTGTTGAGAGAACTTGCACTGGTGAAAGTATGAACCCTAGGCCTTGTTTCGAAGCATTGCAATACCGTTTTTGCTCACTTTTACCACTTGCTACCTTGCTGTTTTTACATTTTCAGATTACAAAAACCTATATCTGCTACCCATATTGCACTTGTATCACCATCTCTTCGCTGAACTAGTGCACCTATACAATTTACCATTGTATTGGGTGTGTTGGGGACACAAGAGATTCTTTGTTATTTGGTTGTAGGGTTGTTTGAGAGAGACCATCTTCATCCTACGCCTCCCACGGATTGATAAACGTTAGGTCATCCACTTGAGGGAAATTTGCTACTGTCCTACAAAACTCTGCGCTTGGAGGCCCAACACGAGTCTACAAGAAGAAGGTTGCATAGTAGACATCAAGCTCTTTTCTGGCGCCTTTGCCGGGGAGGTTAGTGCTTGAAGGTATATCTTTAGATCCTGCAATTGAATCTTTTATTTTTCTTGTTTTATCACTAGTTTAGTTCATAAAAGAAAACTACAACAAAATGGAATTGAGGTTGCCTCATATGCTTCATCTTTTTAATGTCTTTTGTGAAAATAAGGATTCCTATAATTGTGATCAATTGCTAGAGGAGGAATGCAATAAAATGTTTGGCACTAAATCATTGAATGATGAGCATGATTGCAATGTTGTCAGTATGAACTCTTTGAATATCCATAGTGATAGTACTAATGATGATTGCACTAGTCATGATAAAAATGTCTCTTATAAGCATGTCAACTTTTGTGGAGTGCATAGAGTTTGCAAGTACACACCAGATAGGGAAGATAGATTTTGCAAGAGGCATAAGTATCTAGAAACTAAATGGTTGCAAGAATGGATAGATGTTTGTGCTGAAAATTTAAATTTTCTTAGCCATCCTTATGAACTTTGCAATGAACATGGTTATTTAAATATCCAATGCAAATTGTTTCATGATCGAATCGTGTCCAAAAATTGTGATGACTTGATTTCCCTTGTGCATCATAATGAACATAGTTTGCTTCTGGGTTATGAAGAAATGAAATGTATAACTAAGGATATTCTAGAACTTTCCCTTGAGAGAGTTCTTGATTTTGATCTAGAGGAAATTTATATGTATTGTGCGGTGAATTGCATTGAAAATCCTTATATTGCCAATTACATAAAGACAATGAAACAAATAGAATATTAAGAGAATACTAATGAAAGGGAAGAGGTTTCCCAATATCCTCCTATTATTTCTTATGATGAATGAGGTAACGAGGATGAGCCTTCTATTCAACCAATCTCATTAATAAGGATCTCCAAAAAGAGGATTAAACCCACACATAATGTGGAGAAGAAAAATAGAAGATGGAGAAGCAAAGGTAAAAAGGTATCCCTGCCAAATTATGTTGCTCCTATTATTGTTATGCCTACTACTCATTGTGATAATAATTGTTGTACTATTGGTGCTATCTATACTATTAATGATGAGAGTGATTATGCTTATGATATGCAAAGGCCCAAGCTTGGGGATGATATGTTTGATGAGAATGACATGTTTGAGAATTTATTTGCTGCAATTAATGTTTATCCCAAGCTTGGGGATGCTATGCTTAATGAAAATGATATTTTTTAGTCTCCCTAATTTTGATATGCAAATTTATTATGCTGATAGCATGCCTCCTATTTAGGATGATTATACTGATGAAAGTGGGTTTGGAAGAGTGCCAACTTTAGGAAGTAATGATCCCACTATTTTGGAGGGTGTTGAACCTTATTGTGATAATTATGAAAGTGGATTTGGAGAGGTCATGACTTTATTTAGTGATGAATCCACTACTTCGGAAGATGTTCCAATTGATTATGAGAACAAAGTTGCTATCTATGATGATTATTGTGATGAAATGTATGCTATAAAGAATAATGATAACCATAAAACTTGTCATCATGATTTTAATTTTCAATTGGATTATGCCTCACATGATAGTTATTTTGTTGAGTTTGCTCCCACTACTATTCATAAGAAGAAATTCGCTTATGTGGAGAGTAATAAAAATTCTACGCTTATGCATCATGAAAATAGTGCTTTCTGTGATAGTTATATTGTTGAATTTATTCATGATGCTACTGAAAATTACTATGAGGAAGGAACATATGCTTGTAGGAATTGCAATAATATCAAGTTTCCTCTCTATGTGTTGAAAATCTTGAAGATTTGATTGTTTTACCTTCCTATGCTAGTTGTTTCTTGTTCCCATAAGTTATTTGCTCACAAAATCCCTATGCATAGGAAGTGGGTTAGACTTAAATGTGCTAGTCATATGCTTCAAGATGCTCTCTTTGTGTTTCAATTCTTATCATTTATGTGAGCATCATTGAAATCATCATGCCTAGCTAAAAGGCATTAAAGAAAAGCGCTTGTTGGGAGACAACCCAATATTTACCCTTAATGTTTTTGTGTGTTCACATGATTATGCTACTGTAGTTATCATTTTTTATAGCTTTTGTTTCAATAAAGTGCCAAGTAAGACCTTTGGGATGGCTTACGGTAATAGTTAATTTGATCTTGCTGAAAAACAGAAACTTTTGCACTCACGAAACTAGTTTTAATAATTCACAGAAGCTCTATTTTAAGTTGATTCTTTTTTCTGAAGATTAATAAACAAATTGCTTAGGACTTCCTAATTTCTCAGGATTGTTGGAGTTACAGAAGTATTCGAGAGTTATAGATTACTACAGACCGTTCTATTTTTGACAGGTTCTGTTTTCTATGTGTTGTTTGCTTATTTTGATGAATGTATGAGTAGTATCAAAGTGTATGAACCATGGAAAAGTTGGAATACAGTAGATATAATACCAATATTAATTTAGAATGAGTTAAAGCACCTAAGTGGTGATTTTATTTTCTTATACTAACGGAGCTTATGAGTTTTCTATTGAGTTTTGTGTTGTGAAGTTTTCAAGTTTTGGGTAAAGTTTCGATGGATTATGGAATAAGGGGTGGAAAGAGCCTAAGCTTGGGGATGCCCAAGGCACCCCAAGGAAATATTTAAGGACAACCAAGATCCTAAGCTTCGGGATGCCCCGGATGGCATCCCCTCTTTCGTCTTCGTCTATCGGTAACCTTACTTGGAGCTATATTTTTATTCACCACATGATATGTGTTTTGCTTGGAGCGTCATTTTATTTTATTTTGTTTTACTTGCTGTTTGAATAATATCACAAGAACTTAAATTCTTAAATGTTAGAGAGTCTTCACAAAGTTACATAATTATTCGACTACTCATTGATCTTCACTTATATCTTTTGAAGTAGTTTGTCATTTGCTCTAGTGCTTCACTTATATGTTTTTAGAGCACAGCGGTTGTTTTATTTTGAAGAAATTGATGAACTCTCATGCTTCACGAGTCTTAAACAGTATGGTAATTTGTTCGGGTTATGAATTTAGTCCTAATATGATGGGCATCCAAGAGGGATATAATAAAAACTTTCCTATAAAGTGCATTAAATACTAAGAGAAGTTTGATTCCTTATGATTGTTTTGACATATGAGGATGGTGATATTAGAGTCATGCTAGTGAGTAATTGTGGGCTGTAGAAATAATTGTGTTAAAAGTTTGTGATTCCCGTAGCATGCACGTATGGTGAACCGTTATCTGATGAAGTTGGAGCACGATTTATTTTTTGATTGTCTTCCATATGAGTGGCAGTCGGGGATGAGCGATGGTCTTTTCCTAACAATCTATCCCCTAGGAGCATGCGTGTAGTACTTTGTTTCGATAACTAATAGATTTTTGCAATAAGTATGTGAGTTCTTTATGACTAATGTTGAATCCATGGATTATACGCACTCTCACCCTTCCACCATTGCTAGCCTCTCTAGTACCGCGCAACTTTCGTCGGTACCATGCACCCACCATATACCTTCCTCAAAACAGCCACCATACCTACCTATTATGGCACTTCCATAGCCATTCCGAGATATATTGCCATGCAACTTTCCACCGTTTTGTTTGGTATGACACGCATCATCATTGACATATTGCTTTGCATGATCATGTAGTTTACATCGTATTTGTGGCAAAGCCACCGTTTATAATTCTTTCATACATGTCACTCTTGATTCATTGCACATCCCGGTACACCGCTGGAGGCATTCATATAGAGTCATATTTTGTTCTAAGTATCGAGTTGTAATTCTTGAGTTGTAAGTAAATAAAAGTGTGATGATCATCATTATTAGAGCATTGTCCTAGTGATGAAAGGATGATAGAGACTATGATTCCCCCACAAGTCGGGATGAGACTCCGGACGGAAATTTTTTTAAAAAAAAGAGGCCAAAAAAAGAGAAGGCCCAAAACAAACTGTGAGAAAAAGAGAGATGGGACAATTTACTATCCTTTTACCACACTTGTGCTTCAAAGTAGCACCATGATCTTCATGATAGAGAGTCTCCTATGTTGTCACTTTCATATACTAGTGGGAATTTTTCATTATAGAACTTGGCTTGTATATTCCAATGATGAGCTTCCTCAAATTACCCTAGGTCTTCGTGAGCAAGCAAGTTGGATGCACACCCACTTAGTTTCTTTTTGAGCTTTCATACACTTATAGCTCTAGTGCATCCGTTGCATGGCAATCCCTACTCACTCACATTGATATCTATTGATGGGCATCTCCATATCCCATCGATACGCCTAGTTGATGTGAGGCTATCTCCCTCCTTTTGTCTTCTCCACAACCACCATATTCTCTTCCACCATAGTGTTATGTCCATGGCCCATGCTCATGTATTGCGTGAAAGTTGAAAAGGTTTGAGAACATCAAAGTATGAAACAATTGCTTGGCTTTTCATCGGGGTTGTGCATGATTTGAGTATTTTGTGTGATAAAGATGGAGCATAGCCAGACTATATGATTTTGTAGGGGTAACTTTCTTTGGCCATGTTATTTTGAGAAGACATTTTTGATTTATTAGTATGCTTGAAGTATTATTGTTTTTATGTCAATATTAAACTTTTGTTTTGAATCTTATGGATCTGAACATTCATGCCACAATAAAGAAGATTACATTGATAAATATGTTAGGTAGCATTCCACATCAAAAATTCTGTTTTTATCATTTACCTACTCGATGATGAGCAGGAATTAAGCTTGGGGATGCTTGATACGTCTCCAACATATCTATAATTTTTTATTGTTCCATGCTATTATATTATCCATCTTGGATGTTTTATATGCATTTACATGCTATTTTTATATGATTTTTGGGACTAACCTATTAACCTAGAGCCCAGTGCCAGTTTCTGTTTTTTCCTTGTTTTTGAGTTTTACAGAAAAGGAATACCAAACGGAGTCCAATTGACCTGAAAATTTACGGAGCTTGTTTTTGGACCAAAAGAAGCCCACGGAGCATCGAAGATGGACCAGAAGAGTCCCGAGGCCACAACGAGGGTGGAGGACACACCCTACCCCCTGGGCGTGCCCCCCTACCTCGTGGCTGCCTCGTGGACCACCTAGCTTGTTCTCGACGCCAACACCTCTTATATATCCCTAAACTTCTAGAACAGAACCAAGATCGAGAGTTCCGCCACCGCAATCCTCTGTAGCCACCAAAAACCAATCGGGACCATGCTTCGGCACCCTGCCAGAGGGGGGATCCATCACCGGTGGCCATCTTCATCATATCGGCGCTCTCCATGAAGAGGATGGAGTAGTTCACCCTCGGGGCTGAGGGTATGTACCATTAGATATGTGTTTGATCTCTCTCTCTCTCTCTCTCTCTCTCTCTCTCTCGTATTCTTGATTTGGCACGATCTTGATGTACCACGAGCTTTGCTATTATAGTTGGATCTTATGATGTTTCTCCCCCTCTACCTTCTTGTAATGGATTGAGTTTTCCCTTTGAAGTTATCTTATTGGATTGAGTCTTTAAGGATTTGAGAACACTTGATATATGTCTTGCATGTGCTTCTCTATGGTGACAATGGGATATTCACGTGATCCACTTGATGTATGCTTTGGTGATCAACTTGCGGGTTCAGAGACCTTCTGAGATTATGCATAGGGGTTGGCACACGTTTTTGTCTTGACTCTCCGGTAGAAACTTTGGGGCACTCTTTGAGGTTCTTTGTGTTGGTTTGAATAGATGAATTCTGAGATTGTGTGATGCATATCGTATAATCATACCCATGGATACTTGAGGTGACATTGGAGTATCTAGGTGACATTAGGATTTTGGTTGTTGTGTGTCTTAAGGTGTTATTTTACTACGAACTCTAGGGCTGTTTGTGACACTTATAGCAATAGCCCAATGGATTGATCGGAAAGAATAACTTTGAGGTGGTTTCGTACCCTACAATAATATATGTGTTTGTTCTCCGCTATTAGTGACTTTGGAGTGACTCTTTGTTGCATGTTGAGTGATTGTTATATGATCCAATTATGTTATTATTGTTGAGAGAACTTGCACTACTAAAAGTATGAACCCTAGGCCTTGTTTCGAAGCATTGCAATACCGTTTTCGCTCACTTTTACCACTTGCTACCTTGCTGTTTTTATATTTTCAGATTACAAAAACCTATATCTACTATCCATATTGCACTTGTATCACCATCTCTTCGCCGGACTAGTGCACCTATACGATTTACCATCGTATTGGGTGTGTTGGGGACACAAGAGACTCTCCTTTATTTGCTTGCAGGGTTGTTTGAGAGAGACCATCTTCATCCTACGCCTCCCGGATAAACCTTAGGTCATCCACTTGAGGGAAATTTGCTATTGTCCTACAAAACTCTGCGCTTGGAGGCCCAGCACGAGTCTACAAGAAGAAGGTTGCATAGTAGACATCACATATCAAGCATCCCCAAGCTTAATTCCTACTCGTCCTCGAGTAGGTAAATGATAAAAACAGAATTTTTGATTTGGAATGCTACCTAACATATTAATACATGTAATTTTCTTCATTGTGGCATGAATATTCAGATCCATAAGATTCAAAATAAAAGTTTAATACTAAGATAAAAACAATAATACTTCAAGCATACTAATAAAGCAATCATTTCTTCTCAAAATATCATGGCCAAAGAAAGTTATCCCTACAAAATCATATAGTCTGGCTATGCTCCATCTTCATCACAGAAAGTATTTCATCATGCACAACCCCGATGGCAAGCCAAGCAATGGCTTCATACTTTTGGTGTTCTCAAACTTTTTCAACTTTCACGCAATACATGAGCATGAGCCATGGATATAGAACTATGGGTGGAATAGAATATGGTGGTTGTGGAGAAGACAAAAAAAGGAGAAAGTCTCACATCAACTAGGCCTATTAACGGGCTATGGAGATGCCCATCAATAGATATCAATATGAGTGAGTAGGGATTGACATGCAACGGATGCACTAGAGCTATAAGTGTATGAAAGCTCAAAAAGAAACTAAGTGGGTGTGCATCCAACTCGCTTGCTCGCGAAGACCTAGGGAAATTTGAGGAAGCCTGTCATTGAATATACAAGCCAAGTTCTATAATGAAAAATTCCCACTAGTATATGAAAGTGACAAAATAGGAGACTCTCTATCAAGTGTGGAAAAAGGATAGTAACATTGTCCCTTCTCTCTTTTCTCTCATTTTTTTGTTTGGGCTTCTTTGGCCCCTTTTATTTTTTTTATAAATCCCAGAGACTCATCCCAACTTGTGAGGGAATCATAGCTTCCATCATACTTTCCTCACATGGGGCAATGCTCTAATAATGATAGTCATCACACTTTTATTTACTTACAACTCAAGAATTACAACTCGATACTAGGACATAATATGTCTCTATATGAACGCCTCCGGCGGTGTACTGGGATGTGCAATGATCAAGAGTGACATGTATAAAAAATATGAATGGTGGCCTTGCCACAAATACTGTGCCAATTGCATGATCATGAAAAGCAATATGACAATGATGAAGCGTGTCATAATAAACAGAACGGTGGAAGTTGCAAGGCAATATATCTCGGAATGGCTATGGAAGTGCCATAATAGGTAGGTATGGTGGCTGTTTTGAGGAAGGGTATATGGTGAGTTTAATGCACCAACGAGAATTGTGCGGTACTAGAGAGGCTAGCAATGGTGGAAGGGTGAGAGTGTGTATAATCCATGGAATCAGCATTAGTCATAAAGAACTCACATACTTATTGCAAAAATTTATTAGCTATTGAAGAAAAGTACTACATGCATGCTCCTAGGGGGCTAGATTGGTAGGAAAAGACCATCGCTCGTCCCTGACTGCCATTCATAAGGAATACAATCAATAAATAAATCATGCTCCAACTTCATCACATAACGGTTCACCATACGTGCATGCTATGGGAATCATAAACTTTAACACAAGTATTTCTACCAATCCAGAATTACTCACTAGCATGACTCTAATATCACCATATTTATGTCTCAAAACAAATGCAAGGAATCAAACTTCTCATCTATTCAATGCTCTTTATGTTAAAGTTCTTATTATATCCCTCTTGGATGCCCATCATATTAGGACTAAATTAATAACCTAAGCAAATTACCATGCTATTTAAAGACTCTCAAAATAATATAAGTGAAGCGTGAGAGTTCAAAAATTTCTATAAAATAAAGCCACCACTGTGCTGAAAATATATATATATATAAGTGAAGCACTTAGAGCAAACTGCCTAGCTCAAAACCACATGTATTCTAATAAATTCATGATTCATGTGTGTCCCTCTCAAAAGATGTGTACAGCAAGGATGATTGTAGCAAATTAAAAAGCACAGACTCATATCATACAAGACACTCCAAGCAAAACACATATCATGTGGTGAATAAAAATATAGCCTCAAGTAAATTTACCGATGGATTGAAGACGAAAGAGGGGATGCCATCCGGGGCATCCCCAAGCTTAGATGCTTGGTTGTCCTTGAATATTAACTTGGGCTGCCTTAGGCATCCCAAAGCTTAGGCTCTTGCTACTCCTTATTCCATAGTCCATCAAATCTCTACCCAAAACTTGAAAACTTCACAACACAAAACTCAACAGAAAACTCATGACATTCGTTAGTATAATAAAATAAGTCACCACTTTAGGTACTATTGTAAACTAATTCTTTATTTATATTGGTGTAATATCTACTGTATTCCAACTTATCCATGGTTCATACCCCCCTCCCCCGATACTACCCATAGATTCATCAAAATAAGTAAACAACACGTAGAAAACAGAATCTATCAAAAACAGAACAGTCTGTAGCAATCTGAAAACTTCGTATACTTATGTACCTCCAAAATTCTGAAGAATTAGGACAATAGATGTAATTCTTATATCAATCTTGTGTAGAAAAATCAGGATTTTATCACGGTTCTGTAAGTTTTTAAAATTCTGGCAATGAGTGCAAAAGTTTCTGTTTTTCAGCAAGATCAGATCAACGATATACCAAAGTATCCTAAAGTCTTTACTTGGCTCAAACACTAACTAAAAACACCAAAACACAATTACTACATAGGTAATAATGTGTATTATTCAAGACCATTAGAAAAAACAAAAAACACAAAAAGAATTGGGTTGCCTCCCAACAAGCGCTATTGTTTAACGACCCTAACTAGGCATCAAACATAGATCTAGGCATTATCATCTTTGGTATTAAATCCATAAGTAGCCCTCATAATATATTCATATGGTAACTTAATTTTCTTTATAGTAAAGTGTTCCATGCCTTTCCTTAACGGAAATTGAAATCTAACGTTTCCTTCTTTCATATCAATAATTGCACCAATCGTTTTAAGGAAAGGTCTACCAAGAATAATAGGACATGTAGGATTGCAATCTATATCAAGCAAAATAAAATCTATGGGCACATAATTCCTATTTTTAACAATAAGAACATCATTAATCCTTCCCATAGGTTTCTTAATAGTGGAATCCACTAGATGCAAATTTAAAGAACAATCATAATATTCACGGAAACCTAGCACATCACATAAAGTTTTTGGAATCGTGGAGACACTAGCACCCAAATCACATAGAGCATGACACTCATAATCTTTAATTTTAATCTTAATAGTAGGTTCCCACTCACCATAAAGCTTCCAACTCAAGTTTTTCTTCAAAAGATTTCATCATAGCATCAATGATATGTTTAGTAAAAGCTTTATTTTGATTATAAGCATGAGGAGAATTAAACATGGATTGCAACAAGGAAATACAATATCAAAGAAAAATTATCATAATTAAAGTCCTTGAAATCCAGAAGAGTGGGTTCATCGCTACTTAAAGTTTTGACCTCTCCAATCCCACTTTTATCAATTTTTGCATTAAGATCTTTAAACTCTGAATCATTCAAACGCCTTCTAGCTAAAGTTGACTCATCTCTGGTCCCATATTTATCAAGATTTATATTAGAAAACAAAGATTCAATAGGAGTCACACCAATCACTGATCTTCATAATTATTTAAAGACTCCGGTTTAGCGGCCATCTTGTTTACCAATGTAGTTTGTTTATTAGAAATTTGGCCTACTAAATTTTCAAGATGAGCAAATTGAGATTTAAGACCATAAAAGTCCTTAGTAACATCATCAAGCTCTTTATTATTATACTCCATTATAGTTTTTGTACTTTAAGTTTGTTCCTAAAGAAACTATTATGCTCAAATTGTAAAGACATGAAGCTTTTAGCATTATTTTCAATCTCTTCCAACTTCCTATAATAAAGATCAAAGCTTTTGGGGTGAGCCATATGATATGTATCCATCGTATCTACTTTTCCAAACACTTTTGCCCTTGTTTTGGACTCTAACTTGCATGATTTGAATGGAACTAACCCGGACTGATGTTCTTTTCAGCAAAATTGCCATGGTGTTATTTTTGTGCAGAAATAAAAGTTCTTGGAATGACCTGAAACTCCGCGGAGAATATTTTTGGAATTAATAAAAAATACTGGCGAAAGAATCAAGGTCAGGGGGCCCACACCCTGTCCACGAGGGTAGGGGTGCGCCCTACCCCCTGTGCGCGCCCCCTGCCTCGTGGGCCCCCTGATGCTCCATCGACCTCAAATCCAACTCTATATATTCACGTTCGGGGAGAAAAAAATCAGGGAGAAAGATTCATCGCGTTTTACGATACGGAGCCGCCGCCAAGCCCCAATCTCTCTCGGGAGGGCTGATCTGGAGTCTGTTCGGGGCTCCAGAGAGGGGAATTCGTCGCCGTCGTCATCATCAACCATCCTCCATCACCAATTTCATGATGCTCACCGCCGTGCGTGAGTAATTCTAGCATAGGCTTGTTGGACGGTGATGGGTTGGATGAGATTTACCATGTAATCGAGTTAGTTTTGTTAGGGTTTGATCCCTAGTATCCACTATGTTCTGAGATTGATGTTGCTATGACTTTGCTATGCTTAATGTTTGTCACTAGGGCCCGGGTGCCATGATTTCAGATCTGAACCTATTATGTTTTCATGAATATATGTGAGTTCTTGATCCTATCTTGCAAGTCTATAATCACCTATTATGTGTTATGATCCGACAACCCCGAAGTGACAATAATTGGGATACTTCTCGGTGATGACCGTAGTTTGAGGAGTTCATGTATTCACTATGTGTTAATGCTTTGGTCCGGTACTCTATTAAAAGCAGGCCTTAAAATCCCTTAGTTTCCACTAGGACCCCGCTGCCACGGGAGGGTAGGACAAAAGATGTCATGCAAGTTTTTTTCCATAAGCACGTATGACTATATTCAGAATACATGCCTACATTAGATTGATGAACCGGAGCTAGTTCTGTGTCACCCTATGTTATAACTGTTGCACGAGGAATCGCATCCGACATAATTATGCATCACTGATCCAATGCCTATGAGATTTTCACATATTGATCTTTGCTTAGTTACTTTACCATTGCCACTTTTACAACTACTACAAAACTGCTACTGTTACCGTTACTTCCACACTACTTTGCTACTAAATACTTTGCTACAGATATTAAGTTATCCAGGTGTGGTTGAATTGACAACTCAACTACTAATACTTGAGAATATTCTTTGGCTCCCCTTGTGTCAAATCAATAAATTTGGGTTGAATACTCTACCCTTGAAAACTTTTGCGATCCCCTGTACTTGTGGGTTATCAAGACTATTTTCTGGCGCCGTTGCCGGGGAGCATAGCTCTATTCTTTGAGTCACTTGGGATTTATATCTGCTGATCACTATGAGGAACTTGAAAGACGAAAGAACTAAGATTTTTCCCTCAACTACGAGGGGAGGTAAGGAACTGTCATCTAGCTCTGCACTTGAGTCACCATCTATTTTAAGTCAACTTGCGACACCTAAACCTGCTTCTGCTATTAATTCTGATATGTCGCATGTTATTGATGATGCAACTTTTGCTATGTGTAATGCTTATGATGAAACTACTTCTATGCTTGATAATACTGTGCCATTAGGTAACTTTCTTGATGAACAACTTGCTAGGGCTAGAGAGAATGAAATTATTGAAACCGGTAATACTGATGAAAGTGATGATGAAGATTCTCCAGATATGAATTGACTGTTGTGCCCGAGGGTTATGTTATGGATGAAGAAACTACTAGAGATTTTCATGTTATGCGCTTCTATCCTTGGTGGGACCTTCGAGTTCCTTTAGGATAGGGTCACATATTGGGCGTGAAAGATGCGGAGCACCAAGCCGCCTCGAGGAGGCCCTGTAGCATGCGCTAGAGGCGAGCCGGCTCGAGGAGGACACCCATGGATGGGCTGGAGCAAGCCCTTGCTTTGTCTGCGGCGGGGGACTCCGTCCATGCTCCCCTGTTCGTGTCGCCACCGCCGCGGGCGCTGCCCCTCGTGGAGCCCAAGGCCGAGCTGGAGCCGGAGCGTGAGTCAACACCCACGCGGAAGCGGTCACCGCCGTCCCCCACTTGGCCCGAGGAGTCCTATTCGTGGACCGACCAGCTCAGTGAGTGGGCAAGCGCCTCCATGCTACTTCGCCTCCATGCAGGAAGAGGAGGCGGCTCCCCTTTGAGCACTAGAAGGCGCATTGGATCGTGAAGGAGGGGGCCGACGCCGAGAAACAAATCCACCGGGAGCAGTAGTTGCGCCGCGAGGAGGAGGCGCTGTGTCACGAGGAAGAGGAGGAGCGCGCCCGCCTCACCGGAATGCCGTTGTAGCAGCAGACTCTGCAGGAGGCTACCTGGCGGTCTATCAAGCCGCGATCGATTGGGCTGGGCCGCCTCCTATCTTCATCGACTTCACGAACGGCGACGACGACGGCGGCAAGGGCAAAGGCAAGGGCAAGGCGATCTACTAGGGCAGCGTGCGGGTGTTTATTAAAGTTTTTTAATGTTTAGTTATGTTTAAGTGGATTTTGACCGGCGTTTGACCGGCCATTTATGTACAATTAAATCAGTTTCGGCCACGTCGGTAAAAATGGGGTTTTTACGGTCAAATCCTTCTATTTGGATTTAGTTAACTCTAGCCCAATCTCATGATCATTGCATATTTGGAGGGTTAAGGTGCCCTTGCGTATCAAAAAATTTATGTGGTTCGTCCATAAGCAAGTAATACTCACCAAGGACAACTTAATCAAGAGGCAATGGGTAGGCAGTTCATGTTGTTGTTTTTGTGATCATGATGAAACAATACAACATTTATTCCTTGATTGCCCAGTCGCCAAATTGCTTTGGAGAATGATTCGTATAGCCTTCAACATCAATCCTCCAGTTAACATTGAGTCGTTGTTTGGAACGTGGTTAGCTAGGGTTGAGCATACTACTGCAGCTCATATTCGGATTGGAACATGTGCGCTTTTATGGGCTATATGGAACTCTCGGAATGATTTGATATTTAACAGACAACACACTTTATCTTTTTTGCAGGTCATCTTCAGAGCTACCGCTTAGATCCGTACGTGGTCCTTACTCACTCCTACGGACTCCAGAGAGCCTTTGGTTACTGGGTGCAACCAGTGAGAGATGGTAGCACGGGCTTTAGTCAACCGGTTCCGATGACGGTCGCATAACAGGATAGGAGTTTAGGATAAAGCGCACCTGCCGACCCGGATGAAAAAACGGATGCACATGTTCCCCTAGTTGATTCAAAAAGAACGAAAAGCAGATAAAGCGCGCGTCCGTTTAGATGAACGCATTGGAGTTGGTCTCTTACCCCAGGAGTGGATCGAGCGCGAACTAATAATGAGTGCAGACCAAACCAAAACCCAAATGGTCCTCTGGGATCATGCGTATATGGTGGTTCTGCCTGGCCAGAACAGGCAGCAGCACTGCTACCATGCACATTGTACACAGGGGGGAGGGACCATGGCGTCGCATGCATGGAATCTGCTCAGAGGCTAATGAATCACACACGCATGTGGATGTGGTCAGGCTGGTTGCGTTTCCTGCACGGTCTAACCACCACAAACCTGGCCGTTGGGATCCATTTTCCCTCTTTACGTCGGAGCTGGTCCATGCCTAGCTATCTCCTTAATTTTAGACAACTTTTCAGGTCCGGCACTAGGTGAAAACTTGCTGTTCTGCGAGGGAACGGTAGAATCGTTCATCTGCTGGCTGGCTTTAATGTCTTGCGTTGCTGCAGTGCTCACAGTACAGTGTCAGCATGCAGCTAGTCTTACACCAAAGGTAGATGATCATGTGTGCTACTGCATCTGGCAGCACGTTCATCATTCATCATCACGTCTGTCGATCGGGTGTGCTACTCGGGAATGTTGTTTATGATCGACGCATGGGAATTTTTTAGATAGAGGTGTAAACATCGACCCAAGTAGCTTAATTAGCCAGTGGTGCTTGGCATGGAGGTGTCGTCGCTGTCGCGAGCTCGCCTCGCGGCACAGTGCACATGACTGTCCTAGCATGAGGGGTGGCACGTGAAAAGATGCCGCATTTCATACCACCACACGAAGCCCAGCTAGAGCTAGTACTCCGTAAACTTTGCACGTTATGGCGCGGGAAAACATGAGCTATCACCTCGTGTTTGGTTTCCTCTAAAATTTCCATGGAATAGTCAATTTCATAGTGATATTTCAAAGCAATGTAGGATAGCAATAGTACATTTGTTACAAACGGTGTCAAAGGAATATGGCCTCGTGTGCTGAACAGTACAATGTTCGGGGGTGCAGAATTTCTCCTTGTGCAGTGCGCATATTTTGCCAATGCACATCCATCAAAGTTTTAAAGCACAGTTACAACGTATCAAGGGGCGACTAAGACAAAGAATATTAATTCTGTTGGCAATAAGCCACAGCGACCGCGTCGGACGTGTGTGCGTGCCTGGGTAGCGTTTGGGCGCGCGTGTGCATGTACACGGGACGCGTTGTAGTAGGAGCAGTCTGTTGGCGACTTGATCTGGGTGAGCGAGGCGGTCGGGGTGGGCTCGCCAGGGCGCGTGTGTACAGGCGCGCGTGATGGACGCGGCCAGAGCGGGCCAGATCGTGGGCTCGCGCATGTAGGAGTGTGGGGATCGTGTCCATCGCTGGCCTGGGTATAAAACCCGTGTGGTGGTTGTTGCAGCAGGCGGGAGTGTAGCTCAAGTTTGTGCTTGAGGAAAAACTTTGCCGTCGTTGCGGCTGGGCGTTTAGGCACCGGGAGCACCACCGTGTCCTATGTTCTTCTCCGCTTTATTCTTCCTCCGTCGGGTTTGAACCAGAGTGAGGTGACACACACACACACACACACACACACACACACACACACACACACACACACACACACACACAAAGAGAGGGGTAGACTAGAGGGAGAGGTAGGGCAAGGTTTCTGCACCAACAATTGGCATCAGAGCCACGGTTCGGAGGTGATCGCCGGCGGCCATGGCGCTTGTTCCACCGATGGTGGTGGCGCGTTGTCGCTGCCGGTCCCGCCGTCGACGCCGACCAACTACACCTCCTGGGTGATCAGGGTGGAGGCCATCCTTGATGCCCAGGGGTTGCGGGGAGGGGGGGGCAAAACAGCATGTATGATGCTGCTGGGCATGCTGTCAGAGGAGGTGTTGATGCAGGTGGCGACGAAGCCCACGGCTAAGGAGGTATGAGGTATGGGACTCCTTCAAAGTGTGTTTCGTTGACGTCGGTCAGGTGAAGGTTGCACATCGAGTTTGATCGTCTTCGGATGGACAGCGCCGACGAGCTGGACGCGTACGTCGGCAAGGTCAGCAGCATGGCGGCGAGGTATGCGGTGCTTGGGGCAACTCTCGACGAAGCGGCGATGGTGAAGAAGCTGCTCGACACCATGCCGGACTGGTCGTACGCCGCGGTGGTCGGCATCGAGCAGTTTTGCAACGTCGAGGAGATGCTCTTCGAGGAATCGCTTGGCCGTCTGAAGGCCTTCAAGGAGCGGACGCGGCGGTGCATGCAGGCCGGCGGCGAGCGGGCAGATGGGCAGTTGATGCTCACCGCAGCTCAGGGGCGGCGTGACGGCGTCAGCAGGGTGGAGGCGGACTCGACCACGATGACGACGGCGCTAGCAGCACGGCATCGGGTGGCGGAGGGAAGCGGCGCGGCCGCTGTTACAGATGCGGGCAGCGTGGCCATTTCCGGCGTGAGTGCCCGAAGCCGTGGAAGGCACAGGCGGCGGAGCAGGCCCTTCTCGCCGACGCCAATGTCGAGTACGACAGGCTCCTCTAGGTTGTGGCTTAGGGGGGGTGTTGGCAATAAGCCGCAGCGACCGCTTCAGGTGCGCATGTGTGCGCACGCAGGGGACGTGTCGGGTGCGTGGCGGGGTTGCGTGTGTGCATGTGTGGGTAGCGTTTGGGTGCGCGTGTGCATGTACACGTGATGTGTCGTAGCAGGAGCAGTCTATTGGCGACTTGGTCCGCGTGAGAGAGGCGATCAGGGTGGGCTTGCCGAGGCGCGTGCGTATGGCGTGCGTGGTGGACGTGGCCAAAGCGGGCCAGATCGTGGGCCCGCCTATGTAGGAGCGTGGGGATCTTGTCCAGCGCTGGCCTGGGTATAAAATCCATGTGGTGTTCATTGTAGCAGGCGGGGCTATAGCTCGAGTTTGTGCTTGAGGAAAAACTTTGTCGTCATTGCGGCTAGGTGTTCGTGCGCCGGGAGCACCACCGTGTCCTCTGTTCTTCTCCACTTTCTTCTTCCAACATCGGGTTTGAACTAGAGTGAGGTGAGAGAGAGAGAGAGTGAGAGAAACTAGAGGGAGAGCTAGGGCAAGGTTTCTGCACCAACCAATTCCAGGGTATTTGACAAAAAAAACTATCATATTTGGGAATGTCGTCCCATTGAACTACTACATTCAAAAAAGTGACCAAAACCTACCAAAATTTTCTACTTTTGTGACTAAAAACTACCAACTCGTACTGATGACTGTTTCAGCCATTTTAAAAATGTTTCTGACATGGCTGGCCCACATGGCAAGTCGGCGGCCACCCTAACGGCTAACAACGTGCGTCTGCCGTCTGTTAGTGTCGCTGCTCGGTCGGAACGAGTCGGTCCAGGTCAAAACGGCCGACCAGCTCACCCTTCCCAACTTCACTCACTCTCCCCCGCTCACTCTCTGCTTCACTCCTCTTTCTCTTCTCACACTCCGGCGACGCGGTGCGAGCATGCCATCGTGGCCCAACAACAACGAGACCTCCAATGATGACGAGTACATGAACGAGTTCAGCATCATGCAGATGGAGTACTTTGTAAGTCAACTCGCTCTTTTCTCTCCTCAGCTAGGGTTAGAGTTTGAAGATACTTTGGATTTCTTCCATTTAAGTTCATATGTGTGAGTTGTTGTGGTTGACATATATGTTTTTGCTGTTGCGATAAACTCCTCACACTATGATAGACTGAAGTTTCTGTGTGCTTGTGGTTGAATCTGAGCCTAAGTGCAGCCTACACAGGCAGGCCAGGCATGTTTCTGGCACTTGAAGGCACTGACACTGGCCGGAGATTCTTTTGATGTGCTACTGAGGTAAGAGGAAATATGGTTTATGATTTGTTAGATTTATTTGGTGCTACATAGTGGAAACATAACACTAAAATTGTTGTTGTTTCAGTAGCTGAAAACTTAATACAAAGCTGGTGTGGTGTTGATGTGTATGGATTTAGCTAGTGTTCATGTGTTAGTTCAGTTCTTTGATTGTTTTAGTCAACACCTAAATTTAGTCAACACCTGAATTGGGTTGTAACTAAATTTGTTTGTTAATGCATTCAGTGAGCAACTGAATTTGGTTCTAACTGAATTTGTTGGTAACTCAGGTAATAAACTAAGTCGTCTTTTCTTTTGATTGATTCATTTTGCTTATGTGTAAAACATTGCTATGTAGTGGAATCATAGTATTGTTTAGTTGTTGTTTTCTGAATTTTGCTTAACTCTAAAACATTGTTATGTCTGAATTTTGTAAGTGTAGTATAGAGCACTCGAAAGAGCAATGTTTTGCAGTTGTATTGTAGAGATAGCAAGTGTAGCTATGTATTATTATGGTTTATTATTTGTTCTTCTGAATTTGTTTGTTAGTGAAGAATATAGCTCACTGTAAATTTCACTGAATTTAGCTAACAGTAATATGTCACTGAGTTTTTAGGATGGTGTGAACTGTGGTGTTGGGGAGTGTGTAGATGCCCCTTGGCCAGTAATTTTGCAAAGGTGCTTAACCAAGCTCTAGGATATGTATCATGAGCGGAACCTTGGTAGAGTTCAGGACAATGAGGCTCGTCAAATATAGATGGCAAAACTGAACAAGGAGTTTGATTCTCTGGGAAATCAGTAGAACCAACTTGTGGATAGTGTATCCAAGTTATTTGATTACCAGGATGGATAGAATTCTCATGACATGGATTACGCAAGCTAGGCAGTCAATGAACTGAAGGAGAAGAAGAAGCAACTTCAAGAGTAGGCAAAGATTGAGCTTCAAATGGAGAAGCTTAAGCTGAAAAAAGAACAGAGATGCAAGCACATGGAAGGCCATAACACAAGGAAGGCCATGAAAGAGATAGAGGTAGAGAGAGACCTCCTTAAAGAAGAGAAGAAGAAGTTGGAGCATGTCATTGCTGAGCTCCTAAAGGCTGGTGGAAGCACATTTGCTCCCTTGGTGGTTTTGGTAATTAATGTCAACATACATATTGTTGGACTAACACTTTTATCTAGTATATTTCAGATAAGTTCAACAGTGGCATGGCAAGGACATGAGGATGTGGACCCCTTCAAAATGCTGACAAGTACTGGCAAAGCTCCAAGACTCTACATTTTGGTTAAGTGATCCAAGATCACATTGAGTCCATAGGAAAGCCAATACTATTAAAAGGGGATGAGATTTTTATCATGACTCAGTTGCTCAAGTGCTTAGTGATATTGCTCCAAAAAGCCTCAAACACTTCTCCACTTCACATCTGTCCAAAACCCTAAAGTTTCATCTCGGTCCCACCAAAAATCTACATCCTGGAATCACCGAGTTGATCACATACACTACCTAAGTCAAACCCTAGCATTTCAGTTCTACCGATATGGATCTCGATCTCACCGAGAAGGCGTGACCAAGTCTCTGTTGTGAAGTTGCTTCATTTCAGAATTACCGAGATGAAACGATCGGAACTACCGAAATGAGGTCTTGCCCTAGCCATTGCACTTTGGTCGCACCGAGATGTTCTGATCGGTCTCACCGAAACCTCCAACGCTCAAATCTTTTACACTAGTCAGTATCACCGAGAATACAGTCTAGTGTCACCAAGTTGGGTCAAAGACTTGTAACGGTTGGATCTTTGGGTGAAGGCTATATATACCCCTCCACCCCCACTAACTCTCGAAGAGAGCCATCAAAACGAACCACTACTTCCACTACTCATTTTATGAGAGAGAACCACCTACTCATGTGTTGAGATCAAGAGATTCCAATCCTACCATTTGAACCTTGATTTCTAGCCTTTCCCAAGTTGCTTTCCATTCAATCCTCTCTTCTACGAAAGCCAAATCTGTGAGAGAGTGATTGAGTGTTGGGGAGACTATCATTTGAAGCACAAGAACAAGGAGTTCATCATTAACAACACTATCTATTACCTTTTGGAGAGTGGTGTCTCCTAGGTTGGTTAGGTGTCACTTCGGAGCCTCCAAGAGATTGTGGAGTTGAACCAAGGATTTTGTAAGGGCCATGAGATAGCCTACTTCGTGAAGATCTACCCGAGTGAGGCTAGTCCTTCGTGGGCGTAAGCCATGATGGAATATACAAGGTTGCTTCTTCATGGACCCTTCATGGGTGGAGCCCTCCATGGACTCGCTCAACCATTACACTCTGTGGGTTGAAGTCTCCATCAACATGGATGTACGATAGCACCACTTACCGGAACCACGCCAAAAATCTTCATGTCTTAATTGCGTTTGATCTTCCATCTCTACCCTTTACTTTCCGCACAATTGCATGCTTTACTATTTTTGCTGCCCTATCTTTAGAGATGCATGTGTAGGAAGTCTTGGTGATATCATAACTAGTGCCAAAATCTGCCTAATTCTCAAGAGAACTAAAAACTGCACCTTTGGTCATATTCGACCATAACGAGACTCAATAACGAAACTAGGGGTTAAGAGTCTATTCACCCCCGCCCCCTAGACCTATCTTCTCTAATTTTACAGCTGGTCGTGGGTGCAAGTAAAAGGTGCACAAGATCAAAGAAGTTCTCATGGAGGAGTGAAGTGGTACCTATGGTTGGTAAGTAAATATGAGACATATATATATATATATATATATAACTAGCTTAGGACTGGAATTTGATGCAGATATGCATCTTACTATTAATATTAGCTATGAACTGCCTATGGTTTCAGATCATTTTGGTTGTGGTGTGGGGTGTTGTAATGCCCCTGGTCTGTAATGCTCCGGGATTATCCTAGGTGTAATGGCCCTGATGCTAAGTTAAGAACCATATTATCTAAGTTTGATGAAGTTTATATCTGTTTGTTTTATCCTAAATGGTTGCATCCCCTACTTGCAATTTGCTGCTGGAAGCTAGTTGTTGGTACACTGAAGCTGAAACTTGGTAACACTGAAACCAAAACTGAAACTTGGTCACATTATATAGATAGCACAAACTTGGTAACACTGAACAAAACTAGTTCACATAGGAGGCACCATAGATAGAATTACATAGATAGCACAAATACTCTAAGAATAACTGAAACTTGCTAACACTGAAACTGATACTTGGTAACACTGAACAACACTGAAGATAACTAACACTGGAGACAACTGAATTAGAAACTTTCTGTTTCAGATTCAAAATCACTTAGGCACCTGCCCTGCTAAGCGTCCTGAGCATCGTAACCTCTTGATTGACTTCGGTAGGATTTGGCAGCACCTGCACCTCCTCTTTGTATTTGTCTTCATTGATGACGATGATGAGAGGAGGACGGCGGCGAGCTTGCAGTGCTGGTGGTGCGACGATCTGTAAGTCATCATCATCTTGGTGCACCTCTGTGTTTGCTTGAGTCATAGCTTATGCTGGATCAACATAGCGGTGGTCTTCCCACCGTTGCCTCTGCCCAGCATCGGCGGAGTCCGCCTCCTTCATTACCCATAACAGCATGCCGATGGGGAGGATCCCCTTACCTGGGTTTCCATAGCGCTGGTCCATGCGCTGCTTCTCCTCACTCGTCGCCTTCTTCCTCACTTCCTCTGTTGCATCTACCAGCCCTTGAACACTGGTGTATCCCATAGCAATCTTCATGTAGTTGAGGAAGAGGTCTTGGTCGCCGTGCACCAAACCAAGAAGCATGGTAACCCATCCCTTGCCAGTTGGGAATGGGTTGAGCGATGGGTCCGAAGAAGAGGAAGAACCAGCCATGGTTGGAGCTAGGAGGAGAGTTGAGAGTGAGGTTCTAAAGATATGGAGTGTGGCCGAAGTGAGGTGGATAGGTCTTGATTAGGAGTTAAGTAGAGGAGTGTAAGTGGAGGTGTAGTGTGACAGTGGAAAAGTAACAGTGAGGTGTAGTGAGTTAAGTGGTATAGTGTTTCAGTGCTTGATTTCATGAGACTACTTCGGAAGGTGTTGGAAATATGCCCTAGAGGCAATAATAAAATGGTTATTATTATATTTCCTTGTTCATGATAATTGTCTATTGGTCATGCTATAATTGTATTAACTGGAAACCATAATACATGTGTGAATACATAGACCACAACATGTCCCTAGTGAGCCTCTAGTTGACTAGCTCGTTGATCAATAGATGGTTGTGGTTTCCTGACCATGGACATTGGATGTCATTGATAACGGGATCACATCATTAGGATAATGATGTGATGGACAAGACCCAATCCTAAGCATAGCACAAGATCGTGTAGTTCGTCTGCTAAGAGCTTTTCTAATGTCAATTATCATTTCCTTAGACCACAAGATTATGCAACTCCCGGATAACGTAGGAATGCTTTGGGTGTACCAAATGTCACAACGTTACTGGGTGGCTATAAAGGTGCACTATAGGTAGCTCCGAAAGTGTTTGTTGAGTTGGCACGAATCGAGACTGGGATTTGTCACTCCGTAATCATGAAATCTGTTACTCATGAAACCTATCGGCGGTCGTGGAAGAGTCTGACATTACTCAGTTCTGAAGATGATCTTCAGCAAGATGGCTATGGATGTTGAGGGATGTCTATCAAAGGTCTTTGCAAATTATGACGTAGCTTACTGTTTAGATATGTTCCTAGAGAAAATTTAGTTGAAAGTTGACACTAGCAATTATACGGAATGGGACCATAAACTGAGGATTGTCCTCATTGCTGCGCAGAAGGATTATGTCCTTAATGCACCGTTCGGTATGCTTAACCTCGAGTGTCGTCTATGGATGTTGCGAACATCTGACATACACGTTTTGATGACTACATGATAGTTCAGTGTGTAATGTTAAACGGTTTAGAATTGAGGCGCCAAAGACATTTTTGAAATGTCGTAGAACATATGAGATGTTCCAAGAGCTGAAATTGGGATTTCAGGCTCGTGCCCACGTCAAGAGGTATGAGACCACCAACAAGTTTCTTAACCTGCAAACTAAGGGAGAAAAGCTCAATCGTTGAGCATGTGCTCAGATTGTCTGAGTACTACAGTCGCTTGAATCGAGTGGGAGTTAATCTTCCAGATGAGATAGTGATGGTTCTCCAAAGTCACTGCCACCAAGCTACTAAAGCTTCGTGATGAACTATAACATATCAGGGATAGATATGATGATCCTTGAGCTATTCGTGATCTTTGACATCGCGAAAGTAGAAATCAAGTAGGACCATCAACTATTGATGGTTGGTAAAACCACTAGTTTCAAGAAGGGCAAGGGCAAGAATGGATACTTCATGAAATGGCAAATCAGTTGTTGCTCTGGTGAAGAAGTTGTAAGTGCATCTAGTGTCACCCCTAGTTGGTTTTGAAGTATTGACGACAAACTTGGTTGAGGGACTAATGTGTTTGTGAGAATTGCAGGATAACACAGGTAGTAGTCCCATATTGATTCGGTTTACCTACCAGAGATGACCCCTAAAAATGTGTGAAGACACTGAATACAATGGTGGTCTGTGAAGACATTCACATTGAAGACTATGACAGGAGAAGACATCGCGTGAAGACTATGGAGCGCGAAGACATAGTTGTTTCGTTGTTTCCTTTTCTTCTTTGTTGAGTCATAGGAACCACCGTACTGTTAAGTGGGGTCCAAGTGAACAAAGTCAAAGTGACTGATGTGATGCTCAACAAAATCCTATGTCTTCGAGCAAAGACAATGAGAGCAAATCTTATCCAGAGCTGGATGAGTCAGCTTTACTTGTAGCCCAAGTCAAGTTGCCGCGTGTGTTCAAAATCTGACCATTAGACACGTGTCAGTTCCTTAGTGACCCAGGGTCATTTTGGACAAATCAGGTCTGGTTGCCTCCTGGCTATAAATAGCCCCCCCTACACCATAAATTGGTGGCTGCTTAGAGTTAGTGCACGGCTTTTGTCGTTTGAGAGCAACCCACCTTCGAACCCTTTGAGAGAGAATCCTTGCGAGGACAAAGCCCAAAACACCCAGAGCCAAAGAGTGTTAGGCATCACTGAAGTCTCTCTGTCTGCGTGATCTAAAGACTTATTACACTTGAGGACTGTGAATCCTCCAGCCGGTTAGGCGTCGCGTTCTGAGCATCCAAGAGTCATTGTGGATTGCCGGTGAATGAAGTCTATGAAGGTTTGGAAGTCTCCCTTGAAGACTTACTAGAGTGATTAGGCGAGGACTAAGTGTTCTTAGATCAAGGGGAATATGGTGAAGACGCCGGTCTTCTGAGTTAAATCTCAACCTCCCCAACCAGATGTATAACTGGTCCAAGAAACCCCTTGTCCTCTCTGAGCAACTGGTTTTATCCTACCTCTCTCGCCTTACTTACAGTTTGTCTTCGTGAAGTCATTGCCTACTTGCCTTATCTATTTGATTTCATTGTGTGAAGACTATTGTCTGTTTGGTTTCATACTATCTTCCATCCTGATCCAATCTACCTAGCTGCTTATAGTCTTCGTGCTTTCACTTCATTGCTTACTTGACTATGGTTTGTCTAGTGTAGTCTACCTTCCGCTGCATATCAATAGGGTCATTTCTATCGTTGAAGACTTTCATAAAAATCGCCTATTCACCCCCCCTCTAGTCGAATACTAGCACTTTTAGAAGCCCAAGGTTGAACTCAAACCTGAGACTAAGTGCTTCTGTAATAAGGGGAACGGTCACTGAAGCAGAACTACCCTAGATACTTGGCAGATGAGAAGGCAGGCAAGGTCGACAGAAGTATATTGGATATACATTATATTAATGTGTACTTTACTAGTACTCCTAGTAGCACCAGGGTATTAGATACCGGTTCGGTTGCTAAGTGTTAGTAACTCGAAATAAAAGGCTACGGAATAAACGAAGACTAGCCAAAGGTGAGATGACGATATGTGTTGGAAGTGTTTCCAAGGTTGATGTGATCAAACATCGTACGCTCCCTCTACCATCGGGATTGGTGTTAAACCTGAATAATTGTTATTTGGTGTTTGCGTTGAGCATAGACATGATTGGATTATGTCTATCGCAATATGGTTATTCATTTCAGGAGAATAATGGTTACTCTGTTTATTTGAATAATACCTTCAATGGTCTTGCGCCTAAAATGAATGGTTTATTGAATCTCGATCGTAGTGATACACATGTTCATGACAAAAGATATAAGATAGTAATGATAGTACCACCTACTTGTGGAACTGCCATTTGAGTCATATTAGTATAGAACGCATGAAGAAGCTCCATGTTGATGGATCTTTGGACTCACTCATTTTTGAAAAGTTTGAGACATGCGAACCATGTCTATTGGTATATACGCATGAAGAAACTCCATGCAGATGGATCGTTTGGACTCATTTGATTTTATCACTTGAGACATGTAAATCATACCACATGGCCAAGATGACTGAAAGGCCTCGTTTTCAGTGAGATGGAACAAGAAAGCAACTTGTTGGAAGTAATACATTTTGATGTCTGCAGTCCAATGAGTGATGAGGCATGCAGTGGATATCGTTATGTTCTTACTTCACAGATGATTTGAGTAGATGCTAAGTATATTTACTTGATGAAACACAAGTCTAAATTATTGAAAGGTTCAAGTAATTTCAGAGTGAAGTTGAATATCGTCGTGATAAAAGGATAAAATGTCTATGATATGATCATAGAGATGAATATCTAAGTTACGAGTTTGGTACACAATTAAGACATTGTGGAAATTGTTTCACAACTAATACCACCTGGAACACCATAGTGTGATGGTGTGTCCGAACATCATAAATGCACCCTATTGGATATGGTGCATACCATGATGTCTCTTATCGAATTACCACTATTGTTTATGGGTTAGGCATTAGAGACAACCGTATTCACTTTAAATAGGGCACCACCTAATTCCGTTGAGATGACACCGTATGAACTATGGTTTAGAGAAACATAAGCTGCCGTTTCTTAAAAGTTTGGGGCTGCGACGCTTGTGTGGAGAAGTTTTAGCCTGATAAGCTCGAACCCAAAGCGGATAAATGCATCTTCATAGGACACCCAAAACAGTTGGATATACCTCCTATTTCAGATCCGGAAGCAAAAGGGATTGTTTCTAGAAACGGGTCATTTCTCTAGGAAAAGTTTCTCTCAAAAGAATTGAGTGGGAGGATGGTGGAGACTTGATGAGGTTATTGAACCGTCACTTCAACTAGTGTGTGGCAGGGCACAAGAAGTTGTTCCTGTGGCGCCTACACCAATTGAAGTGGAAGCTGATGATATTGATCATGAAACTTTGGATCAAGTCACTACCAAACCTCGTAGGTCGACAAGGATACATACTACTTCAGAGTGGTACGTAATCCTGTCTTGGAGGTCATGTTTCTAGACAACAATGAACCTACGAGCTATGGAGAAACGATGGTGGGCCCGGATTCCGACGAATGGCTTGAGGCCATAAAATCTGAGAGAGGATCCATGTATGAAAACAAAGTGTAGACTTTGGAAGAACTACTTGATGTTCGTAAGGCTGTTGGGTAAATATGGAGAAGACGGACATGATGATAAGTATCACCATTAAGAAAGCTCGACTTGTCGCTAAGATGTTTTCCGACAAGTTCAAGGAGTTGACTACGATGAGACTTTCTCACTCGTAGTGATGCTAAGAGTCTGTTGGAATTATATTAGCAGTTACTGCATTATTTATGAAATCTTGCAGGTAGGATGTCAAAACATTGTTTCCTCAACAATTTTCTTGAGGAAAGGTTGTATGTGATACAACTAGAAGGTTTTGTCAATCCTAAAAGATGCTAACAGGTATGCAAAGCTCAAGCACTCCTTCTAAGGACTGGAGTAAGCATCTCAGAGTTGGAATATACGCTTTGATGAGATGATCAAAGATTTTGGGTTTATACAAAGTTTATGAGAAACTTGTATTTCCAAAGAAGTGAGTGGGAGCACTATAGGATTTCTGATGAGTATATGTTGTTGACATATTGTTGATCGGAAATGATGTGGAATTTCTGAACAGCATATAGGGTTGTTTGAAAAGTGTTTTTCAATGGAAAACCTGGATTAAGCTACTTGAACATTGAGCATCAAGATCTATAAGGATAGATCAAAAATGCTTAATAGTACTTTCAAATGAATACATACCGTAACAAGATTTTGAAGGAGTTCAAAATAGATCGGCAAAGAAGGAGTTATTGGTTGTGTTATAAGGTGTGAGTATTGAGTAAGAATCAAGACCTGACCACGGCAAAAGAGAGAGAAAGGACGAAGGTCGTCCCCTATGCATTAGACGTAGGCTCTACAGTATGCTATGTTGTGTATCGCACCTGAAGTGTGCCTTGCAATGAGTCAGTCAAGGGGTACAAGAGTGATCTAGGAATGGATCACAGGACAACGGTCAAAGTTATCCTTAGTAACTAGTGTACTAAGGAATTTTCTCGATTATGGAGGTGGTAAAAGAGTTCGTTGTAAAGGGTTACGTCGATGCAAACTTTGACACTAATTCAGATGATTCTGTAGTAAACCGGATTCGTATAGTAGAGCAGTTATTTGGAATAGTTCCAAATGGCGCATGGTAGCTGCATCTACAAGATGACATAGAGATTTGTAAAGCACACACGGATCTGAAAGGTTCAGACCCGTTGACTAATAACCTCTCTCACAAGCAAGATATGACCAAACCCCATGGGTGTTGGATTCGTTACAATCACATAGTGATGTGAACTACATTATTGGCTCTAGTGCAAGTGGGAGAGTGTTGGAAATATTCCCTAGAGGCAATAATAAAACGGTTATTATTATATTTCCTTGTTCATGATAATTGTCTATTGTTCATGCTATAATTGTATTAACTGGAAACCGTAATACATGTGTGAATACATAGACCACAACATGTCCCTAGTGAGACTCTAGTTGACTAGCTCGTTGATCAATAGATGGTGGTTTCCTGACCATGGACATTGGATGTCATTGATAACGTGATCACATCATTAGGAGAATGATGTGATGGACTAGACCCAATCCTAAGCATAGCACAAGATCGTGTAGTTCATCTGCTAAGAGCTTTTCTAATGTCAAGTATCATTTCCTTAGACCATGAGATTGTGCAACTCCCAGATGCCGTAGGAATGCTTTGCGTGTACCAAACGTCACAACGTAACTGGGTGGCAATAAATGTGCACTACAGGTAGCTCTGAAAGTGTCTGTTGAGTTGGCACGAATCGAGACTGGGATTTGTCACTCCGTATGACGAAGAGGTATCTCTAGGCCCACTCGGTAATGCATCTTCATAATGAGCTCAATCTGACTAATGAGTTAGCCACGGGATCATGCATTACGGAACGAGTAAAGAGACTTGCCAGTAACGAGATTGAACGAGGTATGGGGATACCGACGATCGAATCTCGGGCAAGTAACATACCGATGGACAAAGGGAATTGTGTACGGGATTGATTGAATCCCCGACATAATGGTTCATCCGATGAGATCATCGTGGAGCATGTGGGAGCCAATATGGGTATCTAGATCCCGCTATTGGTTATTGACCAGATAGGTATCTCGGTCATGTCTGCATGGTTCCCGAACCCGGAGGGTCTACACACTTAAGGTTAGGTGACACTAGAGTTGTTATGGGAAATAGTATGTGGTTACCGAAGGTTGTTCGGAGCCCCGGATGAGATCCCGGACGTGATGAGGAACTCCAAAATGGTCCGGAGGTGAAGATTGATATATTGGACGAAGGGTATTGGAGTCCGGAATTGTTCCAGGGCTATCGGGTGACGACCAGCGTGTCCGAAAGGGGTTTCGGAGGCCCCGGCAAGCGTTGGGGGCCTTATGGGCCAAGGGGATGGGGGCACATCAGCCCACTAAGGGGTTGTACGCCCCTCCCACCCCATCTCACGTAACCTGGAGAGGTGGGGGCGCCTCCCCTAGGGAAGCCGCCCCTCCCGGCTTTGGGGGCACCCAAACCCATCTAGGGTTTCCCCTGTGGCCGCCACCCCTCCCCTAGGGAAACCCTAGGGCGCCTCCTCCTCCCCCCTTCCCCCTATATATACCGAGGGAGAGAGAGGGCAGTCGCACCCCTTCCCTTGGCGCAGCCCCTCCCTCCTCCAACACCTCCTCCAACTCCATAGTGCTTGGCGAAGTTCTGCAGGAGAACCACAAGCTCCACCACCACGCCATCGTACTGCCGGAGCTCTCCCTCAACTTCTCCTCTCCCCTTGCTGGATCAAGAAGGAGGAGACATCCCCGGGATGTACGTGTGTTGAACGCGGAGGTGTCGTCCGTTCGGTGCTAGATCGGATTTTCCGCGTTTTGAATTGCTGCGAGTACGACTCCATCAACCGCGTTCTTGTAACGCTTCCGCTTAGCGATTTTCAAGGGTATGAAGATGCATTCCCTTCTCTCTCTCGTTGCTAGCATATCCTAAATTGATCTTGGTGACACGTAGGAAAATTTTGAATTATTACTACGTTCCCCGACAGAAGGGTGGTAGATGTGTTGTAGTTAATGGTCAAAGTGTGTTGAAACTTGTGTTAATTTACTGCCATTGTTCATTGTCAAAGTTATGTATAAGTTTGATGATTAAGATTTGTGTAGACATAGTGAGGTGCAGCAAAGTTCACATAGATTCACATAGATTCAGAAAAGTTAAGCAAAGTAGACAGATACAATCGAAACAACATCACAAACACTAACTAGATCCAGTTGCGACAAGCAGCAAGGCCCGATTGCGACGAGCGACGAGGTCCGGAGGCCGTGACGGCGGCTAGTCGAGAGGGAGTGGTAAAAAAGATACAAGGCGAGATGGCTAATTTTTTCACTTGGCGAGGGAGTAAAAGAAAATATACAAGTGTTGGCGCGGACCTAACAGGCCACGACATAACTAAGGTAGGTTCCAAAAAAGTGCCCAAAAATAACCTGTGACGTGTCTATTCAGCCCACGCTACAACTTGTCCAATTTATGTTGCGTGTCTACCTTTACAGACAGGGGCGGAGCCAGTCTAGAGCTGGGCCCCGGGCCTGCTTCATTGCTACAGTGATGAACAATGATCAGCAGTACCATTTCTGCTACAGTAAACGAAGGCAACTCCCTTCACGACCCGGGCCAGGGCCCCCAGGCCTGGGTTGTAGCTCCGCCACTGTTTACAAATGCCACTAATAGTGTTCGACATTGCAGGCAACTAGGCACACACATCTATGACCACACGACCGCTAATGCAATATAGCCGGCGTACGATTTATGGTCACTACTGTGTGGATTTCAAATGTCGAGCAATTAAAGTTGTGACTAGTCATTTCTCTACTTTCTCTTCTAGTGTCGGGTTTGCGCGCAAAGTGTGAGAGAGAGCAGATTTGAGTGAGGCCATATAAGTACTACCTTCTTCTCCAAAGGTTGGGTGTCGACCAGATCTCATTTGCCACAACTATTGACAACCTCCAAGCTTACACTCCATCCTCTCTAGTCACTTAAAAGCTCATTTCTTGAGAGCAAAATAGAGAGGAGACCTAGATCTACAATTGCCAAATCAACCTTGAACTCTCCTATTTTTCTACCAAATCTACAACTTTGGGAGCTCCCTTACTTTGTCTATAATCTTCTTCTCAAGCAGTCAACCAATTCTCACTTAAGAATCTGAATTATGCTGCACTTCAGAAACTAGGCAATCACAAAGTCTTTGTCAATCTGTGGTCTGTACACACTAAGAGCAACTCCAACGCGCCGACCCAAATAGACACGAGCTTTGTCTGCTTTTCGTTCGTTTGGGTCGGCCACCCGCTCAGCGTCCGCCCTGTTTTTGGTTTGGGTTGGCCGTGCGCCCAAAGCGCGTGACCCATTTCATGTCCACGCATAAATTTTAAAAGGCCCGCGGCCATAGATCATGCCAGCGTCCATGCCATCTCCCGGATGCCGACGCCATGCCAGCGGCAGGCCGACAATGCCAACCTCCAAAAAAACTACCATACAGTTCATGTTGGTGCACTTGCCAGCGGCCGGCACACATGCCAGCACACAAAAAGGGGCGGGAGTTCGACCATGGCATCTTGGTCGTGGTCATGGCAGCACACTTGTCGACATAAAAAAGGGATGGCGCTCTCAGCTATAGATCACTCGTCGTCGAACTTGACCATGTCGGCATGCATCTTCTCGAACCATGGCCGCTTCCTTGGTGACATGGTGTTCAAGTCCACCTTCATGATCTCTAGCCCCGTCATCATGCTAGCGAGCGCCACTTCTTTTGCCTTGGTCTTGGCATTAGCGGCCTCGAGCATCTTGGCTTGCTTCTCCGTCTCCTTCTCAAGCATCTTGACTTGCTTCTCCACATCGAGCTCAAGCCTCCTCCGTTGGATCTCCATGAAGGCATTCATTTGCTCTTCCTTGTCTTGCCGACGCTTCTCGTACCTTGTGTCCTTCTTGGTCATCATGCCCTCTAAAGTGGCGTGCAAGGTAATGGACGCCGCATCGTGCTTGTCCTCCTTCTTGGAGTTGGTCCCCCCCCCCCCTGCGACCGTGGCTTCTTGCCCTCCCCATGCTCCTCAACGGCTCCCCCCCCCCACACACACACGCCTTGGTGGCGGCATATTGTGCCTTGAACTTCTCCTCCCCATTGATGACCATCCAACAATGGGAGAGGTTGAAGGACTTGCCCTTATGTTGGGCCTTGAATGCCTCCAAATCTTGGAATGCCTACAATGAATAGCATGCAAGCATATGGGCAAATGGACATGCAAATGAACATGCAAGCATAACGGAAATGGATACAAAGAGGGGCGCATGTATACCATATCTTTCATGCCGATGCCGCTCACGGGCGTGCCTTGATGGTCACAAGGTTGGCACAAAACTTCTTGCACTCTTGTTGTATCACTCTCCATCACTTCGAGAGGGACACCCACCCGTGCTTGCTCTCCATTTGGTACGACGCAAACTTCTTGCATTCATGGTACTCACAATGAACACAAAGCCAAAAGGTTGATGCCTTTTGCTCGGCGCCGACCTTAGGTTCTTGCCTAATGTCCCTCCAATACTCACAAAGGAGTTTGTCCACGGACGGCGTGTATGCCTTCGTCCGCTTGCTTTTGCGCTTCTTGTTTGCTCCGGCTTGGTTGGCGAGCTCGCCCTCGAACAAAGGCTCGCCGTCGATGTCCACATCATCCTCTTCCTCAAGGCCGTAGTCCTCTGGAAATTCGTGGTCGAGCGGGAAGGTGCTGCCCATGTTGACCTGAACTTGCATGAAGGTGTCGTCCATGCCAGGTTGATCATAGGTGGTGGGCATGAATGGCGCTCGACCGTCTTGGCCTTGGGTCTCCTCGGTATCGAAGGGAGCCGCGCCGGCACCGCCGGCGGAGGCAGCGGCCCCCCGTACCGCCTTCGAAGATGATGTTCTCTATGATGAAATGGTTGGCCATTTCGTTGTCACCGATGGTCGGCATTCTGTCGAAAAGATTGCGGGCGCCAGGAAGCATGTTGGCTAGTATCTCTCGCAGGCGTTTATTCGCCCCTTCGGAGGATGATGCACCGGCCACTGTCGTGGCGTTTAGGTCGATGGCCATGGGCACGGCCGTGGGCGTGGACGGCGCCACCACGCTCACCTCCGGCGAGCATTCCCCAAAGAAGCGGAAGTCTTGCGGATAGACATGGAAGCCGGGAATCGGCTATGTGGCAGACACACGTTGCAACTCTAGCAGCACCATCCGAAGAAATGCCGACGAGCCCATGCTGGCTGCGGCCACAGCGGTGCTGACGAGCCCGTGCTGGCCAGGGTTCAACCCTAGGTAGAGCAAGGCCTCCCTCGTTGCTGCGGCGACTCGGGCATTGCTTTCCTCTTGCTGTGCGGCGGCGGAGAGGGCGGCGATGGCTGCTCCTTCGAGCTTTGTGCCATGCGTGTGCCTCCTGCCCTTCCTCTTGGCCGACCGCAGAACCCGCTCCTCGGGCGTCAGCTGCTTCTTCTAGGGCGGCGCCGCAATCTTACGGGGCACGCAGGGCTTGCCTTTGGTGAAGGCGACGGAGGTGAGGTTGGACGAGGCGAGGGACACGAGGCCGATGACGGCATCGAGGGTCGTGCGTCATCCATGGCAAGCGATTGGGAGCTCGTGCAGGCGGGAGTGTTTTGGGTAAGTGGAGGAAAATGATGGTCATTGTGCCACCGACTGGCGGGATAGGGGAAGGAGTAGGCACGCGCACGAGAGTGTTTTGGGTAAGTGGAGAAAAATGATGGTCGTTGTGCCACCGACTGGCGGGACAGGGGGAGGAGTAGGCACGCGTCGTGCGCGTCCGATTCAATGTCCGCGCCAACACAAATGAGGCCCAAATTTTGGGCCAGGAATGGGTCGTCGGGCGGACATTCGTTTGGGTTGGCGCATTGGGCCTGACTTATGTGTCCGTTTTGACCCAAGCAGACACGTCCGGACGAAATAGGTCGGCACTTTGGAGTTGCTCTAAGTGACTTGATCAACTAAAACATAGATAAATACAAATGTACTGGCAAACAAGTTCTCGCTACCCAGTACTATCAGCCTACTTGATGTACATTTCGAAAATGCATATGCTGTTTCAGCGACTTTTGGAAGTTGAGAGTCGCGATCAGGAATTACTCTTGTGGAATGTGGATTCCCATCATAGTAATCTACCATCCAGTACGATCATAAGCAGAAGGCTTATTTCATCCTCTGTTTTTGCCAGCGAAAGCTTTATTTACATTTTACGTCCCAGATGATGTTTCTTATCGCAAGCAATTTCAACACACGCGGCCTTGACTTGGACTGCTAACCCAGGTCAGGTGTCTCCACCATCGACATGCGCCGGCCGGCTCTTCCTCCGTTCCTTGAGTGACATCAGACTTGAGAGTTCAGACTATTGCAATTTGACACTTAACACATAAGTAAGAAAGTAGATACAGTACTCAGTACAAACCTCCCGTGATAGCCCATCCTCTGCTTCGAGCATACGAACGGCCTGACCCATAGTAGGCCTTCTGTCAGCAACGGGGTCTACACACTTGAGCGCGACTAGGAGAGCACGCTTGAGAGCCTGTTTAGTTGGTTTAGCCTCCATTTCAGAATCAACCACCTCCTCTGCTCTCCTGCTGCCAACCATCTGTTTAAGCCACTCCACCATATGGACCTGCAGGGTATCCATGTCAGCATTTCTTTCCCCAATTAAAAACCACAAGATTTGGAAAGAAACAGGTATATATGTTTGAGGCATGCATGATTGCTACAGGGTTCTGTGCGTGCTCACCTCATTGGCAGGCCGGCTGTAGTTAACAGGATCCCTTCCAGTCACGGCTTCCAAGAGTAGTACCCCAAAACTGTACACATCGCTCTTTTCATTTAGCAGTCCAGTATTTACGTATTCAGGGGCTACATAGCTGAAAACAATGCAACCGAGTTAATAGATTGTTACCTTGTCAATTCCTAATGGATAATTCAACTCAGGGAAATGGGTTCACTGGATATCAATGTTTCTGCAACTCAGTGACAGCATGACAATAAGAGCTTACCCAAAAGTCCCCATAACTCGAGTAGTTATATGGCTCTTCCCTTCACCCAAGAGCTTAGATAATCCAAAGTCAGAAAGTTTTCCATTGAATTCTTCGTCAATAAGGATATTACTTGATTTGATATCACGGTGAATAACTTTTGGCTCTATGCCTTCGTGCAAATAAGCCAGTCTGCCAAGCAGAATGATTTGTTCAAAGAGGGCCCAATATAGAAGAAAGAAACCAAATTCAAGAATAGGACATCACTTACGCTTTAGCAATGCCAAGGGTAATTTTTATGCGGGCTTCCCAGGTAAGAACACCTTGTTGACGCATCGCACCATGCAACCACTGTTCTAAGTTGCCGTTGCTGATGTATTCGTAGACAAGCATCCTGCAAGAAGAGTTACTTAATTGTAGTGGCTGCAAATAGTAATTGTTACACAAAAGTACTATATACACCAATCAAGCAAATAGACTTTCATGTGTTTATATGCATTTATATAAACTTTAAAAGGTTATACTTGTATTGGCTTAAGAAAACAGACTTAAAACCTAAGGAGGAAAAAAATGGATCAACCAGTCACTCCGTGAAATAATTGCACCTCACGTGAGTCGAGCCCTGATGGGCGGGTTGGTGCTAGTGCACCAAGACAGTCTTTTCTTATTCATTCTACACCATCTAGATAAGTAAAAGAACATATTGTACAATGGATTATCTCGTAGTGTTATCTCTAGCAATGCTCCTCAGATTATTGGATGATTAAAATTAAATAAGGAAATGTGTGATCGAGACAAGACATCTCGTATAATGGTGAAAAATGTCTTCTATTTCTTGCTAAGAGGTCATCTCTTAGCTAAGAGGAGGCAAACTCCCTTTTTCCTCGTTCATCATACAATCTACATGGTACTGCCAAGATAACACCATTGTAGATGCCCTAAGGAGATAGGAAGCTATTTAGGCCCCGTTCGGAAGTCCTCCAGATTCAAGAAATCCACGTCTCCAGCTTCCAACGCCAGCTTCCAGCTTCTCCGTGAGGTGCTGCGTGCGTTCGGGAGGCTGTGGCCAGCTTCTCCCTCCGCTGCATGGGCTGGCGATGGGCTACAGGGACATGGGCTGTTTGGGAACGAAGATGGTGACATGGGCTGCCGGCCCAGTTCGGAGTGAAAGGCGTGGAAGCGTCCACGTCTACTCGCTGGCTCGTACAGGAGCTCGGGAGGAAATAGATCGAACCGGTACGCAACTTAGCGGTGGCATTCCCATGTAATTTCAACGAAGTCCAACTTCTCGTTTTGAGCTGGAAGCTGGGAGCTGGGTTCGACTAGCTTCTCGTTTTTGCACTGGCAGGGTCGTTTGCTCCGCGAAGCCAGCTTCTTGGAGCTGCCGCGTTCGGGACGGCTCCACGCGCTGAGCCTAGAAGCTGGGAGCAGGAGAGGTTCCGAACGGGGCCTTACTGTACGATATACCAATACTCAATCCATAATAACATAAGGACATGACTGTGGCAGACAACTGTTGTGAGCAAATATTGGTCAGGTAAGATCAATTATGAACAAAGCAGTATCTTGTCACCTAGGCTCGACATAATATTAGCAAGACGTGATTCAGACTGCATAAATCAAACATATACATAAACTTCAAATATATTTTTAGGCAAATGACGAGCTAAAGATGGTAATATTACACATGTTTCTTGAAACAGCATTGGTACCTGAACTGCATATAAAGTGGATGAATGCTTATCATAAATCTCTTACTAGTTACTAATTCGCAAAATGATTCTAAATGATGCCTTCATACTCATATTCAACATTTAATAACTGAACATAATAAGCATCAAGCACACTAAGATAACAACTGAAAACTTTTGTTTGAGATAGACAACAATGTTGCATATTCTATGTGGAGCTAGTGTTGGTATCTGATTATATACAATTTTCCTCAGTAGATTTGAGATGACAAAGTCTGCTAGCTAACTGTATCAATATTTTGGTAATTAGTGCATTGTACATAAACATTGAAAGCAAGCCTTGCAATCATACAAATTGCTATCTGCAACTTTTAACTAAAGAACTTAAAAAATAAACTCAAGAGATGTGATGGGAATAAAATAATAAACATGAAAAATATATAGTAATGTAACTATCCGTGCAAGACAAATATATGGGACTGCAGCTTGACGAATATTGGTGAATGGAAGAAAAAATAAAAAAGTCTGGTTAACAGAGTGTGTAAACAAAGATTCACCTGTGGCTTCCCTCAACACAGTAACCCAGAAGTCGCACCAGATTCTTATGCCTAACATGACCAATGGCCTCAACTTCGACCCTGAACTCTTTCTCTGCCTGGCCCCTGGAAAAACATACCAAGATTTCAGAGAAGTCAATAATATATTACTCACAGCATGTAATTTTGTGGTCTATAAGAAGTTATTCTTTATGGTAAGAATCAACGTTAATGTCTCTTACACGTTATTAAAAAGTTTTTTGATTGCAACATCAGTTCCATTTACAAGACAGCCATGATAAACAACCCCATATCCGCCCTCTCCAATGATATACTCATTAGAGAACCCATTTGTTGAATGCTCCAACTCTCTGAGAGTATACCAATGACCCAAACCCAGGTGAGAGAACTCTGGGAGACCAGCCCGAGGAGACATGGACATGGTGGCACACTGAGAGTACTCCCTCTTATCATATGCTGAACTGCCTTCATCACCAGAGTATAACTCCTGGGCCCTATCATATTGGTGCGAGCTGCACTCAATCAAATTATGATCATCACTTGATTTGCTCGTAATCAAGTGAGCGAACACTTTCCCCGATTCTTTCTCTGGATCTCTCTCCTTCACTGGAAAGATGTGACTTTCTGGGGCACAGATGTTCTCCACAAAAGCTCGGCTACCAACTTCATCTACTGCAATCTCTTTGGTTACATCTGGGATTTCAGGCTCAGCAATATCATGATGATTCCCTCGTCTCCTCCAGTATATCAACAGGAAGCATATGAGGCCTAGGACAAACAGAATTGCAGCCCAAATGCTTATGCCAAGCACAACCCATAGTCTCAAACCAAAAGGCGGGGTTCTGGACAATAACTCCACCCGTAAGTTTTCACTTGTTGACATTATGATTTCCCTGCAACCAGGACACACTTCAGCATTAGGTCATCTTTGCTGCACATCATCAGAAATAATAGGATTGTGGTGATATTTTTAGACAGTATAAATAAACAAAGAGATTGAATAACAAATTGGTAACACATAAAGCCATTATCAAGGTAACCAAAAGGAGAATAAAATGCCTAGTTACATAAAGGTTATTCAAGTAAATCACACAAGAATGGCTTTACTAGAAACCAAGAAAGTGTTGATGGCACTCCAGAAAAATATTGAATACAGTACTAACATAATCTCTTCAGTAAAATGTAACAAAATGGCACAAGATCATGTAGAGATCCCTGCCTTCAATGATTATAGAATTATACGAGAACTAAACACCGAGTTACAGATTGTTTACCTGACCGACAACTGGACAGTCGCTTGCAGCTCATAGACCAGACCAGCAACATAAAAACCTAATTCAACATTGATAAAAATGTTAAAAGATGATTATCTACAGAATTCAGGAAGTCCAAACGATCAATTTGTTCATAGTGTATAAGAAAAACAACCGTTATAAAGCAATTGCTTGGCCTCTGAGTGCAACTAACATTAGCTCCAAAGATCAAACATGATACTCATGTTATGAAGCAACCTTGAGTACGTGATGTTTCCCAGAGTACTGCTGATACATTGACAAAACAAAATAATACACAAAAACTCTATATATCATGATCAAGAAAGAAGAGGCGACCCAAATTTCATAGGGAACAGACTGGAAGCAGAGATGGGGAAGTCCAGTTTACAGATAGAGGATGATAAAGACTAGCAGTTTGGGTTCAATTATGAGCGACATTCATCCAAGAGAACCAAGAAACCATTAACTTGGTTAATCTACCTGGAGCAAACACCCAGAACACATTAACACTGACTAAATCTGGGGCAAGTAGCTCCGGTGTCTTCCATGGGAGCACCATGTGAGTGACACAGGACGCATCTTATGGATGTGAGCCTTGGTAGGCAAACACACAAGCAACTCGCCTGCACTCTCACGAACACCACCAGCACGCATATAAACCACACAGCCTCAAACTAGAGACATGTTATCTTATCAACCATGCTCACCTGGGCATCATCAAGCGGGCCAAGAACGGGCAGAGGAGGCCGAACCCGTCCGCCAGCCCACCGCCCGCGCTCACGGAGACCACCATTCGGCCCCGCCACCGCTGCCCGCTGGTACTCCTACCCTACTGGAGAGGTGGAGAGATCGAAGTGGCCGAGGCCAGCCAAGTCGAGTCTTGGTTGAGGCGAGGAGATTTCTCTTGGTTGGTGAAGTGCCTCTCTTCCTTCCTGGCCCGTTCCGGCACACGCTTGTTGGTTTCTTTCGGCCGGAAGTCCGTGCCTGGAGTAGCACTGGAATTTAGTAGTACCACCAGCTCGTTTTCTTTCTTTTTTCTTGGTTGGATTTTGGTGAGCTGTATCCGGATCAGCTTGTCTGCCGAATTAAAACGCCAAAATAGATGAAAATTTCTTCTGTGAACGGAAAAAACAAAGGCTAGATGCATGAAATGAGACTAGTCTACACTTGTGAAATACTAATAAGGAGTACCAATATTTTCTGTGAACGTGTGCAATCGTGACCAAGTTGTTCGGTCAGGAATATCTTGCTAGGTTGGGCTCCCTTCCTTGGCTAGGCATTATCCTCTCCTCCTCCTTTGCTTTACAACTCCCACTGACTATAAGTGAAAGAAAAGCAGGGGCGCACTCGTGTAAAGATGGTACCGGCTTTGGGGTTCATCGACCTGTGTTGTATTGCCCTCCTTTCCTTTCCTTCTTTTCTTTCCTTGAGGTCGAAGAAACCAAAAGAAGATGGCGCATGTACGTACGTACGTACGTTCGCTCTGGAGCAGGCATGAGTTGCGAGCTGAGAAGGAACCAACACCAACCTACTCCCGCGTGTCATGTCACCTTGTGTTTCTCGCCAAACAAGAAATGTAACCATGGTGCGGGGAATTATAACGGGTGCAAGACAAAAGCTGGTGAACGGTACGTACCAATGGGCAGATATCTGTAGCTTTCCCGTGACAAACCAAAGAGTGCCCGCTGCATTCTCATGTGACGAGATCTGGATGAGCGACCGTGTGTGTGTCGGACCCACCACGGGCCTCCGCCCGTGAACTCCCCTACCGAACTCTCACAGGAATCTCATGCTTCATGGAGTTGAAAACATTTTAGCAGCCTGTTCAAAAATAATTGCTTGTTTCAAAAAATAAAATAATATAAAAGATTTTTCATGCAAGTACTCCCTCTATTTCTTTATAGAGGAAGTACCGACCAGTAGTGTGGCGGGTTTTTCTTTGGCCGCTCTAGTCAATGAGGGCTTTCAAATTCAGTGTAGAACTTGGTTGTTTTATGCTTATGCTGCCATTTTCATGTAACCGTGTTGGTTTTTTATTCGAGGAAAAAGAGTATTCATTCATTGGCGGCCAAGTCTGCATTACATAGGTTAGGTATCTCGTTCAGTCTTGATCGAAGCCACACTGCAGTGCGCTTCTTTATTCTACCATAGTTTGCTAAAAAGTGGCTAACAACGTTTTGCTCCCGCCTAACATGCTTGAATATGAACTCCCTATTATCCTGATGAAGTAACGATTTAATCTCCTGGACCATCATCATATATGTTGATCTGATGTCTCCTTGGTCAGTGGTCATCTTAACAAGCTCTGAGCAATCTGACTGGATAACGATTAGCAAAGCTAACCACTGGATGGCTAAGGAGACGCCTTCCACACAAGCTGCTATTTTCGATTGCAACGGCGTTGCACAGTGCTATAAATCACAGCAGGAGGAGTATATGATTGCACCACATTTATCTCTAAGCACCATGCTAGCTCCCGTTGTGTTGTCCACTTTCGAAAGAAAAACATCAATGCTCAACGTCACCCAACCCACCGAAGCCGGGGCTCCCAGGCAAGCATCTTCGGGTCCCAACACACATGTGATAACGGGTTGTTTTTGCTTAGTTGTGCGGCTCCCATTTTGCCGTTAACGTGGTCAGCATGAGGGTTGGCCTATAAGGCTAGCAGGGAGGTAATATAACTGGAGAGAAACTGGGTCGACACCTCGATGGGTGGCAGGCGTTTGTTGTGGATGATCTCGTTGCAGACATGCGAGCATCTCCATAGCGTCATCAGTGTACACAAGCGCCCTTCCTCTGACAGCTCCGCCAACACATGGAGGAGTCAATCCATCACTGTGTTTACTAACCTTCGGACGTCTGGAATATCCCATTGTTTTGCCATTAATCGTGTTGGCTCATGTGTACCGCATGAATTAGGTGTAGAACTGGGTGCCCTCAAAGCAACTCTAGTAGTCTACCCTAAATTTGGGAGTGACATATGCTGCTAGTTCATTAACTTAAACTGATTGCACACTTTAGTCCAACAACTCGGGAATTGATCAATTTAGAACATAAACTCATTAATTTAATCAAACAAACGTGCAATGCATGTTAGTATTAGTCAAGACATTAATTTTATTACATATTAATATTAGGCAAGATATAAATTACGTGTTAATATTAGGTAGGATATAATTACTTGGTTAATTAGTGGACAATGCTTAAATGTGTTTGTTGGAAATATGCCCTAAAGGCAATACTATTTGTATTATTATATTTCAATATTCATAGTTAAGGAGTTTATATTCTGTGCTATAGCTGCTATGATTCTAAATATACAATTCAGTGGAAAACTCATATGCACGTGTGGAATGATAAACAGTTAAATAGAAGGTTCCTAGTCTTGCCTCTGGGACTAGCTCAAGTGTAGTTAGTGATCACGTTTTTCGGATCTTAGGATATCGTTAAGTGTAACGATAATCCTAAAACAACACTAAGACGTTGGAAAAACGATCATATTTGAATTGACCCAAACTTGTTTGTTGTGAATTGGATTAGTATCGTCTATATTCAATTGTATTCACACGGAGTGTTAACGTGTGATCTTGCTCCTTAGACCATGAGAGTATCGTGGTCGCTTCTTACCGTACGATGTGCTTTGGGGTTGCTCAAACGTCACCTGTAACACGATGATCATAACGACAACTTACAAGTTCATCGGAAAGTTTGACAAGTGGCCGGATAGCTCGAGAGTGGGATTTGCTCTGATATGTCTCCAACCTATCTATAATATTTTATTGTTCCATGCTAGTATATTATCAATCTTGGATATTTTATATAGATTTACAGGCAACTTTATATCATTTTTCGGGACTAACCTATTAACTTAGTGTCCAGTGCCATTTTTTTCTTCTTATTTTTGACTTTGCAGAATATCAGTGCCAACCGAAATCCAAATGCCACGAAACTTTTTGGAGATTTTTTTCTGGCAATAAGAGACCCTCGAAGCTTCTGGAGGGAATGCGAAGAAGAAGGAGTGGCCCACTAAGCACCAAGGCGCGCCAAGGGCCTCTAGCGTGCCCTGGTGGGTAGTGGGGCCCACAAGGCTCCGTTTGACCTACCTCCGCCTCTATAAATACCCAGAAAACACAAAACCTACCAGGGAGTCCACGAAATACTTTTTCCGCCGCCGCAAGTTCTAGAATCATGAGATCCCATCTAGAGGCCTTTTCCGGCACTCTGTCGGAGGGGGAAACGATCATGGGGGGGGGTCTTCATCATCCTTGCTGCCCCTCAGGTGATGCGTGAGTAGTTTACCACGGACCTATGGATCCATAGTTAGTAGCTAGATGGCTTCTTCTCTCTTTTTGATCTTCAATACAATGTTCTCCTCGGTGTTCTTGGAGATCTATTTGATGTAATGACTTTTTGTGGTGTGTGTGTTGGGACCCGATGAATTGTGAGTTTATGATCATATCTATCCATGAAATTATTTGAGTTTTCTCTGAACTCTTTTATGCATGATTATTATAGCTTCGCATTTCTTCTCGGATTTATTGGTTTGGTTTGGTTTGGCCAACTAGATTGATTTATCTTGCCATGGGAAGGGGTGCTTTGTGATGGGTTCGATCTTTCGGTGCTCAATCCCAGTGACAGAAAGAGACATGACACGCATGTATCGTTGCTATTAAGGGTAACAAGATGGGATTTATTTCATTCGTGAGTTTATCTTGTCTACATCATGTCATCTTGCTTAAGGAGTTACTCCGTTCTTCCATGAACTTAATACACTAGATGCATGTGTGATAGCGGTCGATGTGTGGAGTGATAGTAGTAAATGCAGAATTGTTTCGGTTTACTTGTCTCGGACGTGATGCCTATATACATGATCATTGCCTCATCATGATTATTTGCTTTTCTGTCAATTGCCCAACAGTAATTTTTCTACCCACCCTATGCTATTTTCTCGAGAGAAACCTCTAGTGAAAACTATGACCCCGGGTCTATTTTCTATCATATATTAAAACCAAAAGTACCTTGCTACAATTTTATTTTATTTTGTATTTTTGTTAGATCTATCTATCAAAAACTATATCTTTTAATCTTTCTCATAACCGTTGAGGGATTGACAACCCCTCTACGCGTTGGGTTGCAAGTATTTTTGTTTGTGTGCAAGTGCTATTTTACATAGTGTTGCTTGGATCTCCTACTGGATTGATAACCTTGGTTTCAAAACCGAGGGAAATACTTATCTTTATTATACTGCATCATCCTCTCCTCTTCGGGGAAATCTCAATGCAGCTCACAAGGAGCAGGAGGAATTTCTAGCACGGTTGCCGGGGGGACATCATCAACATCTATCAAGTACCTACGCATAAACTTTCATCTCCTTGTATTTACATTATTTGCCATTTGCCTCTCGTTTTCATCTCCCCCACTTCCAAAAAGTTTTTACAAAAATACAAAAATATTTTTTCGTTTGCCTTTTTCTTGTTTGCTTCTTTGCTTGCTTTTATTTTCTTCATGTCATGACTCAAAAACAGAAAAGAAACAAAATAATTAAAAGATGACTATGGATCCACTTAATGTTTTTGTTGGTAAATGTAGCATGCAATTTCATAAAAATTCCTACGCTCACGCAAGATCTATCTAGGAGATGCATAGCAACGAGAGGGGGAGAGTGTGTCCACGTACCCTCGTAGACCGAAAGCGGAAGCGTTAGCTACGCGGTTGATGTAGTCGAATGTCTTCTCGATTCAACCGATCAAGCACCGATCGTACGGCACCTCCGAGTTCTGCACACGTTCAGCTTGATGACGTCCATCGAACTCTTGATCCAGTAGAGGTACGAAGGAGTAGATGAGTTTCGTCAGCACGACGGCGTGGTGACGGTGATGATGATGTGATCCGCACAGGGCTTCGCCTAAGCACTACGATAATATGACCGGAGGAGTAAACGGTGCAGGGGGGCACCGCACACGGCTATGAGAATTTATGTTATGCCTTGAGGTGTCCTATGTTGGGGAACGTTGCAAAATAAAAAAATTCCTACGTTTACCAAGATCAATCTATGGAGTCATCTACCAACGAGAGAGGGGAGTGCATCTACATACCCTTGTAGATCGCGTGCAGAAGCGTTCAAGAGAACGGGGTTGAGGGAGTCGTACTCGTCGTGATCCAAATCACCGATGATCCTAGTGCTGAACCGACAGCACCTCCGCGTTCAACACATGTACGGTTGAGGAAGACGTCTCCTCCTTGATCCAGCAAGGGGGAAGGAGATGTTGACGGAGATCCAGCAGCACGACGGCGTGGTGGTGGATGCAGCAGAGATCTCAGCAGAGCTTCGCCGAGCTTCTACGAGAGGGAGAGGTGTAGCAAGGGGAGAGGGAGGCGCCAAGAGCATGGGTGCAGCTGCCCTCCCCCCTTTATATAGGCCCCCTAGGGGGGCGCCGGCCCTAGGAGATGCAATCTCCAAGGGGGGGCGGCGAACAGGGGGGAAACTTGCCCCCCAAGCCAGGTGGAGGCGCCCCCACCCCTAGGGTTTCCAACCCTAGGTGCAGGGGGGCCAAGGGGGGGCGCACCAGCCCACCAGGGGCTGGTTCCCCTCCCACTTCAGCCCACGGGGCCCTCTGGGATAGGTGGCCCCACCCGGTGGACCCCCGGGACCCTTCCGGTGGTCCCGGTACAATACCGGTGACCCCTGAAACTTTCCCGATGGCCGAAACCTGACTTCCTATATATAATTCTTCACCTCCGGACCGTTCCGGAACTCCTCGTGATGTCCGGGATCTCATACGGGACTCCAAACAACTTTCGGGTTACTGCATACTAATATCTCTACAACCCTAGCGTCATCGAACCTTAAGTGTGTAGACCCTACGGGTTCGGAAGACATGCAGACATGACCGAGACGCCTCTCCGGTCAATAACCAACAACGGGATCTGGATACCCATGTTGGCTCCCACATGCTCCTCGATGATCTCATCGGATGAACCACGATGTCGAGGATTCAATCAATCCCATATACAATTCCCTTTGTCAATCGGTACGTTACTTGCCCGAGACTCGATCGTCGGTATCCCAATACCTTGTTCAATCTCGTTACCGGCAAGTCACTTTACTCGTACCGTAATGCATGATCCTGTGACCAGACACTTGGTCACATTGAGCTCATTATGATGATGCATTACCGAGTGGGCCCAGAGATACCTCTCCGTCATACGGAGTGACAAATCCCAGTCTCGATTCATGCCAACCCAATAGACACTTTCGGAGGTACCCGTAGTGCACCTTTATAGTCACCCAGTTACGTTGTGACATTTGGCACACCCAAAGCACTCCTACGGTATCTAGGAGTTGCATAATCTCATGGTCTACGGAAATGATACTTGACATTTGGAAAAGCTCTAGTGAAACGAACTACACAATCTTTGTGATATGCTTAGGATTGGGTCTTGTCCATCACATCATTCTCCTAATGATATGATCCCGTTATCAATGACATCCAATGTCCATAGTCAGGAAACCATGACTATCTGTTGATCAACGAGCTAGTCAACTAGAGGCTCACTAGGGACTTGTTGTGGTCTATGTATTCACACATGTATTACGATTTCCGGATAATACAATTATAGCATGGATAATAAACAATTATCATGAACAAAGAAATATAATAATAACCATTTTATTATTGCCTCTAGGGCATATTTCCAATAGTCTCCCACTTGCACTAGAGTCAATAATCTAGTTACATTGTGATGTATCGAACACCCATTGCGTCCTGGTGTTGATCATGTTTTGCTCTAGGGAGAGGTTTAGTCAACGGATCTGCTACATTCAGGTCCGTATGTACTTTACAAATATCTATGTCTCCATCTTGAACATTTTCATGGATGGAGTTGAAGCGACGCTTGATGTGCCTGGTCTTCTTGTGAAACCTGGGCTCCTTGGCAAGTGCAATAGCTCCAGTGTTGTCACAGAAGAGTGTGATCGGCCCCGACGCATTGGGTATGACTCCTAGGTCGGTGATGAACTCCTTCACCCAGATAGCTTCATGCGCTGCCTCCGAGGCTGCCATGTACTCCGCTTCACATGTAGATCCCGCCACGACGCTCTGCTTGCAACTGCACCAGCTTACTGCCCCACCATTCAAAATATACACGTATCCGGTTTGTGACTTAGAGTCATCCAGATCTGTGTCGAAGCTAGCGTCGATGTAACCCTTTACGACGAGCTCTTCGTCACCTCCATATACGAGAAACATATCCTTAGTCCTTTTCAGGTACTTAAGGATGTTCTTGACCGATGTCCAGTGTTTCATGTCGGGATTACTTTGGTACCTTCCTACCAAACTTACGGCAAGGTTTATATCAGGTCTGGTACAGGTCATGGCATACATGATAGACCCTATGGCTGAGGCATAGGGGACGACACTCATATTTTCTCTATCTTCTGCCGTGGTCGGGCATTGAGCCGAGCTCAATTTCACACCTTGCAACACAGGCAAGAACCCCTTCTTGGACTGATCCATATTGAACTTCTTCAATATCTTATCAAGGTATGTGCTTTGTGAAAGACCTATGAGGCGTCTTGATCTATCTCTATAGATCTTGATGCCTAATATGTAAGCAGCTTCTCCAAGGTCCTTCATTGAAAAACACTTATTCAAGTAGGCCTTAATGATGTCCAAAAGTTCTATATCATTTCCCATCAAAAGTATGTCATCCACATATAATATGAGAAATGCTATAGAGCTCCCACTCACTTTCTTGTAAACGCAGGCTTCTCCATAAGTCTGCATAAACCCAAACGCTTTAATCATCTCATTAAAGCGAATGTTCCAACTCCGAGATGCTTGCACCAGCCCATAGATGGAGCGCTGGAGCTTGCATACCTTGTTAGCATTCTTAGGGTCAACAAAACCTTCCGGCTGCATCATATACAGTTCTTCCTTAAGGTGACCGTTAAGGAATGCCGTTTTGACGTCCATTTGCCATATCTCATAATCATAGTATGCGGCAATTGCTAACATGATTCGGACGGACTTCAGCTTTGCTACGGGAGAGAATGTCTCATCGTAGTCAATCCCTTGAACTTGTCGATAACCCTTAGCGACAAGTCGAGCTTTATATATGGTAACATTACCATCCGTGTCCGTCTTCTTCTTAAAGATCCATTTGTTTTCTATTGCTCGCCGATCATTGGGCAAGTATGTCAAAGTCCATACTTTGTTTTCATACATGGATCCTATCTCGGATTCCATGGCTTCAAGCCATTTGTTGGAATCTGGGCCCGCCATCGCTTCTTCATAGTTCGAAGGTTCACCGTTGTCTAACAACATGATTTCCAAGACAGGGTTGCCGTACCACTCTGGTGCGGAACGTGTCCTTGTGGACCTTCGAAGTTCAGTAGGAGCTTGATCCTAAGTATCTTGATCATCATCATTAACCTCCTCTCTTGTCGGTGCAGGCACCACAGGAACATCTTCCTGAGTTGCGCTACTTACCGTTTCAAGAGGTAGTACTTCATCAAGCTCTACTTTCCTCCCACTTAATTCTTTCGAGAGAAACTCTTTCTCCAGAAAGGACCCATTCTTGGCAACAAAGATCTTGCCCTTGGATCTTAAGTAGAAGGTATACCCAATGATTTCCTTCGGGTATCCTATGAAGACGCATTTTTCCGACTTGGGTTCGAGCTTTTCAGGTTGTAGTTTCTTGACATAAGCATCGCATCCCCAAACTTTTAGAAACGACAACTTAGGTTTCTTTCCAAACCATAATTCATACGATGTCATCTCAACAGATTTAGACGGTGCCCTATTTAAAGTGAATGTAGCTGTCTCTAGAGCGTATCCCCAAAATGATAGCGGTAAATCGGTAAGTGACATCATAGATCGCACCATATCCAATAGAGTGCGATTATGATGTTCAGACACACCGTTACGCTGAGGTGTTCCAGGCGGCGTGAGTTGTGAAATGATTCCACATTTCCTTAAGTGCGTACCAAATTCGTGACTTAAATATTCTCCCCCACGATCTGATCATAAGAACTTTATCTTTCGGTCACGTTGATTCTCTACCTCATTCTGAAATTCCTTGAACTTTTCAAAGGTCTCAGACTTGTGTTTCATCAAGTAGACATACCCATATCTACTCAAGTCATCAGTGAGAGTGAGAACATAACGATAGCCTCCGCGAGCCTCAACGCTCATTGGACCGCACACATCAGTATGTATGATTTCCAATAAGTTGGTTGCTCGCTCCATTGTTCCGGAGAACGGAGTCTTGGTCATTTTGCCCATGAGGCATGGTTCGCATGTGTCAAACGATTCATAATCTAGAGACTCTAAAAGTCCATCAGCATGGAGCTTCTTCATGCGCTTGACACCAATGTGACCAAGGCGGCAGTGCCACAAGTATGTGGGACTATCGTTATCAACTTTACATCTTTTGGTATTCACACTATGAATATGTGTAACATTACGCTCGAGATTCATTAAGAATAAACCATTCACCAGCGGGGCATGACCATAAAACATATCACTCATATAAATAGAACAACCATTATTCTCGGATTTAAATGAGTAGCCATCTCGTATTAAACGAGATCCTGATACAATGTTCATGCTCAAAGCTGGCACTAAATAACAATTATTGAGGTTTAAAACTAATCCCGTAGGTAAATGTAGAGGTAGCGTGCCGACGGCGATCACATTGACCTTGGAACCATTCCCGACGCGCATCGTCACCTCGTCCTTCACCAGTCTCCGCTTATTCCACAGCTCCTGCTTTGAGTTACAAATATGAGCAATCGCACCGGTATCAAATACCCAGGAGCTACTACGAGCACTGGTCAGGTACACATCAATTACATGTATATCACATGTACCTTTGGTTTTGCCGGCCTTCTTGTCCGTTAAGTACTTGGGGCAGTTCCGCTTCCAGTGACCATTTCCCTTGCAATAAAAGCACTCAGTCTCAGGCTTGGGTCCATTGTTTGACTTCTTCCCGGCAACTGGCTTACCGGGCGCGGCAACTCCCTTGCCGTCCTTCTTGAAGTTCTTCTTACCCTTGCCTTTCTTGAACTCAGTGGTTTTATTCACCATCAAAACTTGATGTTCCTTTTTGATTTCTACCTCCGCTGATTTCAGCATTGAATATACCTCAGGAATGGTCTTTTCCATCCCCTGCATATTGAAGTTCATCACAAAGCTCTTGTAGCTCGGTGGAAGCGACTGAAGGATTCTGTCAATAACCGCGTCATTCGGGAGATTAACTCCCAGCTGAGTCAAGCGGTTGTGCAACCCAGACATCTTGAGTATGTGCTCACTGACAGAACTATTTTCCTCCATCTTACAGCTGAAGAACTTGTCGGAGACTTCATATCTCTCGACCCGGGCATGAGCTTGGAAAACCATTTTCAGCTCTTTGAACATCTCATATGCTCCGTGTTGCTCAAAACTCTTTTGGAGCCCCGGTTCTAAGCTGTAAAGCATGCCGCACTGAACGAGGGAGTAATCATCAGCACGAGATTGCCAAGCGTTCATAACGTCTTGGTTCTCTGGGATTGGTGCTTCACCTAGCGGCGCTTCTAGGACATAATCTTTCTTGGCAGCTATGAGGATGATCCTCAGGTTCTGGACCCAGTCCGTATAGTTGCTGCCATCATCTTTCAGCTTGGTTTTCTCTAGGAACGCATTGAAGTTGAGGTGGACATGAGCGTTGGCCATTTGATCTACAAGACATTTTGCAAAGGTTTTTAGACTAAGTTCATGATAATTAAGTTCATCTAATCAAATTATTCAATGAACTCCAACTTAGACAGACATCCCTCTAGTCATCTAAGTGAAACATGATCCGAGTCAACTAGGCCGTGTCCGATCATCACGTGAGACAGACTAGTTATCATCAGTGAACATCTTCATGTTGATCGTATCTTCTATACGACTCATGCTCGACCTTTCGGTCCTCCGTGTTCCAAGGCCATGTCTGTACATGCTAGGCTCGTCAAGTCAACCTAAGTGTATTGCGTGTGTAAATCTGGCTTACACCCGTTGTATTCGAACGTTAGGATCTATCACACCCGATCATCACGTGGTGCTTCGAAACAACAAACCTTCGCAACGATGCACAGTTAGGGGGAACACTTTTCTTGAAATTATTTCGAGGGAACATCTTATTTAAGCTATCGTCGTTCTAAGCAAATAAGATGTAAAACATGATAAACATAACATGCAATCAAATAGTGACATGATATGGCCAATATCATATTGCTCCTTTGATCTCCATCTTCGGGGCGCCATGATCATCTTCGTCACCGGCATGACACCATTATCTCCATCATCGTGTCTTCATGAAGTTGTCACGCTAACGATTACTTCTACTTCTATGGCTAACGCATTTAGCAATAAAGTAAAGTAATTTACATGGCGTTCTTCAATGACACGCAGGTCATACAAAAAATAAAGACAACTCCTATGGCTCCTGCCGGTTGTCATACTCATCGACATGCAAGTCGTGATTCCTATTACAAGAACATGATCATCTCATACATCACATATATCATTCATCACATCCTTTGGCCATATCACATCACAAAACACTTGCTGCAAAAACAAGTTAGATGTCCTCTAATTGTTGTTGCAAGTTTTTACGTGGCTTCTATAGGTGTTCTAGCAAGAACGTTTCTTACCTATGTAAACCACAACGTGATGTGCCAATTTCTATTTACCCTTCATAAGGACCCTTTTCATCGAATCTGCTCCAACTAAAGTGGGAGAGACAGACACCCGCTAGCCACCTTATGCAACTAGTGCATGTCAGTCGGCGGAACCTGTCTCACGTAAGCGTACGTGTAAGGTCGGTCCGGGCCGCTTCATCCCACGATGCCGCTGAAGCAAGATAAGACTAGTAGTGGCAAGAAATTTAACAACATCTACGCCCACAACTGCTTTGTGTTCTACTCGTGCATAGTAACTACGCATAGATCTAGCTCATGATGCCACTATTGGGGAACGTTGCAAAAATAAAAAATTTCCTACATTCACTAAGATCAATCTATGGAGTCATCTAGCAACGAGAGAGGGGAGTGCATCTACATACCCTTGTAGATCGCGTGCGGAAGCGTTCAAGAGAACGGGGTTGAGGGAGTCGTACTCGTCGTGATCCAAATCACCGATGATCCTAGTGTTGAACGGACAACACCTCCCGTTCAACACACGTACGATTGAGGAAGACGTCTCCTCCTTCTTGATCCAGCAAGGGGGATGGAGAGGTTGACGGAGATCTAGCAGCACGATGGCGTGGTGGTGGATGCAGCAGAGATCTCAGCAGAGCTTCGCCGAGCTTCTACGAGAGGGAGAGGTGTAGCAAGGGGAGAGGGAGGCGCCAAGAGCATGGTTGCGGCTGCCCTCCCTCTCCCCCTTTATATAGGCCCCCTAGGGGGGGGCGCCGGCCCTAGGAGATGCAATCTCCAAGGGGGGCGGCGGCCAGGGGGAAACTTGCCCCCCAAGCCAGGTGGAGGCGCCCCCACCCCTAGGGTTTCCAACCCTAGGCGCAGGGGGGCCAAGGGGGGGGCGCACCAGCCCACCAGGGGCTGGTTCCCCTCCCACTTCAGCCCACGGGGCCCTCTGGGATAGGTGGCCCCACTCGGTAGACCCTCGGGACCCTTCCGGTGGTCCCGGTACAATACCGGTGACCCCCGAAACTTTCCCGATGGCCGAAACCTGACTTCCTATATACAATTCTTCACCTCTGGATCATTCCGGAACTCATTGTGACATCCGGGATCTCATCCGGGACTCCGAACAACTTTCAGGTTACTGCATACTAATATCTCTACAACCCTAGCATCACCGAACCTTAAGTGTGTAGACCCTACGGGTTCGGAAGACATGCATACATGACCGAGATGCCTCTCCGGTCAATAACCAACAGCGGGATCTGGATACCATGTTGGCTCCCACATGCTCCTCGATGATCTCATCAGATGAACCACGATGTCGAGGATTCAATCAATCCCGTATACAATTCCCTTTGTCAATCGGTACGTTACTTGCCCGAGACTCGATCGTCGGTATCCCAATACCTCGTTCAATCTTGTTACCGGCAAGTCACTTTACTCGTACCGTAATGCATGATCCCGTGACCAGACACTTGGTCACATTGAGCTCATTATGATGATGCATTACCGAGTGGGCCCAGAGATACCTCTCCGTCATACGGAGTGACAAATCCCAGTCTCGATTCGTGCCAACCCAACAGACACTTTCGGAGATACCCGTAGTGCACCTTTATAGTCACCCAGTTACGTTGTGACGTTTGGCACACCCAAAGCACTCCTACGGAATCCGGGAGTTGCACAATCTCATGGTCTAAGGAAATGATACTTGACATTTGGAAAAGCTCTAGCGAAACGAACTACACGATCTTTGTGCTATGCTTAGGATTGGGTCTTGTCCATCACATCATTCTCCTAATGATGTGATCCCGTTATCAATGACATCCAATGTCCATAGTCAGGAAACCATGACTATCTATTGATCAACGAGCTAGTCAACTAGAGGCTCACTAGGGACTTGTTGTGGTCTATGTATTCACACATGTATTACTATTTCCAGATAATACAATTATATCATGAACAATAGACAATTATCATGAACAAAGAAATATAATAATAACCATTTTATTATTGCCTCTAGAGCATATTTCCAACATCCTCCCCCCGTGTCTAAAGGATGAGAGGGGAAGAGGGTCGGCCTAGGGCGTGCCCAAGTGGAGGGAGTCCCACTAGGAATCCTAGTCCTAGTCGGCCCCTCCCTTCCTTTCCAACGGAGGGGGAAAGAGGGAAGTAGAGGGAGAGGGAGAGGGAGAGGGAGAAGGAAAGGGAGGCCGAGCCCCCTCCCCCTTGTCCAATTCGGACTCCCATGGGGGGTGCGCGCCACCTCCTGCGGCCTCCCTTGCCTCTCCTCTTTGGGCCCATGAGGCCCATTACTTCCGCGGGGGGGGGGGGGGGGGGGGGGGGCTCCGGTAACCCCTCAGTACTCTGAAAAATATCTAAAACACTCCGGAACCATTCCGGTGTACGAATATAACCTTCCAATAAATCAATCTTTGCCTCTTGGCCATTTAGAGACTCCTCATCATGTCCGTGATCTCATCTGGGACTCTGAACTACCTTCGGTCACCAAAACACATAACTCATATAATACATATCGTCATCAAACGTTAAGCGTGCGGACCCTACGTGTTCGAGAACTGTGTAGACATGATCGAGACACCTCTCCAATCAATAACCAATAGCGGAACCTGGATGCTCATATTGGTTCCCACATATTCTATGAAGATCTTTATTGGTCGAACCGCAATGTCAACATACTTTATTCCCTTTGTCATCGGTATGTTACTTGCCAGAGATTCGATCGTCGGTATCTTCATACCTAGTTCAATCTCGTTACCGGCAAGTCTCTTTACTCATTCCGTAGTGCATCATCCCGTAACTAACTGATTAGACACATTGCTTGCAAGGCTTCATATGATGTGCATTACCGAGAGGGCCCAGAGATACCTCTCCGATACTCGGAGTGACAAATCCTAATCTCGATCTATGCCAACCCAAGAAACACCTTCGAAGATACCTGTAGAGCATCTTTATAATCACCCAATTACGTTGTGTCCAGGAGTTGCATAATCTCATAGTCGGAGGAATATATATTTGACACGAAGAAAGAAGTAGCAATAAAACTAAACGATCATTATGCTAAGCTAAAGGATGGGTCTTGTCCATCACATCATTCCACTAATGATGTGATCATGTTTATCAAATGACAACTCATGTCCATGGCTAGGAAACTTAACCATCTTTGATCAACGAGCTAGTCTAGTAGAGGCATACTAGGGACATGGTGTTTTGTCTATGTATTCACACATGTATCATGTTTCTAGTTAATACAATTCTAGCATGAATAATAAACATTTATCATAAATAAGGAAATATAAAATAACAACTTTACTATTGCCTCTAGGGCATATTTACTTCAGTCTCCCACCTGCACTAGAGTCAATAATCTAGATTACATTGTAATGAATTTAACACGCATGGAGTCTTGGTGCTGATCATGTTTTGCTCGTGGAAGAGGCTTAGTCAACGGGCCTACAACATTCAGATCCGTATGTATTTTGCAAATCTCTATGTCTCCCTCCTTGACCAAATCTCGGATGGAGTTGAAGCGTCTCTTGATGTGTTTGGTATTTTTGTGAAATCTGGATTCCTTCGCCAAGGCAATTGCTCCAGTATTGTCACAAAAGATTTTCATTGGACCCATGCACTAGGTATTACACCTAGATCGGATATGAACTCCTTCATCTAGACTCCTTCATTTGCTGCTTCCAAAGCAGCTATGTACTCCGCTTCACACATAGATCCCGCCATGACGCTCTGCTTGGAACTGCACCAACTGACAGCTCCACCATTCAATAAAAATACGTATCTGGATTGTGGTTTAGAATCATTTGGATCAGTGTCAAAGCTAGCATTGACGTAACCACTTACGATAATCTCTTTGTCACCTCCATAAACAAGAAACATATCCCTAGTCCTTTTCAGGTACTTTAGGATGTTCTTGACCATTGTCCAGTGATTCACTCCTGGATTACTTTGGTACCTCCCTGCTAAACTTATGGCAAGGCACACATCAGGTCTGGTACACAGCATAGCATACATGATAGAACCTATGGTTGAGGCATAGGGAATGACTTTCATTTTCTCTCTATCTTCGGCAGTGGTCGGGCATTGAGTCTGACTCAACTTCACACCTTGTAACATAGGCAAGAACCCTTTCTTTGACTGATCCATTTTGAACTTCTTCAAAACTTTATCAAGGTATGTGCTTTGTGAAAGTCCTATCAAGTATCTTGATCTATCTCTATAGATGTTGATGCCCAATATATAAGCAGCTTCACTGAGGTCATTCATTGAAAAACTCTTATTCAAGTATCCTTTTATGCTATTCAGAAATTTCTACATCGTTTCCAATCAACAATATGTCATCCACATATAATATTAGAAATGCTATAGGGCTCCCACTCACTTTCTTGTAAATACAGGCTTCTCCAAAAGTCTGTTTAAAACCACATGCTTTGATCACCTCATCAAAGCGTATATTTCAACTCCGAGATGCTTGCACCAGTCCATAAATGGATCGCTGGAGCTTGCACACTTTGTTAGCACCTTTAGGATCGACAAAACCTTCTGGTTGCATCATATACAACTCTTCTTTAAGAAATCCATGAAGGAATGCAGTTTTGACATCCATTTGCCAGATTTCATAATCATAAAATGTGGGAATTGCTAACATGATGCGGACAGACTTAAGCATCACTACGGGTAAGAAAGTCTCATCATAGTCAACTCCTTGAACTTGTCGAAAACCTTTTGCAATAAGTTGAGCTTTATAGACAGTACCATCAGTGTTAGTCTTCTTCTTGAAGATCCATTTATTCTCTATGGGTCGCCGATCATCGGGCAGATCCACGAAAGTCCACACTTTGTTCTCAAAAATGGATCCCATCTCAGATTTCATGGCCTCAAGCCAATTATTGGAATCTGGGCTCATCATAGCTTCTTCATAGTTTGTAGTTTCTGGTGCGGATCATGCTCTGCTTGACCTGCGAGGTTTTGTAGCAACTTGATTTGTAGTTTCATGATCTTTATCATTAGCTTCCTCTCTAGTTGGTGTAGGCATCATGGGAACAGATTTCTCGGATGAGCTACTTTCCAAACTGAAAGCAGGTACAATTATCTCATCAAGTTCTACTTTCCTCCCGCTCATCTTTCGAGAGAAACTCCTTCTCCAGAAAGGTTCCGTTCTTAGCAACAAAGATTTTTCCTTCGGACTTGCGGTAGAAGGTGTACCCAATTGTTTCCTTAGGGTGTCCTACGAAGACACACTTCTCCGATTTAGGTCCGACTTATCAGGCTGAAGCCTTTTGACATAAGCATCGCATCCCCAAACTTTAAGAAATGATAGCTTAGGTTTGTTGCCAAACCACAGTTCATACGGTGTCGTCTCAACGGACGTTGATGGTGCCCTGTTTAATGTGAATGCAGCTGTCTCTAATGCATAACCCCAAAATGATAGTGGTAAATCAGTAAGAGACGTCATAGATTGCACCATATCCAATAAAGTGCGGTTACGGCGTTCGGACACACCATTATACTGTGGTGTTCCAGGTGGCATGAGCTATGAAACTATTCCACATTGTTTTAAATGAAGGCCAAACTCATAACTCAAATATTCTCTTCCACGATCAGATCATAGAAACTTTATTTTCTTGTTACGATGATTCTCCACTTCATTTTGAAATTCTCTGAACTTTTCAAATGTTTCAGACTTGTGTTTCATTAAGTAGATATACCCATATCTGCTCAAATCATCTGTGAAGGTCAGAAAATAATGAAACCCGCCACGAGCATCAACACTCATTGGACCGCATACATCAGTATGTATTATTTCCAATAAGTCACTAGCTCGTTCCATCGTTCCGGAGAACGGAGTTTTAGTCATCTTGCCCATAAGGCACGGTTCGCAAGTATCAAATGATTCATAATCAAGTGATTCCAAAAGTCTATATTTATGGAGTTTCTTCATGCGCTTTACACCGATATGACCCAAACGGTAGTGCCACAAATAAGTTGCACTATCATTATCAACTTTGCATCTTTTGGCATCAATATTATGAATATGTGTATCATCATGATCAAGATTTAACAAAAATAGACCACACTTCAAGGGTGCATGACCATAAAAGATATTACTCATATAAATAGAACAACCATCATTCTTTGATTTAAATGAATAACCGTCTCACACTAAACAAGATCCAGATATAATGTTCATGCTCAACGCTGGCACCAAATAACAATTATTCAGGTCTAAAACTAATCCCGAAGGTAGATGTAGAGGTAGTGTGCCGACGGCGATCACATCGACCTTGGAACCATTTCCGATGCGCATCACCTCGTTCTTAGCCAATCTTGGTTTAATCCATAGTCCCCGCTTCGAGTTACAAATATGAGCAACCGAATCGGTATCAAATACCCAGGCACTACTACGAGAATTAGTAAGGTACACATCAATTACATGTATATCAAATATACCTTTGTTCACTTTGCCATCCTTCTTATCGCCAAATACTTGGGGCAGTTCCGCTTCCAGTGACCAGTCCCTTTGTAGTAGAAGCACTCATTTTTACGCTTGGGTACAACTTTGGGTTTCTTCCCTGGAGTGAAACTTGCTTGTCATTCTTCTTGAAGTTCCCCTTCTTTTTACCCTTGCCCTTCTTCTTGAAACTAGTGGTCTTATTAACCATCAACACTTGATAATCCTTCTTGATTTCTACCTCCGCGGCCTTTAGCATCGTGAAGAGCTCGGGAATAGTATTTTCCATCCCTTGCATATTGTAGTTCATCAAAAAGCCTTTGTAGCTTGGTGGCAGTGATTGAAGAACTCTGTCAATGACACAATCATCTTGAAGATTAACTCCCAACTGAGTCAAGTGATTATGGTATCCAGACATTTTGAGGATGTGCTCACTAACAGAACTGTTCTCCTCCATCTTGCAGCTATAGAACTTGTCGGAGACTTCATATCTCTCAACTCGGGCATTTGCTTGAAATATTAACTTCAACTCCTGGAACATCTCATATGGTCCATGACGTTCAAAACGTCTTTGAAGTCCCGATTCTAAGGCGTAAAGCATGGCACACTGAACTAACGAGTGTTCATCAACACGCGACTGCCAGGCATTCACAATGCCTATAGTTGCTGGGGCAGGTGGTACACCTAGCGGTGCATCAAGGACATAATTCTTCAGTGCAGCAATGAGGATAATCCTCAAGTTACGGACCCAGTCCGTGTAGTTGCTACCATCATCTTTCAACTTAGCTTTCTCTAGGAACGCATTAAAGTTCAAGGAAATGATAGCACGAGCCATTGGTCTACAACATAGATATGCAAAAAGCTATCACGACTAAGTTCATCATAAATTAAGTTCAGTTAATCATATTACTTAAGAACTCCCACTTAGATAGACATCCCTCAAGTCATCTAAATGATACGTGATCCAAATCAACTAAACCATGTCCGATCATCATGTGAGATGGAGTAGTCATCAATGATGAACATCTCTATGTTGATTATATCCACTATATGATTCACGTTCGACCTTTCGGTCTCCAGTGTTCCGAGGCCATATCTGTATATGCTAGGCTCGACAAGTTTAACCCGAGTATTCGGCGTGTGCAAAACTGGCTTGCGCCCATTGTATTTGAACGTAGAGCTTATCACACCCGGTCATCACGTGCTGTCTCAGCACGAAGAACTTTTGCAACGGTGCATAGTCGGGGAGAACACTTATACCTTGAAATTTTAGTAAGGGATCATCTTATAATGCTACCGTCGTACTAAGAAAAATAATATGCATAAAGATAAACATCACATGCAATCAAAATATGTGACATGATATGTGTCGGTGTTAAAACCGACAGATCTTGGGTAGGGGGCCCAAGCTGTGCGTCTAAGGATTGATGGTAACAATGGACAAAGGACACAGTGTTTACCCAGGTTCGGGCCCTCTTAATGGAGGTAAAACCCTACTCTTGCTTCATTATATTCGATGAGTATATGGGTTACAAGAGTTGATATACCTCGAGATCGTAATGGCTAAACTCTAGCTTGGCTAGCCTATCAATGTTATGGTCCTGCCTTCGACCTAACCCTCCGGTTTATATAGATACCGGAGTAGGGATGGCAACGGGGCCCCATACCCACCAAACCCATGGGGATTTCATCTATTAGGGGGTGGGGATGGGCGAAAAACATCCCCATGGGGATATTTATCAAACTAATTTATTCCCCATAGGGTATAACGGGGATGGGGACGATATCCTATTCCCCAGACCCAATACCCATCGGGGACCCGGTTAGTAACCGTGACACTGCGGTCAATGTTAAAATATTCACAAACAAACTTACGAAAACAAAAAAAGCTCTGAAAAACCCTTAAACCTATCTCACATCCTCACCTCAGCTGCCACCATGACCAAGAAGTCAATACGACCTAGATAGGCATTAGCAGGACAAGGGCAACACCATGTATGTATGTTGATCATAGGGTGTCATATTATGTATATGAGTATTTTTTTATGGGGATGGGGACCCTAATGGGGCCCCGTTCCCCAGTGGGGCATGGGTATGGGGAAATTTCATCCCCAGTCATGTAAACAGGGATGGGGATGGGATGATAGGGAATAGATGGGGATGGGGATGTTGTAGGTATCCCCATAGGGGATTGTCCCCATTTCCATCCCTATATCGGAGGGGCTTAGGGTTGTACAAAGTTGGTTTAACAGAAAGGAAATAACATATCTGGACACCTAAACTTGCCATCCACGTATACGGGAGTCCCTACCGGACACGAGATGTGGTCTTCTGCCTTGTATCTTGATGGCCCAATAGTCCGGCCCATATCCAATAGACTGGATGCCCGAGGACCCCTTAGTCCAGGACTCCCTTAGTAGCCCCTGAACCAGTCTTCAATGACGACGTGTTTGGCACGCAGATTATCTTCGGCATTGCGAGGCGGGTTCCCTGAAAAATACACGTTAGCTTTCCTCCATTAAAGAACTGTATTTGGCCTTGCATAATTAACACAACCCTTAGCCGCAAAGGCAGGATATACAAAAAAACGGAATAGTGTCTTTACTGACAACTTTTTTTGGCGAGGCGTCAGACTTGACCCTTTGACGTTTTGAACCGTTTTCACATCCCGCGTTCCGTGTTTCGAGGCCAAGCCCCATTGGCCCGTCCTGTCAAAACAGAGATCATGCCCACTTAATACAGGATTGCTCATGAATAAAACTTGGGTAATCCAACCGTTTACGGCGCATGCTTTCATTGGGAATAGGCGAGCTTCAAGGCGCAAGTGGGGGGATGGTTGGCATTTTTACCGCCTATAAGAGGGCAATGGATTTATCCTTTCCTCCCCACGCCTTCCAGTCTCCTCAGCCTTCCAATCTCCCAAGCTCTTAGCGCCCGAAAAGTTTCTATCTTCCTCACCACCACCACCACCTCCTCCGACCATGGATGGATCCGGTTCCAAGGGGAAGTGTGAGGCGTCCTCCGTCACGGAGAAGGAGATAAAGGATCTCCGGAGTGCGGGATACCTCACCGCAACCATCGCGCACAGCCCCCCCCCCAAGGGTCAGATCATCCCCACTCCAGAGCCCGGCGAAAGGGTCGTCTTCCTCCCCCATTTCCTTAGAGGGTTAGGTTTTCCACTCCACCCCTTCGTTCGCGGACTCATGTTCTACTACGGGCTAAATTTCCATGATCTAGCCCCGAATTCTTTCCTCCAAATCTCGGTGTTTATCGTCGTGTGCGAGGCTTTACTCCGCATTCGCCCACACTTCGGCCTATGACTGAAGATCTTCAATGTGAAGCCGAAGGTGGTCGACGGGTAGCACACGAACTGCAGTGGGGCTATGATAAGCAAGCTGCCCAATGCCACATGGCCCAAGGGGGCCTTTGTCGAGACCGTCAAGGTCTGGCAACAAGAATGGTTCTACATCACCGAGCCGCGCCGCAGCAACTGGGCAGTGATTCCGGAGTTCAGATCCGGACCCCCCCAGAAGGCTCACGTTGTGGAACGCCAAGGGCCTCGACTGGGGGTCCCAAATAGAGGTGCAGACGCTGCAAATGCGTGTCACCAACATGCTGGGAAAGAACGTCGGCCTAACCATCGTAGTGCAGATAATGCTCTTCCACCGCATCCTCCCCTGCCAGCACCGGACTTCCCCCATGTGGGAGTTCGATCCGGAGGAGCTGCGGACTCTGCAGCATTGCCTCGGCATGACGCACGAGGGAATGTGCAAGCTACTCTTCAAGGCACAGAAGAGCTGGCCCATGGAGACCGAAGACGTCGGCCTCGACACTAAGAATTCGGCCACTCCGGTAAGTGTTAATTTTCTGAAGATATATCTGGTCTATATATTCGATCAATACGAAACTTATCAGCCCACCTCTCTGCAGGGCTGGACCAAGAAGTCGGAGCGGATTAGAGTCCGGCTCCGCTTCCCGAAGACTCAGTTACTCCTCAGCTGGAGGAGATGCTGGTCCCGGCGCCCTATCATGCGCCGGAGAAGAAGACCAAGAAGAAGGGCAAGGGGCCCAAGGACGGGCCCCGCCACAAAGGTCATTCGGACGCAGTGTTCGGAGAGACCGAGGTTGTCTCCTCTCACGAGGAAGACGAGGACGAAGAGGAGGAGGAGGAGGAGGAGGAGGAGGAGGAAGTGGAGAGCGACTCCCCACACAAGATGTAACATCCCGATTCTCAAAATGTTTTAAAAAAAAGTTCTCCAAAAATCAGGGCAAGAAAATTTTATTTGTTTTATTTGTTAACAAAGCTTAAATTGGAATTTTATAATTTGGAGGATTTAACTTGATCTAATGCGAACTTAAATTTAACTTGAGTTTTGTTCTTCTCTTTTAGTTGGGTTTTGTTTTTTCTCCCTTCAGCATATTAAATTATGCGCATTTGTATTTTGTAACTTCTGTTGAATTTGTTAGCTTCTATTCCTTTTCTAGATTTACCTAAGAAGGAAAATATATTTAATTTCTTTTCCCAAACTCAGGGCAATATCCAACTCCCAATCTACCTTCTCTATTTTCCCTGTGTTTCTTATTCCTCTCACCGTATGGACCCAGCCCATCTCTTTTATTTTCTTTCTCCATCTCTCTTGGACTACAGCCTAACAACTCCCTCTCTCTATTTTTTCTCCTGCTTCCCTCCTTCCTCATGGGCCTGGCCGAAGTGGCCCATCTCTCCTAGCCAACCAACCCCTCTCCTCCTTGTACGTTCACAACTCACAGAAGAGGAAATCTCAACTAGGGCTGCAAACGAGTCGAGCTCGAGCGAGTTGGAGTTGGCTCAGCTCAACTCATATGAAAATTCGAGCGAGCTCAAACTGACTGAAGCTCATGACTGAGCTGTAGAACATGACTCGTGCTCAGCTTGTAACGATCCCGAGTCAATCTCGAGCTAGTTTCGAGCTAAATGAGATGGTAACAATTATAAATCTATGGATGAAAAACAAAAAAAAATTAAGGTGAGTATGCTGGGAACCTTTGCCAAAAATATAGAATATTTAACACATAGTCGACCACGTGCCCTAATTAGGCCTAAATCTTCTCTGCACTTAATTAAGTTTCGATGTTCATTGGTAAATAAAATGGAGAAAAATTATGGACAACATATATAGCAATAAATTATCTTATTTTCATTTAATATATGTCATGATCATTTAACATAATGATATTCTGTCAAGCTATCAAGCTAAAATCGAGCGAGCCAACATTGGCTCAAGATCGGCTAATTTCTAAGTCGAGCTACATAAAGTGGTCAAACTCAGCTCGTTTATTTTCGAGTCGATCTCAAGTTGAGTCGAAAAACAAGTCGATCTCGAGCGGCTCACGAGGCTCGAGCTTTCCTTGCAGCCCTAATCTCAACAGCCACCTACCTGCACACATAAAAACTCTGCACCTTCCTTTAATTCCTCATCCCTTCCTATTCCTCTCCGCTGGCCATCTCCCCAAAGAACGCCTCCTCTCCTTTCCTTCCTCTGTACGTTCACATTTGTACGTTCACATTCTACAGAGACTAACGCACAGAAGAGAAACAGCCCCTCCTCTAACTTCTCTTAAATCTCATTCTTTTCCAAAACTGCAGGCACCATGCTATGCGCCTCCACCTCCTTTTCCAATTCTCGTGACACCTGCCTTCTCCCTTCCTCTCTGTCTCCAGAAACTCTGTTCAAAGAATGATGCACCATGGACACCAGTGCTCCATCCGGTTGATGCAGGCCATCCCAATCCATGCCCTTGCACCCGAAGATTCTTCTCCATGCTGCAGCTCCATTCAGAGAAGAAAGGATTCGATCCGTTGACCACACGCGAATAATTTGACATGTCCGTCTACACTGTTCGTCGAGTTCTTCGCGCCGTTCTGTCAAACTCGGTGAGCCTCTATCAAATTCCTTTTGCACGCGTACTCATCATCATCTACTCTATCTCGTAGACATCATCATTCGACTCATCTATGTCATTGCTCGCGCCGACGCATGAACGGATTCCATTGGCATGTCCGCGTACTTTTTAGTTCCTCAGATGATCTTGTGTTCAACATGTGATTTGTTTCTCATGCCTGTAGTAACCCCATGGTGGACTTAGATCGCTAGTTTCATCAATAGGAGTTTAGTATATATTTTTGTTATAGTCGTCCTTGGCCAAGTTTGAATGTGATTTGTTCATCGGTTAAATTTTGCATTAATATGTTATTGCTCATATGTTTGCGATATGTGCATCCTATTGGTCTCAATTTTTGCGTGACAAATAAATTTTTAGTTTATTTGTTTACCGATTGTAGTTTTTGTTGTCGCAAGTAGATAATATTTTGTTTGTATTGTTATTGTCCTGTGTTAGACATGTCTATAGATTTTAATATAGTTTTCTATGATTTCATGTATATAATTCATGCCTAATTGTAGTACTGTGTTAAACTTTTGTTTCACATTAGTTCTTGTAATTTATTAACACGCATAGTAGTTGATCGGGGAACTTTTATGTTAGTATGATATTTGTATGTTCGTTATATGACTAGGAGTTGCTCCTAATTATTCCATAAATTCTAGGAGTTAGATGCGCTTGAATGGATTTATATTAAGTGTTTATTTTATTTATTCATTATATATTTGTACATTGTCTCATGTGATATTTTTGCGTTACATGTCGCGCTATCTTATGCATGCATACAATTTCTGTTGAATGTTCGCCATGCTTATAATTCCGTAGGATTATTCTAGGCTTCGCTTTGTTCATTCAATTATGAATTACTTTATGTCTTGATTATTTTAATTTTTGCTTAGCATGGATATATCTTGGATATGGTTCGCATATTCATTTACATCCATGTCACGTGTTGTTTTATTGGTTTGAAATCATTGTCATGTCTATGATGGATGTTATATATTGTTTGTACGTATTGTTGCATAGATCCTTTATGCTAGAAGTCAAATGAAATGATTTCCTATTTGCGAATAAATCCATTGTCGCATAGCATATTTTCGCCTAATTGTTCTTTCGTTCTGTAGATGATTGTTATGCAAGATTACATGGTTGATTTCTTTAGGTCATGTTTACATTTCTATCACTAGTTTATTCTTGTGGCATAGAACTTAGCTTATTACATCCTGGTAATTATCATATGTGTTTATTTATATTGGTTTATTACCATGCCATGTTAACAATTGCTTCAAGTAGAATGCGTGTTTTGATTGTCTACTACCATGTGCTATAGCATTGCGAGTATGTACTACCGTGTGATTGCATATATGGTTGGCCTTCATTAAGATGATTCACATGATAGTAGTTTGTTGATCTCATATTTTTTTTGATTAAATAACTTCTAGCTTGATCAATACTATGCCTTGTTGTTATGATTGTATGATTAGAGTGCATAGTGTGCCGGTGTATCAACTCATGTTATAGATCATTCCAGGTTGTTATGTTATGTCTTTACAAGTGTAAGTTGTAATAGATAGGAAATACATGCCATGATCTTGTCCCTGTTATTCATGCTACTATGGTGCATTGCTTACTGTTGTTCATTCCAAGATATATTATTACTTGTTTGTATGCATAGTCAATGTTCTTACATGTCATAACTAGTATGTAGGCTTGTGTGCTATTGCCATGCTTGATAGTCATTTAGTTGATATCAATTAAATTATGTCATAGTTATGAGTAGTATTGTATTGGTAGTATGCTCTCGTATCTCTTGTGATGACCATACATGTCTACTTGTCATATCTACTTTATCTAGTTGTTGCAGTTGTGGTATGCTTAAGCCTAGACATGTCATGCTAATAACCTTCCATGCCTTATTATACTCCATGTTTATAGTTATTCTAGTGTTGCTATATATGCTTAACTTGTCGCACATTAGTATTATGAGTGTTGTATGCTTGTTGCAATAGTTCACCTCATGTTTAGGATTGCTTAACTTTCATATTAGTTGAGATGTGTCTTCCTTGTATGCTAGGGTGCATAGTTTGCTCTGTTGTTTAATTATGTGGTGATAATCTTGGCTAGTGGTTATTGGATATTTGTTCTTCCTTATTTTAAAGAGCATGTTCCAGTGTAACGCCTTACCATTGTCATGTATGTTTGATGCTTGTGTTATTAGATAAGACCTTTATATGATTCTAGTACGATATTTGTCTTATTACTTAGTTATTTAATTAGATTTCACCATCGTATTGGGCTGGCTCTTGTTAGAGAAACTTTTGCAAATAGTAGTTATGGTTAATGTTTTACTCTGTTAGATGTTACCATTATAAATATTTAGATTCTATCTGTTTGTCGTTAACTATTACCTTCATCATGTCATGTTGTAATTGTGTGGTTAAATGCATAGGGTGGTTCCTTTTCATGTGGGTTGATGCCATTGTGTTTGTTAGATAGTAGTTTCCTATATAGTTTGTCGAGATGTGTAGTGGGCACTACTAGTGTTTAATTGCATATCCGTATAGGAACATTAGTCTTGATCGCCAAGTATTTCTTAGCAGTGTCAACCTCCACCATGTCACTTCGATGAATCCTCTCTTTTACATCCAATTGTGCTACCTCATTTTGGAGTCAACATCTTGATCAATATCTTGCTATCCATCCTCTCTTAATTTGTTTTAGATGTTATTTGGATTTATTATTGTTTTGGTATTTATTTGTTTTCCATTTGCTATCGTTACGACGAGTAGGGAGTGACGATGTTGGACAAGGACAGAACAGGTTACTGAAGAAGGACTCAACAACGAAGGCATGCCTCCTTCTTTGATCATATTTATCCTATGTTTACAAAATTGCATTGTGTTTTATGGTTACTATATGCATGCTATTTTTAATTCTCGTAGCTAGCGTGTCGATTGACATATTACCTTGATCCGCTTGTCGCCTATTCATTTGACAACCGAGTAGAATTATAGTATTCCGGTAGAGTAGAAATGCTTAGCCATGCTTATCCTATAGGTGCTTTGTTGAATGACCTCTGAGTCATTGACAGTTGAAACATATCGCTGAGCTAGGCCAGTTGGCCCTTGTTGAACTCCTCTACTCTCTTCTATTCTGGGTGAAACTTACCATCTGAATACTGGTGCGGGCGACAGCTGAATCAAGGATTGAAGGAGCGATTGGCCGCCCTTCACGAGTTGAAGGGGGCAATCAGTCGTCTGTGCCGCATGAGGCCTAATAAGTCTTGGATTTGAAGATTGTGATAACAGTTCATCCACATGCTATATGGGCACTGGCTTGGTTAATTAGTTAGTTCACTCTTATTGTCGTCATCGCCGTACCGCAGATGGGATAGCTGCCTTGCGAGGAGTATCCTCGGCACAAAAGGGGGGCCCGGACTGTGAACTGCGGTTACTTCCGTGTTGAAACCTAGTGGGCTTGGCACAGTAAGTTTGGTCTAATGAAAGACCTCGTCACAATCTCCCTGCAGGTATACCAAATGGTGTACTATGCTAGCGACCACTGGTGGCAACAAGTCGGGATTGTGTTGTGTGGGTAAAGTGTACGACCTCTGCAGAGTGTAAAACTATTCGAATAGCCGTGTCCACGGTCATGGGCAACACATGAATCTTTCTTGACGTACGGGACCTGTCTTGCTTATTCCCTCTTTGTCCCTATTCTTGGAACCTATGAAGGATGTGAGTTGATCGAGGATCCTCACTTGAAGAAAGATATTATTCTCGAGATAAAACATGTTTTCATCTAAAACTGCTTTATTCAACTACTTTATTTGTCAAACAAAATTAGCTTTATGCAAATGAGCCATACAGCCTTCCTTTGAAGCCACATGTAGCTATTAGGTCCTTCCCCGTGGGAGGCATGTTGAGTATGTGATGTACTCATGGCAATATTTTTGTTGAAACAACAGAGTTCCATGAAGACGAAGGTGATGACTATGACAACTATGGCGATCCGTAGGAGTGAGGTCACGTGGACTACATCGACTGCCTGTGGCTGAGATGGAGTCGCTACGCATTGTACTTTCCGGTGCTTTTGATTGTAATAAATGTCATGAGACATTTCTCTATGTATGCCTTGTGGCAAAATATATTTAAACTTGTAATACCTTTTACGCATTGTGCGATGATATCATTTTGCTGTGTTGTCAACAATGATCCTGGGGTTAACAAATATACACAGGAGGGTCTGGAAGTTAATTCTGGGTTCTCACACAAGACGAGGAGGAAGAAGAGGACAACCTCCGAGAATTTGGAGGGAGCAACGCCGAAGAGGGGGAAGATCACCCTCTCGGTTAGTTCGGACTTAGAGTAAGTGTCGAAAGGGAGAAGCCCCTAGCCGAAACGTAAGTGTCGAAAGCTTACTTGTTCAGTTTTCGCCTAATTTGCCTCTATTTATCTAAATCATATATTTATTTGCCTCCACGCAATATCCCGAACCCCTCGACTTCGTCAGGGAATTCTCTGCCGCCCGAAGAGGTGGAGAGTGATGGACCATCGCGTGCCTTCTCCCCCTGCCATGGGGGACACTAAGGTGTCGTCTCGAAGGACATCTCCTAGCTGAGGAGGAGCGGACGAGGCCATCCAGAAGGCGCCCGAGGATAACACCTCAGACGCCGTAGAGCGGGTCACGACGACCCCCATGACCACCGAGGGTGGGGGGCCTCAACAGTGGGCCCTTGCCGAACACCGTCCCGGAGACCAATACGGCTCCGGATTCGGACCAACACCCCCTTCTACGGGGGGAGGAGCAGCAGCTCCATCAGCGACCTCTGTTAATCCGGAGGCCGCTCATACTTTGGAGGAAGCACTGCAACGTGCTTTCATCATGGAGGAGCACCGCCCCTGATGGGTGCGGTTATGGAAAAGGTTCGGTCCGCGAAGAGCGGACTGACCGAAGCCTTCAATAGCCTACTGACGGGCTTTGAGGTATGCAATGTAATTCTCTTACAAGTTTTTTTATATGCTAGGTTTAACCCATGTATAGATAGTAGCCCCTGAGACTTTGTCCATCTTGGAACAATCCGGACGGAGGATGCCAAAACAGGTTAATAATGTAGTATACAATCGTGTGGGACATGCATCTATGCTGGCGGCTACTGCCCAAGCCGCAGAGGTTTCTGAGCTCAATCGAAAACTTCGACTAGCCGATGAGGAGCTCGACCGTGTCAACAAGCAGTTCAACAAAACGCAAGGTATGCGACACTTGCACATGCAAGAAGTAGTATGTGCGCTGATTCTTAGAATGTACTGAGTTTTATTATTATACTCATAGTTGGCGCGGCTGAGGTCGAGTCCCTCAAAAGTGCGCTCGCCCAAGCGGAGAAGGAGGCAGAGGTGAACAGGGCGGCCGCTGACAAAGTGGCCAAGGAGTTGGAGGTGGAGCGAACCGCCCGTTAACAACACGAGGCATGGGTGGGCGAGGTCGAACAGGAGCTCAAGGACGCCATCGCCAAGTGCGAGTCCTTGGAGCAAAAGAGTTCAGAACAAGCCGCCAAGCTCACCAAAGCTCTTGATAGTATGAAGGAGGCCCGGGTTGAAGCCCAAGACACTCGCCAGGAGATCCAGGAGGCGAGACAAATGGCGGCTGGTAAGGCCTTTCTCATGCATAGTAAATTTACAAGTAAGAGATATATATTGCTGGCCCGAGTTTGTCGTTCTCCAGGCGCATTTGCAGATCTGCTGAGGAGTATTGCGGCCGCCGCCAAGTTCTTCCACGCCAAAGAGGGGAGATCAACGGAGAAGCTATTCTGGTCGCAGTACCGTGCGCCAGAGTAACCGGCGCCCCTCAGCGATCAGCTGAAACAGCTGACGGAGCTGCACATGGTGGAGGGATTGGTCGTGGAGGGTGTAATAGTCCGTCTTTGGCCAGCCTAGCCCATACCCAGCAGCTACTTCGGACTTGTGAAGCGGTTGGTCGAGGCACGTCCTCAAGTTGACCCCATCAAACGGTCGGCCTGCATAGAAGTTGCCCAGATGGCCTTCGCCCGAGTCAAGGTACAATGGGCGAAGATGAAGGCCACCGAGATTGCTATCGCAGGGCTGCCCGAAGGCAAGGATCACCGGCAGTCGGAGAAGTACTTCGGCGAGGTCCTCGAGGGAACCCGCATTGTAGAGGGCCAGTGCTCAAAGGATGTCATATTTGATTAGTAGAGTCCGGTTTGTAAGAACCATGTAATGAACTCATGATGTAAAATATTTATGCTTGCGCTTTATGATTGGTTTATCCTCCTGTTTGGCCATTTAGTTTATAAGTCTGAAAGTTTACCAGTCGTCGGCTTCTGCCCCCAAATATTACAGGGGTGTTCGGGAATGCATGACTGCACTTTATCCAACGTCTTGGTCTGATGTAGGAGGTGTCTTGCAACGTGAACTAGGAAATTAGACTATGCGGCTTTAGTACTTTCACTTAGCCATAAGAGTCCATTGGTGGGGCTAAGTACTAGCCCCTTGTTGCATGAACGGCGATCCGGAGTACGGTTCCTTTGCAACGTGGCTTGGTCGAAGCCCAACCCCTTGTATAACACGGCATAAATCGCGAACAATTTGTAGTATAACACTAAGTCACCGGATCGCTGACCCGCTCTTGCATATCATGACAGTCAGTTTTCGGCTTTCTCTACCGAGGTACTTAACCAGACGAACCAGAAATACAATCGTAGTAGTTGTACCTTTACTACCTTAGCCGAACTTGCAGAACGTAAGGTGGAAAACACAGGAGTCGGGCAACCCAACTATAGACCAAAGACATGATTCGGAGCCGATGCATATAATGCTATATCCGGGACGCCGAAGAGTTCCCTATAGGTCGTCGGCTTCTGCCCCCAAATATTACAGGGGTGTTCGGGAATGCATGACCGCACTTTATCCAACGTCTTGGTCTGATGTAGGAGGTGTCTTGCAACGTGAACTAGGCAATTAGACTATGCGGCTTTAGTACTTTCACTTAGCCATAAGAGTCCATTGGTGGGGCTAAGTACTAGCCCCTTGTTGCATGAACGGCGATCCGGAGTACGGTTCCTTTGCAACGTGGCTTGGTCGAAGCCCAACCCCTTGTATAACACGGCATAAATCGCGAACGATTTGTAGTATAACACTAAGTCACCGGATCGCTGACCCGCTCTTGCATATCATGACAGTCAGTTTTCGGCTTTCTCTACCGAGGTACTTAACCAGACGAACCAGAAATACAATCGTAGTAGTTGTACCTTTACTACCTTAGCCGAACTTGCAGAACGTAAGGTGGAAAACACAGGAGTCGGGCAACCCAACTATAGACCAAAGACATGATTCGGAGCCGATGCATATAATGCTATATCCGGGACGCCGAAGAGTTCCCTATAGGTGTTCAGACTTAAGAGTTTGCGGGGCCGAATACAACCCCTGGTATGAAGGCCGTACTGAAGCACGTATGTCAGTCGAAAGTAAGGAGGGAATACGGATGACAAGATAATATAAGAGCCCAATTAAAAAGTTGATGATCATATGCTTCCTTTATATCCTTGTTAATATGTCGAGGCGTGTTTCGACAGACAATGCCATGAATATTAAGGTCATGTTACGTGCCTAAAGAGAAAAGGAAAAAGTTTTACATAAGGGAAAGTCTAATGCAGGGCCTAAAAATAATAGTTGAAAAACTCCAGTGATGCCCTGTCGCACATCTGCACCGTTTTTTCCTTAGTAATGAGTCCTTTGATAGGAGTATTTGATGGCTGGGAAATGCTAGCCTTGAAAGAATCTCCTGAGACAACCATATAGCAAATAGGGCTCTTAATGAACCTATAGTGAAAAAAGATGTATGCCTTCCAAGGAGGGTCAAGCCGTACTATGGACTTGTTCTGAAGTGTGTCTCCGGCGCTGCCCAAGGTATTTTGAGTGCGTAATTATGTATGCGCGGTACGTAAGCCGCAACCTTATTGGGCAGTTAGTGGAGGTCGAACTACTAATCTACGTCCGGATCCGTCGAGTTATCGTAGTGATGCATGGGCCGGACTCGTTTAGAAATGTTGTTGGCTTTAATGTCCGACATATTGTTCGGCTTGATAAGGCCGCCATACACCTCAACTGCAAGGGTCGCGGTGTGTTCTTCAGTGCGGAGGGAGCGCTCCATATTTCCATTGGCTGCAATAACACCGCGGGGTCCAGGCATCTTAAGCTTGAAGTAAACATAGTGCGGGACTTCATTAAAGTGGGCGAAAGTAGTTCATCCGAGCAGTGCGTGATAGCCATTGCGGAAAGGGACGATGTCGAAGATTAACTCTTCATTGTGAAAGTTGTCTGGGGAGCCGAATACTACCTCCAGTGTCAGTGAGCCCATGCAATGGGCCTCCACGCCTAGTATCACACCTTTAAAGGTAGTGGTACTAGGCTTGATTCTTGATGGGTCAATGCCCATCTTGCGGACGGTGTCTTGATAGATCAAGTTGAGACGGCTGCCCCCGTCCATAAGGACTCTAGTGAGATGGTATCCGTCAATTGGATCAAGTACCAGGGCAGCCAAACCCCCATGACGGATACAGGTTGGGTGATCCCTGCGATCAAAAGTGATCGGACAGGCTGACCATGGGTTAAACTTTGGGGCGACAGGCTCTACAGCGTAGACTTCCCATAGTGCGCGCTTGGCTCCCTTTTGGGGATGTGAGTGACATAGATCATGTTCATTATTTTCACCTCGGGGGGAAACTGCTTCTGACCCCGGAGTTGGGCTGACAGGGCTCATCATCGTCTTCACTTGGAGGTCCCTTTCCCTTGTGATCGATATTTATCTTACCGGCCTGTTTGAAAACCTAGCAGTTCCTGTTGGTGTGGTTAGCAGGCTTGTCAGGTGTGCCATGAATCTGACAGGGCCTCTCAAGGATTTTATCCAAACTGGATGGATCGTCCCTGTTGCCTTTGAAAGGTTTCTTCTGCTGATCGGATTTAGAACCACTGAATCTGGCATTGACTATCGTATCGTCTGTGTCGTCATTGTTGCTCCGACGTTTGTTTTTGTTGTGACGAGGTTTACCATTGCCATCCCTGGCCTCAGAAGTGTTGGGGTCGCCCGAGCTGTTGCTTCTATGAGCCAACCAGCTATCCTCACCCGCACAGAAGTGGGTCATAAGTGCAGTTAAGGCTGCCATGGTCTTCAGCTTTTCATCCCCAAGGTGTCAGGCGAGCCATTCGTCCCGGACACTGTGTTTGAAGGCCCCTAAGGCTTCGGCATCCGAATAGTCCATGATCTGGTTCTTATTAATTAGGAATCGATTCCAAAGCTTGCGAGCCGACTCGCCTGGTTGCTGGATTATGTGACTCAAGTCGTCAGCATCCAGTGGCTGGACATAAGTGCCTTGAAAGTTGGCCTGAAAAGAATCTTCCAACTCTTCCCAGGCTCCAATGGAGTTTTCTAGGAGGCTGTTCAGCTAGTGCCGTGCTGGTCCTTTCAGCTTTAGAGGAAGATATTTAATGGCATGGAGGTCATCTCCATGAGCCATGTGAATGTGGAGAAGAAAACCTTCAATCCAGACGGCCGGATCTGGTGTTCCATCGTACTGTTCGATGTTTATGGGTTTAAACCCTTCCGGAAATTGGTGCTGCATTACCTCATCGGTGAAGCATAAAGGGTGTGTAGCCCCTCTATATCGTGCAATATCGTGGAGGAGGTCGGATGACATCTGAGTTCGGTGTTGATCCCGGATATAATAATGGTCATCATGCCGGACTTCATAGCCGTTCGCGCCGGGGCACGGCCTCCTTTTCCGTAGATTGATCTAGTCCGTCCAGCTTTATTGGCTAGGTTCCATTCCAAGTCATATGTGTAGCCCACAGCTGTTGTCTCCTTGCCTCTTCGGCGAGGGGGTGCGGGCTGGTGTTTGGCTTGATATGCCGCTTTATCCCATCCATGTGGTGGTCGATCTGGTTCATCTGCCTGATTGTATTTTGACGGTATTGGCTCAAGGGCTTCGTCATCGAATTGCGGCAGCAGCTTGCACTTGGGGTAACTTTTTGTAGGTCGCTCGTGGCCATACTCCTCGGTGGCCAGGACCTTGGTCCACCTTTCATTGAGCGTATCCTATTCAGCTTTGAGTTCTTGCTGTTTCTTTTTCAGGCTTCGCACTATGGCGATGAGCTGTCGCTTGAAGCGTTCTTGCTCGAGGGGTTCCTCTAGGACGATAAAGTCTTCGTCACCGAGGCTAACGTCCGCTTCAAAGACTGGCATATAGTTGTTGTCTTCCGAATCTTCGTGATCGGCGTGTTTGGGACTATACTGACCCTCTTCCCTCTCATCATGTTCGGATGTGGGATCGATGGGGTGTTCAGGATCTTCGGCATCATCCGGAGTCTTGTTGTCTCCAGTGCTGGCATTACTATCCTTCGCCCGACGCGATCGTGAGCGGTGCCGCTGACGTCAGCGCTTTGGTGGTTTATCGACGGGCTTGTCCTCATCGGGGTTCTGATTATCCTCGTCGTCCTTTTTATCAGGAGTGTCCACCACGTATACATCATAGGTTGAAGTGGCCGTCCAACACCCTGTGATGCGTGGGACTTGGCTGGGTTCGGCGTCGGCATCGTCGTCCATACCGTTGATGTCTTCGGATGCGTAGTCCAGCACGTCGGTTAAATCCTCAAGAATTGAGGATGATTCCAATTACTTGGCCGTTTGCAGTCTGGGGGCTTGACATGGTTGGGCCTTTCAAAAGGTCGAAAGATAAAAAGACCCACCTCTTGGTGGCAGTTGATAAATTTACAAAGTGGGTTGAGGCAGAGCCAGTCAGTAAGTGTGATGCAGCCATGGCGGTTCAGTTCATGAAGAAGGTGATATTTCTCTTCGGCTTTCCACACAGCATTACAACTGACAATGACACTAATCTGTCTAAAGGCGCCATGGAAGAATTTTGTCAACGTGAGCATATCCGGCTTGATGTTTCATCAGTGGCTCACCCCCAATCCAATGGTCAAGCCGAGAGAGCCAATCAGGAGATCTTGAAAGGCATCAAGCCCCGGCTTTTGGTCCCCCTGCAGTGGATGCCGGGTTGTTGGGTTGAGGAGTTACCCTCTGTGTTATGGCACATCAACACTACTCCTAACAAATCTATGGGTTATACGCCTTTCTTCATGGTCTACAGAGCTAAGGCGGTTCTCCCTAGTGACATCCATCATGACTCACCTCGCGTGGCGGCTTATGTGGAGGCGGACAATGAACAGGCGCGTCAGGATGCTCTTGACCTATTAGACGAACAGCGGGACTTGACAGTAGCTCGTTCGGCGATTTACCAACAGGACTTGCGCCGCTATCACAGCCACCGGGTTAAGTCCAGAGCCTTTCAGGAAGGTGATTTGGTGCTCCGGCTCATCCAGGATCAAACTGATGCGCACAAGTTATCTCCACCTTGGGAAGGTCCCTTTGTGGTCAGCAAGAACTTGAACAATGGGTCATATTACCTTATTGATGTTCGAGAGCACAAAGACTCATGTAAGTCGGAGGAGGAGACCCGTCGGCCGTGGAATATCGCTCATCTTCGGCCTTACTATACTTGAGCCATCGGCTCTCCTAATGTACATATTTTGACAATGTATATATTATGATAAATAATAAAGTAGGACCTCTGTCCTTTTTCCTTCCTCAAAGGTAAATTTGTCATTGTTATTATCATTATTATCTCACATGATCACTTGGGGGCTGATCATATTTGATCCGGCTTACGATCGTATTCGAATCTAGCCGTTAAAAATTATGATCACTTGGGGGCTTCCTGTTCAAACATAGGTCGTATTCGAACCAAAGAGAACATAGCCGTCGGTAACCTTTTGATTGGCACACTGCCGAGCTCACTAGGGGGCTTCTTGATCGTATTTGAATCATAGCTGAACCCCTTTTGGGAACCGACTTTGATCGTATTCGAATCAGAGTCGTTAAAAAACTCTCAAGGTTATTAGGGGGCTTCCTGTTCAAACATAGGTCGTATTCGAACCAAAGAGAACACAACTGTCGGTACCCTCTTGATCGGCGCAACGCCAAAGCCACTGGGGGCTACATGATCGTATTCGAATCCTAGCTTAACCCCGTTGGAACGGTTTACTGATCGTATTCGAATCAGCAGCCTTGACATTTTTTCTATTTTGGTTTAAGTTTTCTTTGGAAGCACCCTTTATTTGAGACTTTTCTGAGTATAAGTGTGGGTATTTTCTAACCCGGCTTAATATTGACTGATGAGTCGCCGATATATGAGCATCATTATACCTTTGAAATTTCGGGTGCTCGAAGACTAGGTTATCACCCTTACCGACCGGGTCATATGAGCCGGCGGTGCAAATTTAAAAGGTCGCAGCTGTAAGATCATAGTTGTGTTTTTTACAACAAACTTATCTGTGACTCTTTTATGTTAAGTTATTTTTACCCGCCTGGCGGTAAGCCGTCAAGGGATCTTGTGGTCTCTTTTCATATGCAGGACAGTTAAACAGGTTTGGTCAAGCATACAGTAAGCAGATGAAAAGTAACACGTGTGGATATATAACACGACAGCTTAATGACGTTAAGCATTAAAACATGCACGATGGCACGGCCAAAATAAATTTATTTCTATTCTATTACATGACTCCCTGAGTCCAAATAAGTCCCATTGTTTTTTCAGTATGTCACATGTATGAGCCCCCACGACAGGTTAGCCTTCATAATTGGCCTAAAGCGTCTGGGTTAGCCCTCTCCGCATCTTCGCCCCGCTCCCTTTCCTGGAAGGTTGACGATGACCAGTCAATGTTGTTCAAAGCTTCAAATGCAGCTTCATCATCAACTAGGCCGGCCGGGTCAACTTCAGGGGCGAAGGTGTGCTTACAGAGTGGGGAAATCAGACTGGTCACTTCATTGTGAGGCATTGCAATTCTCCGGTTCTCTTCATCATAACCCGCCTGGTACTTGGTAAGATCCACTTCGTTTGCTATCAGGGTAGCCACGGGGCGTATCTCCTTTACGCAAGCGGTAAAATCTGCCTCTTCAAAAGGAGTGCCATCTTCCTTCAAGCTTGGATAGCTGGTGGCAATGTCGGCCGAGTCTAATTCTGGTAACCAAGCCTTGGCCCGGCTTAAAGCATTTACCGCTCCAGCTCTTGCAGCTGACCGTCTCAGTTCATTGAACCATTGGGGTAGCACAGATAGCTTCTTCAAGACCTCTACCAGGAGGGTAGGCACTTCATTTGATAAAGCCACCGTGGCTAATGCGCGTTGAGACCCGGTGTACAATTGCTTCACCAGTGTGTATACTGCCTTCAGTTTGATCAGCATGTCTTGGTTCAAATTGAAGCTTCTGGGGCCTGCATAAACATGATCAGGTGAGTCAATTCCAAATTATATGATCAACTGAAAGGATCAAATGTTTAAATGCTTGCAGGGCGACTTACCAAAGATCGCCGAGACCATCTAAGAGACATGGCACTTTAAGCCGGTTAGTTCACCGGTTGCTTCTTCCAGAGCCGCCTCTGCCTTCTCAGCTCGGCTGATCAACGTAGTTTTCTCACCAGCCCAGGCTTTCTTTTCAGTTTCAAATTCTTTCTTCAATTTTTCTTGCTCAGAAATTCTGAATTTGAATTTGGTGGCGGCCTTTTGGAGTTCCGTCTCTTGGGACTCCAGGCGGCTCTTCAGATCAGTCACCTCTGATTTGAGTTGACTTGTGGAGGCCTATACGGGTCAAAATCAAGCCAATTTTAGTACAATGTTAAAGTCCCAAGCCTTTTGCAAGCAACAACGCTTGGCACTTGGGGGCTACTGTTTACCGAAGAAATTCTATTTTCAGTGGCGGTTCATAACATGGCGGTTCATAACAGTAAGTCCCAAGCATTTTGCAAGCAATAATACTTGGCACTTGGGGGCTAATGCGTATTGTTGTTGAAAGCTATGTAAGTGTTTTTCATCTATATTTTAAGAACCGGCACAACCATGTTGGTTAAGCCGCCCCTTGGGGACTACAGAGTAAGCCGGATTTCTTCCATGTTTTGTCCATCTATGCTACTAATGTCGCTAAATTTGTTTCTAAGTCTACAACATATTAATCATAAGCAATAGACTTGGGGGCTGGAACAGTAAAGATAAATGAATACAGAGAAAGGATTGTACCTCAAATTTTTGGTGCATTTGCTTCACCATGTCAACTTCAAGGTTCCGGCTGCTGTGCACTTGGCTCATGTAGCCAGAAAAGATGTCCCCGATACTCATGTGAGCATAATTTGCAACATCAAGCTTGACCCGGCGGTGGTCCAGAAGTTCTTCCTTGGCAGGGCACTGAGCCAATACAGTTGGTCTTCCCAGCTCAACAAAGCCGGTTCTGGTGATCTCAACGTCAGTATTTTGAGGGTCATCAGTCCAGACCGGGCTAGGGGCTTCTCGATTTTCTGATTCATCGGCGGCTGGTTCAACGGGCAGGTAAGTAGTGGGAGTTGGTAAGTATTGAGCTGGCTCAGATGGCGGCTCATGAGTTGACGAGTCCAACACAGCTATTTCAACAACCGGCTCAGTCACGACCGTTTCTTCAACTGGCTTGTTTTTCCTAACCCGTTTGCTGGGCTTGGCTTGTCCACTGTGTGAAAATAAAGGTTAGTACAGAGGCAAGAGGTTAAAGTAAAAACAAGATAAGCAGATTATTATACCCTGGAGCAGTCTTGAAAGCCGGCAGGTTGGACTGCATTGAGTCGCCGGAGGAAGGGGAAGTGTCCTGGTAATCCGAGTCAGAAGAATTGAGCGGTTGACGAGTAAGACTCGCCAAGGGATAAAAGGTATTTAAAACAGAAGTGACCTCATTCCGGCGCTTCCTTGGGGTTTTGGTAAGCCGGAGGAGAGCTCTGCATCCTTGCTGGTCCAGGTCTGCATCCGGCTCTCATGAATCTGCCGCTTCAAAAGAAATTGAGGATCGTGATGAGCTAAAGGATGGGAAAACCTTACTTTCTGGGTCACTCTGCGGATTTTCCGTCTTGGCAAAGGCTCGGAGTCGGAGGAAAGGATAGTTACCTCATCAGCATTGCTGCGGCTTGCTCCTGTGTCCTCCTGCTGATAATTAATGTCAATAAGATGGTTAAAAAAGGAGCCAAGGGAGTCAAGGGCTACCTCCAACTCAGAAGAGTCTGCTAGCTGAAGCAAGTCAGAGGCGGTGGCCTTTTTTCCTTTTCTCTTGGCAGCCTCTTTTCTGGCGACTTTCTTCTCCTTCCTGGCTTTCTTGGTAGCCTCATGGTCATATTTAACATTCCAAAATTTATCACCCGCCTGTAGGAAATTAGCAAAGGTATAAATATGGGTGAAGCCATGGAAAAATCAAAGTAATTAATTCATATGGGCGGCTTACATTTGGCGCCGGGTTAGCCTTGCAGAAAGGGGCTAAGCCCACTCTACTATAGTCTACCAGGCTCTCGTTCAAAAGAGACTTCGTCATATCGTCAATGACGTCTTCTGGCAAGTCATCAGGGTTGTGACGCAGAGGGTCATCCTTCGCGCCTGTATAATCACACATCAAACCGGGACGGCAGCTCAACAGAATAACCCGCCAGGCGAGGCAAACCCGGACCAGGTCGATGCCTGTTAGCCCATTCCCCAGAAGAGCCTTGATCTTGGCCAAAGTGGGGGTGAGTGATTTGCGTTCGGTGGCTGTAATCTTGTCAGGGAAATGATGGCTGGGCCCAAGACGAAGAGCACGAAAGCCGGGCAGGAGGGTTTTCGCCAGCCGGAGAGGTATCTTGATAGTAAAACGACGTCATATTCCAATCTTTGGGGTGGCTCGGCGGGTTGGCGTGAGGAAAGATCACATCCCTACGGCACTGGATTGAGACACCGCCAAGTTCTAAGCTCTGACCGCTAGCACACTCAATCTAGCGGTTCAAATAAAATAGTTCTTTGAAGAGCAGCATATTGGGTTCTTCTCCAAGGTATACTTCACTGAATACTTGGAAGTTGCAGATATTAGACACAAAATTGGGTCCGATGTCTTGTGGGTGAAGATCAAAGAAATGCAACACATCTCTGAAGAATTTTGATCCAGGTGGAGTGAAACCTCGGTTCATATGATCTGTGAAAACAATAACTGCTCCATCTTTGGGTTGAGGGAATTCCTCCTCTGGGTCAGGAGCACGATAAGGCATGACTTCTTTTTTCGGCAGATAGCCGGTCTTCACAAAGTCATCCAAAGTACTGTCAGTGACAATGGATTTAACCCAGTTGCAGGAAGTAGGTGCCTTTGGTGCCATTCTAATTGAAAGCCTAAGACAAAGTAAAAGTGCCGGTTCAAATTTAAGCTGGGCAGGACAAAATATTACTGTGGATATTCAAGATGGCGGCTTACGAAGGGGCCTAATGGTATAAGGATAATTATGTCATGGTTATTTAAGCCGCCATAGGTTCTATAAGCCATCAAGATTATTTAAAACCGCCGTGGGTGATCAGAATTATCAATTGAGCATGGTCTTTTCAAAGTCGGTAATTAGAGTCGTCATGGTTAGATGAATCTAACAGGTGCCGATTTTGCCTAAGTGTTGCATAAACAGGTTTCACAAACTGAAACTATTATTTTGGACCAAACAGACGTTCAAAAAAGGAAAAATTCTAGACCTAAAAATATGGTGCAGAGAAGTTCATGCGTTCTACTGAAGATTCTTACAAAGAAAGAAGATCTGCTAGTACTATAAATGGATGCGGAGCAACTACCGCACGAGATCTACGCTATCGTTGGATCAAACAAGCTACGACAGAAGCAAATGCGAAGAACTAGGATGAACGAGGAACTGTACAGAAGAACATACTAGCCCTAGTACGGATCTATGGCGTAGAAAGGGGAAAACTTACCGCGGAAGATCTGTGGCAAAGGGGCGCTGCCGTTCTCTGGTCAAGTTCAGGTTGATGCAGCGGGCAAGCTCGACGGAGACGAGATGCACTGTGGCGGCAGCGGTGGAGCTCCAGTGACAGATGGGGGCGAGAGGAAGAAGATGCGGAACGGGAAGAATGAGGAAAACTTAGTCGGGTCTATTTATAAGGAAGGGCCACTAAAAGAGCGCGAAAAATGAGGAGGCCAAAAATATAAGTTATCCAACTATGGGGGCACCTCGATTTTCGGGATGGTCATCAAGACAGAGATCCGTTGGGATACATTGAAGAAAATGTGCTTTTATGGCAGGAGACGTCATGGCGGGTTACCACAAATCCAGATGATGATGTCATGGCGGGTTACAAAAATTTTATAAGAACATAAGATTTTTCTTAAGTGTCGAAGATTGACATGAACCAGTTCAAATCAATCTGGAGCCTAATGTTGGGGATGTAACTATTGGTATGACCCGCCCAGGAGGGGCCGGGTTATACTTACAAATATTATTGAAGCCCAAGATCCAGGATAGAGATGGCGGTTCAGTTAAGGGCCCAAAGCCTGGAGGCGACTTAAGGCATGTAGTGATAAACCGCCATGTATACGTGACTTGTATTGTAAGGCAAGAATAGTTAAGAGACCGAGCCGGGCACTGTTTATGAGCCGGCCGGGACTCTGTAGAGTCGTTGGGCGCCGACCTCTTTATATAAAGGGATGACCCGGCGGTGGTTCAAGGCAGGTAACATCAACTCGAGAGCTAGGTCAAGCGATTCGCTCCCTGGTTATCGAGACATAAGTAATCCCACTCAAAACTGGATCGTAGGCTTTTACCTTCACCATAAGGGGCTAAACCAGTATAAACCTCGTGTCCTTTGCCCCGATTAACTCCTTTAAGCTTCCTTATTGTGATGGCTCCACGACTAAGTCCTTTCACTAGGACATCTGCCGTGACAATTCCACGACAACAGTGGCTATTAAGTGGGTGGTGGGCGGGTCCTGAAATTCCCCGCTCTCTGCCTCCAACATGTACTGGGTGCAGTTTGGAGGCAAACCTTCTGTAATGGTGAGGGATCGCATTAAGCCAAAAGCTTCGTCTAAGGGTGAAAGCTAGTTGCGAGTCGGCGGATCTGTAGGGCTAAGTTCATCGACAGACACTTGATCGGGCCCGATCGATGCAGACTTTGATAGTTCAGAGCTAACGTCCGGAGGCGAGTCCAAAACCGCGTCTGGGTATCCGATCGGAAGTTCCCTGGTAGAAGAGAGTCCGGCGGGGGTGATCCCCCCGTCCTCGGACATCACTACCCGCTCCGGATCTACAGTCGAGGCGGGTGTGAGTGTTGACCCCTGCACGGGATCTGGGAGTGGATCTGAAAAGTTTCCTTCATGGGGGTGAGGGGCGGCAACCGGGGCCACAAACCCCTCGAAGACCAGATCTCCTCGGATATTAGTGATATAATCCAGGTTTCCAAACCTAATCTAGTGGCTGGGGGTGTAACTGTCGACCTGCTCGAGGCGACCGATTGAGTTGGCACGAAGCATGAAGCCACCGAACATAAAGACCTGTCTGGGGAGAAAGGCTTCCTTGGACGCAGCACCATTGTTGATGAAGAGGCGCGCCATCAATCCTTCTTTTGATGATACAGCAGAGCTCTCAATGAAAGCACCAATATCAGTGTCAAAACCGGCAGATCTCGGGTAGGGGGGCCCAAGCTGTGCGTCTAAGGATTGATGGCAACAATGGACAAAGGACACAATGTTAACCCAGGTTTGGGCCCTCTTAATGGAGGTAAAACCCTACTCCTGCTTGATTATATTCGATGAGTATAGGGGTTACAAGAGTTGATCTACCTCGAGATCGTAATGGCTAAACCCTATCTTGGCTAGCCTATCAATGTTATGGTCCTGCCTTCGATCTAACCCTCCGGTTTATATAGATACCGGAGGGGCTTAGGGTTGTACAAAGTTGGTTTAACAGAAAGTAAATAACATATCTTGACACCTAAACTTGCCATCCACATATATGGGAGTCCCTACCGGACACAAGAGGTGGTCTTCTGCCTTGTATCTTGATGGCCCAACAGTCTGGCCCATATCCAATAGACCGGACGCTCGAGGACCCCTTAGTCCAGGACTCCCTCAATAGGGCCATCATCATCTTATGCTTTTGATCTCTGTCATCGAAGCAACATCATGATCTCCATCATCACCGGCTTGACACCTTGGTCTCCATCGCAGCGTCGTGATCATCTCGCCAACCATTGCTTCTACGACTATTGCTACCTCTTAGTGATAAAGTAAAGCAATTACATAGCGTTTGTATTTCATACAACAAAGCGACAACCATGTGGCTCCTGCCAGTTGCCAATAACCTTTTACAAAACATGATCATCTCATACAACAACTTATATCTCATCATGTCTTGACCATATCATATCACAACATGCCCTACAAAAACAAGTTATACATCCTCTACTTTGTTTGTTGCAAGTTTTACGTGGCTGCTACGGGCTTCTAGCATGAACCGTACATACCTACGGCACAAAAACCACAACAGTGATTTATCAAGTTTGTTGTTTTAACCTTCACAAGGACCGGCCGCAGTCAAATTCGATTGAACTAAAGTTGGAGAAACAGACACCCGCCAGCCACCTTTATGCAAAACTAGTTGCATGACTGTCGGTGGAATTGGTCTCATGAATGCGGTCATGTAAGGTTGGTCCAGGCCGCTTCATCCAACAATACTGCTGAAAAATAAGACATTGGTGGTAAGCAGTATGACGATCACCGCCCACAACTCTTTGTGTTCTACTTGTGCATATCATCTATGCATAGACCTGGCTCGGCTGCCACTGTTGGGAAACGTAGCATGCAATTTAAAAAAAAAAATCCTACGCTCATGCAAGATCTATCTAGGAGAAGCATAGCAACGAGAGGGGGAGAGCATGTCCACGTGCCCTCGTAGACCTAAAGTGGAAGTGTTAGCTTAACACGGTTGATGTAGTCGAACGTCTTCTCGATCAACCAATCAAGCACCGAACGTACGACACCTCCGAGTTCTGCACACGTTCAGCTCGATGATGTCCCTCGAACTCTTGATCCAGTAGAGGTACAAAGGAGTAGATGAGTTCTGTCAGCACGACGACGTGGTGACGGTGATGGTGATGTGATCCGCGCAGGGCTTCGCCTAAGCACTACGACAATATGACCGGAGCAGTAAACGGTGGAGGGGGCACCGCACACAGCTAAGACAATTGATGTTATGCCTTGAGATGCCCCCCGCCCCCGTATATAAAGGATGAGAGGGGAGGAGGGCCAGCGTAGGGCGCGCCCAAGTGGGGGGAGTCCCACTAGGACTCCTAGTCCTAGTCGGCCCCTCCCTTCCTTTCCAATAGAGGGGGAAAGAGGGAAGTAGAGGGAGAGGGAGAAGGAAAGAGGGGCCACGCCTCCTACCCCTTCTCCAATTCAGACTCCCATGGGGGGCGGGCGCCACCTCCTGCATCCTGCCTTGCCCCTCCTCTTAGGGCCCATGAGGCCCATTACTTCCTCGAGGGGGGAGGGTCCAGTAACCCCTCGGTACTCCAAAAAATATTCGAAACACTCCAGAACCATTCCGGTGTCCGAATATGACCTTCCAATATATCAATCTTTACCTCTCGACCATTCGAGACTCCTCGTCATGTCCGTGATCTCATCCGGGACTCCGAACTACCTTCGCTCACCAAAACACATAACTCATATAATACATATCGTCATCGAACGTTAAGCGTGTGGACCCTACGGGTTCGAGAAAAATGTAGACATGACTGAGACATCTCTCCGGTTAATAACCAATAGCGGAACCTGGATGCTCATATTGGTTCTCACATATTCTACGAAGATCTTTATCGGTCGAACCACAATGTCAACATACTTTATTCCCTTTGTCATCGGTATGTTACTTGCCCGAGATTCGATCGTCGGTATTTTAATACCTAGTTCAATCTCGTTACCGGAAAGTATCTTTACTCGTTCTATAGTGCATCATCCCGTAACTACCTCATTAGTCACATTGCTTGCACGGCTTCATATGATGTGCATTACTGAGAGGGCCCAGAGATACATCTCCAATACTCGGAGTGACAAATCCTAATCTCAATCTATGCCAACCCAACAAACACCTTCGAAGATACCTGTAGAGCATCTTTATAATCACACAGCTATGTTGTGACGTTTGATAGCACACAAGGCATTCCTCTGGTGTCCGGGAGTTGCATAATCTCATAGTCGGAGGAATATATATTTGACACGAAGAAAGCAGTAGCAATAAAACTGAACGATCATTATGCTAAGCTAACAGATGGGTCTTGTCCATCACATCATTCCACTAATGATGTGATCCTGTTTATCAGATAACAACTCATGTCCATGGCTAGGAAACTTAACCATCTTTGATCAATGAGCTAGTCTAGTAGAGGCATACTAGGGACACGGTGTTTTGTCTATGTATTCACACATGTATCAAGTTTCCGGTTAATACAATTCTAGCATGAATAATAAACATTTATCATGAATAAGGAAATATAAAATAACAACTTTATTATTGCCTCTAGGGCATATTTCCTTCAGTTTTCTACTTGGATCATCTTCCATCCATTTGTGCTTGTGCTGAAACCCCAACTAGTTTAGTTGAGGGAAAATCATTAGATGAGCATGCTCATTTTGTGTGTCACCGTTTGTCTCAAAAGGGGAGACTCTTATGGAGACAAACAAATTGTTTATGATCCTATGCTTAAAATCTATGTGAAATTTTCAATTTTACTTGTTGCTCTAAGAACCCTAAAAAACACCTTCCTTATCTATGTGAGTTTAATGACAATGAAATCTTATCTTCTTATGCGAAGGATGTTTACAGCTACTATGATATCGAACAAATTGAAGAAATTTGTTGCTTTTAAGGGTGCTTATGAAGTTGCTTCTTTGATTGAAAAGTATGATGGTAGTTTCTACAAACCTAATTTTTTTGACATACTTAAATACTACCATGAGAACTATGCCTCTATTGCCTATGTAGTGAATTTATTGGGAGAATGTCTGCTACTTTGGAAGAGAATAATGATATGCAAGAATCTATAGACAATTATGATCCCATTGATTCTCTTGAAATATCCCTTTGTGATGAATTTGATGCTTGCTATGCTTGTGGCCAGGATGCTAATATTAATGATGCTTATGAAGGCGAACTTGCTATAGTTCCTTATGTTAAACATGAAATTATTGTTATTGCTCCCATAATTGATAGCTCCTTGAATAAAAAGCATGATTGCAATAATGTTATTACAAATTCTACTAATGACAATTGTGCTAATGACATGCAAAGTTACAAACTTGGGGATGATAATTTTGTTATGTCTACTACTTATTGCAATGATCATGATTGGGGTGATAATGTTTCTTATGATCTTGAAAATTTATTTAAGCCTCATGATGAATATGATATTTATAATAATGTTTGCAATAACATTGAAAGTGGGTTTGGAAGAGCGTCAACTTTAGGTAAAAACAATCCCACATACTTGGAGAGTGTTCAATCTTATGAAATTTTTGATAAATGTGGGTTTGGAGAGGTCATGACTTTAGTTGATGTTAATCCCTTTATCTTGGAAGATTATAATACTTTTATGCATGAGGATCATGAAGAAAATTTTTTACATGATATCTATATTGTTGAATTTCATTATGATCCTACATGTAATTATTATGAGAGAGGAAAATATGGTTCTAGAAATTTCCATGTTACTAAATTACCTCTGGTTATGTTGAGATTGCTATTGTTTCTTTCTTCTTCCTTGCATATGCTAGTTTACGCTTGCCTTGATAATTTGTTTGCCTATAAAATGACTATGCATAGGAAGTGTGTTAGACTTAAATTTGTTCTTCACATGCTACATGTTGCTCTCTTTGCGCTTCAATTCTTTTCTTTAATATGAGCATCATTGAAATCTTAAAGCCTATCTTAATGGCTATAAAGAAAGAGTTTGTTGGGAGAAAACCCAATAATTTTTCCTTTCTGTTTCTCAATAAATATACAATTATGCTACTGTTATGATTGTGCTTTAGTGTTTTAGTTAGTGTTTGTGCCAATTAAATCCTTTCGGATGATTTGGGTGATGATTCCTTTGATTCTGTGCATTAATAGAAACTTTTGCATCTAGTAGCAGAATTCTTAAAATTTTATGGAGCGTGATAAAATTCTAAATTTTTACACATGATTATGAAAATTTCCCATGCCGTCCTAATTTTTTAGAGTTTTTGGAGTTACAGACGTATGATCAAAGTTCAGATTACTACAGACTATTTTGTTTTTGACAGATTCTGTTTTCGTTGCATTGTGTGCTTATTTTGATGAATTTATGGATTTTATTGGGGTGGTATAAGCCATGGTAAAGTTAGAATGCAGTAGGTATAATGCAATAACAAAATATGAATGTGTTTGCAATAGTACTTAAAGTGGTGATTTGCTTTATTATACTAACAGATCCCACGAAGGTTTTTGTTAAGTTTTGTGTGATTGAAGCTTTAAAGTTTTGGGTGAGATCACGATGGATGAAGGAATAAGGAGCGGCAAGAGACTAAGCTTGGGGCTACCCGAGGCACCCCAAGGTAATATTCAAGGACTCACAAGCAACTAAGCTTGGGGATGCCCCGGAAGGCATCCCCTCTTTCTTCTAACGACCATCGGTAATTTTACTTGGAGCTATATTTTTATTCATCACGTATCATGAGTTTTGCTTGGAGCATACTATATTATATGATTGTTTACTTTGTTTTCTTTTTAGTTTGTCGCAATCATCCTTGCTGAAGACACTTGTTCGAGAGAGCCACATGCATATCATGATTTGCTAGAATACTCTATGTGCTTCACTTAAATCTTTTGAGCTAGGCTATTGCTCTAGTACTTCACTTATATCCTTTTGAGCATTGCGGTGGTAATATTTTAAAGAAATAAACTCTCTTGCTTCACTTATACTACTTTGAGAGGTAGAAAGTTTTAAAGAAATATGATCTCATGCTTCACTTATATTATTTTGAGAGTTGAAATTTTTGAAGAAATATTTATGCTCTTGTGCTTCACTTATATCTTTTTGAGAGTTAAGAAGAGTAATGGTAATTTGCATGAGATATGAATTTGGTCCCAAAGTGATAGATATCCAAGGGGATATATAAAAACTTTCATGAAGATCATTGGATATTATGAACTTGATTCCTTGCAATAGTTTTTCGATATGGAGATGGTGATATGTGAGTCATGTTGGTGAGTAATCAAGATTTAGTAAGATTATTGGTGTTAAGGTTTGTGATTCCCTATGCATGCACGTAAAGTCAATAGTTATGAAATGAAACTATATCCTACTTGTGGTGCATTATTCAGTGTTAATTATGTTTAATGCGCGTTTATGACCGTTTTTGTTTTTGGGTTGGTTGCTTCTCAATCTATTTGCTAGCCTTCACTTGTACTAAGCGGGAATACTGCTTGTGCATCCGACTCCTTAAACCCAAAGTTGTGACAAATAAGTCCACTATACCTACCTATATGCGGTATTTCCATGCCGTTCCAAGTAAATTTGTATGTGCCAACTCTACTTTTCAAAATGAATTTCCATTTTGTGTGCCTATACTACTCATGAAGCGGCACGGGGTGGCCAATATTTTCCATGGTAGGTGTTTTATTCTGACGATGAGTGTTTATTCACTTGTCATTGCACGTGAGTGGCTGGTAATATGGATGCCCACACTCAAATGAAAAAAAAATACTATGATAACAAATTCCTTGGAAAGTGTTGGTATGGAAGTCACCCATGGATTCAGCTAGCCTTGGATTGTGAAAGAATGGTGGAAAGGAAATAAACCTTACTTTTTGTTTCGGAACCGCCTATGATTTATCTAGCATGGAAGATATTGGGAATTCTCGGTCGTTTTCGTTGACAGGAAAAGCATGCCTCTCAAAACAATTATATCTCTCAATTTAAGCTATGAGCTCTAGCACCTCTAGAAGTCTCTGCCTCCCTCTGCGAAGGGCCTATCTATTTACTTTTATAAAAAATATTTTTATGTCGAGTCTCCATCTTCTATTATAAAGCACCAACTAGGGAACACTACTGTCATACTTGTGTATTGGATGTAGTTAATATTTGAGTGTGTTTCATGAATGGATCAATGATTGAGCATATTGGGCTAGGGATAACCTTCTTTAGCATTGATATTTTGAATGACATAATTGCTTGTTGATATGCTTGAGTATGGATGTTTTCATGCCAAATTATAGACTATTGCTTTCAATCATTCAAGTCCAAATGTCCATGCTACAAAGAAAAGAATATATGATAAATATGTTAGGAAGCATTCCACATCAAAAAATTTGCTTTTATCATTTACCTACTCGAGGACGAGCAGGAATTAAGTTTGGGGATGCTTGATACGTCTCCAAGGTATATAAAAGTTTTGTTAGTTCCATGATATTATATTATCAATCTTGGATGTTTTATATACATCTACAAGCAACTTTATATCATTTTTTGGGACTAAACTATTAACTCCCAGTGCCAATTGCTATTTTTTGCTTGTTTTTGACTTTGCAGAATATCAGTACCGAACGAAGTCCAGATACCACGAAACTTTTTGGAGATTTTTTTTCTGGAAATAAGAGACCCTAGAAGCTTCTGGAGGGAACGAGAAGACGAAGAAGTGGCCCACTAAGCACTAGGGCGCGTCAGAGGCCTCTGGTGCGCCCTGGTGGGTAGTGGGGCCCACAAGCCCCCATTTGACCTACCTCTTCCTCTATAAATACCCTAAAATCACAAAACCTACCAAGGAGTCCACAAAATAGTTTTTTCGTTGCCGCAAGTTCCAGAACCACGAGATCCCGTCTAGAGGCCTTTTTCAGCACTCTACCATAGGGGTAAACTGATACATCTCCGTCGTATCTACTTTTTCTAATGCTTTTCCTCTTGTTTTGGACTCTAATTTGCATGATTTGAATGAAACTAATCCGGACTGACGTTGTTTATAGCAGAACTACCATGGTGTTGTTTTTTGTGCAGAAATAAAAGTTCTCGGAATTAAACTTTGCGAGGATATTTATATAATAAAAGAAAAATACCGGAGCCAAGAACCACCGGAGGGGGGGCCCTGGGTGAGCACAACCCACCAGGGCCCCCCCTCAAGCGCTCCCAGGTGGGTTGTGCCCACCTAGTGGCCCCGCAGACCCTGATTCCAATGCTATAAAATCCTATTTTTCTGGAAAAAATGGGGAGAAAGAATTGTCGCGTTTCATGAGACGGAGCATCCGCCACCTCTTATTCTTCATCGGGAGGCCAGATCTGGAGTCCGTTTGGGTATCATTATTTTCTAACCTTTATAGATGATTTGAGTAGGTATGAGTATATCTACTTAATGAAACACAAATCTGAAACATTTGAAAAGTTCAAAGAATTTCAGAGTGAAGTAGAGAATCATCGTAACAAGAAAAAAAAGTTTCTACAATCTGATTGTGGAGGTGAATATTTGAGTTACGAGTTTGGCCTTCATTTAAAACAATGTGGAATTGTTTCACAACTCACGCCACTTGGAACACCACAACGTAATGGTGTGTCTGAACGTCGTAACTGTACTTTTTTCAAATATGATGCGTTCTATGATGTCTCTTACTGATATGCCTTTATCATTTTGGGGTTATGCATTAGAGACAACTGCATTCATGTTAAATAGGGCATCGTCTAAATCTGTTGAGATGACACTGTATGAACTATGGTTTGGCAAGAAACCTAAGCTATCGTTTCTTGAAGTTCAGGGATGCGACACTTATGTCAGAAAGCTTCAGCCTGATGTAACACCCCGGATCCGATGCGCCAGGTGTCTTTCAGCTTTCGTCGTCGTTGCCATGTCATTTGCTTGCGTGTTGCATTTTATCATGTTATCATGTGCATTTCATTTTGCATACGTGTTCGTTTCTTGCATCCGAGCATTTTCCCCGTTGTCCGTTTTGCAATCCGGCACTCCTATGTCACCCGATGCCCCCTCTTGCCTCTTTTCGTGTGCGGATGTTAAACTTTCTCGGAATGGCCCGAGGTTTGCCAAGCGGCCTTGGTATAGCACCAGTAGACCGCCTGTCAAGTTTCGTGCCATTTGGAGGTCGTTTGATACTCCAGCGGTTAACCGCGCAGCCCGAAACCCCCCTTTCTCTTTGCAGCCCAACACCCTCCAAAGTGGCCCAAAACCCATCTAACTCGCCTCCATGCTCTCGGTCGTTCGATCACGATCGCGTGGCCGCAAACCGCACTCCATTTGGAGCCTCCTAGCTCCCTCTACCTATAAAAGCACTTCCCCCTCCGAAATTCCGGATCATTTCCCCCTAACCCTAGCAGATTCGTCCCCGTGCCCCGCTCCCTACGCCGCCAGGGCCGCCAGGACCCAGATCGGGCCCTCGGAGACCCACCCTAGCCCGGTTCCCGCTCGCAGCCAGCGCACATCGCCCACGGTTCCGCTCCTTGATCCGATCTGGATCGGGAGGGAGTCCCGTCCTCGCCGCCGTTGTCCGACCGGTCGCCGGCACTCGCCGCCGTCGCCCTCCATCGCACCGAGCTCCACCGCCAGGCCAATGCCCCGCCAAAGCCCTACTCCTCCTTTCTTCCCTCCTCTCCTCGCTCACAGCTCCCTTATCTCCTTGCTGCCAGGGAACTGCCGCCGCCGCCCTAGGTCTCGTCATCGACGCAGGGAAAGGGTTTCCCTGCCACGGAGCCGGCCGAGGACCTCCCGCCTTCGACCCCGGATCTGCCTGCATCGAGCAGGATCCCTCGATCCGCCGCCCGCCTGCGCCCGTTGACCGCGCCTCCCGCGCATGGGCCTCCATGTCGGCCACGTGGGCCCCGCAAGCCGCTCCAGCCCCGGCCCGTGTCGCCTCTCCGCCAGCCCAAGCCTCCCGTCGGCCCAGCTCCGCCTCTCTTCGGCCCAAGGCCACGCTGGTGAGCCCTGCTGCTATCCCCCGCCCCGTGCGACATTTAGTCATACTGCGCTCGTCCTGTTTTTTTCCAGAAAAATGGCCAAGTCCCCGAAATTTGCACATTATCATGCCATGTTCATCACATTGTATCTCTGCATCCGTAGCTCCGTTTTGTGCGTGTAATATGTCAAATTGTTCGCCTCAACGAGTACTTCATTTCGTTCCATTGCATCATATTCATTTGAGGTCATCTTGATGCCTGAATCATCGTTGCAAGAGTGCTTCATGATGTTGTCTGCTGTCTGTTATCAGAACATGCACTTTTGTCATTTTTGCCATGATTGATGTGTGCATCCTATGAGGTTGATGTCTACATGTGTTTTGATCTATGCTATGTCTTCTTTACAGAGGTGCTTACCATGTATTTTTGTGATCAATGTGGTGACTAGCACAAGCATGCAAACTAGGCTTCGTGATATTGCTGATTTTAGTCCCTGTTCTGTTGTTATTTTGATGCCATGTAAACTTGATGCTACAGAGAGATCCATGCATATTTTGAGATACTTCAGTAAGGATGTTTTGAACATATGGTTGTTCTCTATCCATTCATGCCCCTGGTTGCAATTATGGAGTAGTCTAGCATGTCATTTTCGTGCTCTACTGTTGCCCCAAAATGTTTCCTGGCAGATTGTTTACATGTTATTCAATTTTGCCAAGGTTGTTGTAGTTGATCCTTGTATGATATGAACTTGCTCTTGCCATGCTTAGCTTCACAAACATGTCTTCTTACTGTTGGTTACCTTGCCATGTTATTTATTGCTCTGTGGTGAGTGGTACAAGCTCACCAACATGCCTTCATAATTCTGTTTCTGCCATGTATGAATCTGTATTATAACTTGTTATGTTTACATGGGTGCCATCATTTCTTCTGATCCTTTTTGGCTGATGGTCAGTAAGGGACTCTTGTTTTATGCATTTAGTAGTATCATGCCATGCCTTTGTTTGCCATGATAAGTTCCTGTAACATGTTGTTTGATAGCTCTAAACATTGCAACCTGATGTTATTTCTGCAAAAGTCTGAAACTGTTATTATTTGCAATCTTGCCATGTGTGTTTGAGCATGATCTAGTGATTTCTGGAGATAGTTCAGTGTTCATGTTTTGTTATGCTTTACCTGTACATCATGTCCATGTCTTTTGTTTTTATGTTGAGATGTTGTAGCATGTTGTTTTGATGCTTGCAATATGCCTAGTTGCTGTTTTGAACAGCTAGTCCTTTAAACTTGTATAGAGTGTGTGTGTTGAACCGTTGCTCCGTTTTGAGTGTGCTCTATATGAAACTTGCTTAGAATTGCATATAGTTTCATATTATCATGTTGCATCCTTGTTTTGGTGTGTTTGCTTGATGTTTGGGTGCATTTTGCATCAATGCCATGTTTAACTTGTTTTGCTCATATCTTTTAGGCCGTAGCTCCGAATTAAATGAACTTTATATGTAACTTGACTAGAATCTCGTGTGGATCATCTTTGTGCATCTTAACTTGCTGTTTAACAACTTGAACATAAGGTTTATTCAGATCTGGACCAATTTCGAAATATGCATATGAGGACTTACCGGAATTGTTATATGTTGTTCCCGGTCTCATTTAAACTTGCCTTGATGTGTTGCTCTTGTTTGCATCATCTCTTGCCATGAGTAGCTTCATGTAGTCTTGTCTTGCATCATGTTTGGTTGTGCATCATGTCTTGTCTACGTGTGGTGTGTTTACCATGTTGTGTGCTTCTCGATAGTTCCCGTTTCGTTGCGATCGTGAGGATTCGTTCGTCTACGCTTGGTTCGTCTTCGTGGCTTCATCTTCTTCATGGACTCGTTCTTCTTCCTAGCGGGATTTCAGGCAAGATGACCGCTACCCTGGATCTCATTACTATCATTGCTATGCTAGTTGCTTCGTTCTATCGCTTTGCTGCGCTACCTATCACCTGTTTATCAAGCCTCCCATATTGCCATGAACCTCTAACCTTTGACACCCTTCCTAGCAAACCATTTCTTGGCTATGTTACCGCTTTGCTCAGCCCCTCTTATAGCGTTGTTAGTTGCAGGTGAAGTTGAAGATTTCCCCATGGCGGACAGGATTATGTTGGGATATCACAATATCTCTTATATTATTAATGCATCTATATACTTGGTAAAGGGTGGAAGGCTCGGCCTTATGCCTGGTGTTTTGTTCCACTCTTGTCGCCCTAGTTTCTGTCATACCGGTGTTATGTTCCCGGATTTTGCGTTCCTTACACGGTCGGGTGATTTATGGGACCCCCTTGACAGTTCTCTTTGAATAAAACTCCTCCAGCAAGGCCCAACCTTGGTTTTACCATTTGCCTCACCACCACCTACATTTCCCTTGGGAGTAATTAACCCGAGGGTCATCTTTATTATAGCCCCCCCGGGCCAGTGCTTGAATAAGTGTTGGTCCAAACTAGAGCACCGTGCGGGACCATCCCTTGGCAACTTGGGTTACGTTGGTACCTGTACGCTTCGCTTATCCAGTGTTGCCCTGAGAACGAGATATGTGCAGCTCCTATCGGGATTGTCGGCGCATCGGGCGGCTTTGCCGGTCTTGTTTTACCATTGTCGAAATGTCTTGTAAACCGGGATTCCGAGTCTGATCGGGTCTTCCTGGGAGAAGGTATATCCTTCGTTGATCGTGAGAGCTTATCATGGGCTAAGTTGGGACACCCCTGCAGGGTATAATCTTTCGAAAGTCGTGCCTGCGGTTATAGGCACATGGGAATTTGTTAATGTCCGGTTCACCAGATCCGAATTAAAACACATCAACCGCGTCTGTAGCCGTGATGGTCTCTTCTTGGCGGAGTCCGGGAAGTGAACACAGTTTCTGGGTTATGTTTGACGTAAGTAGGAGTTCAGGATCACTTCTTGATCATTGCTAGCTTCACGACCATTCTGCTTGCTCTCTTCTCGCTCTTATTTGTGTATGTTAGCCACCATACTTGCTTAGTCACTGCTGCAACCTCACCACTTTATCCCTTCCTTTCCCTTTAAGCTTTGCTAGTCTTGATACCCATGGTAATGGGATTGCTGAGTCCTCGTGGCTCACAGATTACTACAACAACTGTTGCAGGTGCAGGTTCTGCGATGATCATGACGCGGGAGCGATGTTTGCTTGTTTTGGAGTTCGTCTTCTGCTTCTTCTTCGATCAGGGGATAGGTTCCAGGTCGGCAGCCTAGGCTAGCAGGGTGGATGTCGTTTGAGTTTCTGTTTGTGTTTAATCCGTAGTCGGATGTGGCTCTTGTGTATGATGATGTTGTATTTGTGTGGCATTGTATGCCTATTGTATGTATCCCCATCTATTATGTAATGTTGATGTAATGATATCCACCTTGCTAAAGCGTTTCAATATGCGGGTCTATCCTTGGTGGGACCTTCGAGTTCCTTTTGGATAGGGTCGCATATTGGGTGTGATAAGTTGGTATCAGAGCCTCGACTGACCCTAGGAGCCCCCTTGATTGATCCTGTAGTTTGGCCATTGTTGAGTCTAGAAGAAAACTGTTTTCAGAGTCTAGTTATATCGGAGAGTAGGAATTCTTTTTACTCCTCAGCCCCTTCGTCGCTCTGGTCAGGAATCTTGACGTAGGTGTTTTGAATTACTTCTCTTCCCCTTCAAATTTTTCTTTAGGATCACGCAGTTGGTTTTCTGATCGTTGGTTCTCAGCTCTTTTGATCCGGTGTATTTCTCGTCAAGTTGATTCGAGCCTCTTCATCTTTGCAATTTCAATTCCTCAGTTGTTTTCTTTTCCCACCCGCCCACCCTTCTTCTTCTCGGAACCGGAGTCCGTAATCGAGCATCCATCCTACTCGTGCGAAGTTTTTGCTCCTTCTCCTCAATGATATCAACCGGTGTTTTCTCTTCAAGATATTCGTCGATTTCCCCTTCCAAGTTGCCTTTGTTTTCCCGCCCTCCCACCCTCTTCTTCCCAGAGTCTGACTCTCTCTCGACCATCTATTTCATTCGTACGGAGCCTCTTCAGTCTTCCCTCAATTAATTCAACTGGTGAATTCTCGTTTTGTTCGACATTCTTCATCTCTTTTCCGGTGGACTCAATTCAAGTTTTTCGGGTTGATCATATTCTTTCCTCGGCTCAAATGTTTCCCCTTGCTCGTTCGCCTCTTGCCAGTTTATCCTTCCGGAGTATTCAAGACATCCCAGGAGATTCGTCTATGTTCGAATTAATTCGAGGTTGTCACCTCATTCAAATATTTCAATTATTCTGGTGCATCATCTATCTGTTCATCATCCCTTTCCAATGGTGTTTTCTTTCAGTGGGCCCTAACCCACAGGTCTTTTCCCAGGATCTTACCTGACTCTTCTGATTTCCCGGAGCTATTCTCAAATCCTTTTGAAGTGTGACGTAAGTATGATTTTCATCAGTCAGATCTTTTCCAAGACCGTTTTCTAATTCTTTTCATTGTTGACTCAACCTCTTCGCTTGTCATTCTCCCGGAGTATCTCAGTAATTTTTTTGGTGTTCTTCGTCGTCATTTGAAGATCGAAGAAGAGTTTTCCCTCTCAATCTTGTCTGTTCTCTCGAAGATTCGTGGCTCTAGCTTCATATTATCCTCTCAAATTATTTCATTCGTCAGATAATTCTTTTCTACCCGTCCAGAGTATGTCAGGAGTTGTTTTCCCGTTTCTTTTCACCGAAGGCCATCATTCCAGTTATCATTCTCTATTTATCCCAGTGCTTCATTCAAGTGTTCTTTAATCAGCTCGACTTCTTCCCGTTCTCTTGTATCTGAATCCCCTCGAGCATATTGGTTCTTCTAATTCTTCCAGGTGATTCAGTCTTTTTCATCAGTCATTTTCGAATTCTTACGGTGGTTCCTTCAGATTCTTTTTCTTTTATTATCATTTAAATCCATTCGTTCTTTCAATCCTACCGGTGGTTCATGAAGACCTTCTCGAGTTTTGTGCTATCCCTTCTCAATTTTTATTTCAAGAAGAATAAGTAGTATGCAAAATCCATTGCTTGTCATCAATTTAATTTGATGAAGGATAAGCATACAATAAATCTTATTCTTATTTCATCCAAGTGAGTAATCCTTTCCTTCGGAGTTTGTTCTTAATGAATAAATTCTAGTTCCAAGTGTTTTTCATCTTTCTTTCCCGGAGTTCAAAGTTTCCTTGGCCATCTCGTCGGAACCCCCATTGGAATCATCACAAGGCTCATCTTATTCTTATATCCTTCATTCTATCTCATCATCTTTTTGTCACCGGAGTTCTTCATGGTGCTTCATCATGATTTAATTCATTCTCTCAAGAGTTCATCAAGATTCTTGTTGGCGAAGTTCAAGTATCTTTTCATCTCGCGTCTCGAAGTGCAATTAATTCTCCGTATTCTTTTGAAAGGGAGTTTTGCATTTCTTCTTTCTTCCCAGTTATTTAATCTTTTCCGCTCGAGGCCGGTTATCAGCTCATAATTTTTGAGATGTTATCCATAAGTCCACAACAAGCTTATTCTTTCGTTGTTGATTTTCTCAACAATTCCGTTCAATCCTTCCTTCTAAGTTCTTTTCATTCCATTCTTTCAATTCTTCCGGAGGCATTACGTTGTTAATCTCATCAACTTCCATCCCGTCTTGTGGAGTTCATGTTCCATTCCTTCCATCTTCAGCTGGAATGTTGCCTAAATGCTTTCAGTCTTATTCGTTTCTTTTATTATTCTAACCGGAGTGGTGTCATAGTCTATCTGATTCCGTGAGCTTTCGATTCTCGTCATTCTCGTTGTTCCTCTCTTCTTCTCGAGTGCTCTCGATTCTTTGCTTCTTCTATTGAGTCCTTGTTTCACCTCATCCCTTTTCCCTTTCGTCTCGGTCCTAAGATCTCGGGACGAGATCTCTTGTTAGTGGAGGAGTGTTGTAACGCCCCGGATCCGATGCGCCAGGTGTCTTCCAGCTTTCGCCGTCGTTGCCATGTCATTTGCTTGCATGTTGCATTTTATCATGTCATCATGTGCATTTCATTTTGCATACGTGTTCGTTTCTTGCATCCGAGCATTTTCTCCGTTGTCCGTTTTGCAATCCGGCACTCCTATGTCACCCGATGCCCCCTCTTGCCTCTTTTCGTGTGCGGGTGTTAAACTTTCTCGGAATGGCCCGAGGTTTGCCAAGCGGCCTTGGCATAGCACCAGTAGACCGCCTGTCAAGTTTCGTGCCATTTGGAGGTCGTTTGATACTCCAACGGTTAACCGCGCAGCCCGAAACCCCCCTTTCTCTTTGCAGCCCAACACCCCTCCAAAGTGGCCCAAAACCCATCTAACTGCCCTCCATGCTCTCGGTCGTTCGATCATGATCACGTGGCCGAAAACCGCACTCCATTTGGAGCCTCCTAGCTCCCTCTACCTATAAAAGCACTTCCCCCTCCGAAATTCCGGATCATTTCCCCCCTAACCCTAGCAGATTCGTCCCCGCGCCCCGCTCCCTACGCCGCCAGGGCCGCCAGGACCCAGATCGGGCCCTGGGAGGCCCACCCGAGCCCGGTTCCCGCTCGCAGCCAGCGCACGTCACCCGCGGTTCCGCTCCTCGATCCAATCTGGATCGGGAGGGAGTCCCGTCCTTGCCGCCGTTGTCCGACCGGTCGCCGGCACTCGCCGCTGTCGCCCTCCATCGCGCCGAGCTCCGCCGCCAGGCCAGTGCCCCGCCATCTGCCTACTCCTCCTTTCTTCCCTCCTCTCCTCCCTCACAGCTCCCTTCTCTCCTTGTTGCCAGGGGACTGCCGCCGCCGCCCTAGGTCTCGTCATCGACGCCGGGAAAGGGTTTCCCCGCCACGGATCTGGTCGTCCCCACCGCCATCCTGCCGTCCTTCGCCGGAGCCGGCCGAGACCTCCCGCCTTCGACCCCGGATCCGCCTGCATCGAGCAGGATCCCTCGATCCGCCGCCCGCCTGCGCCCGTTAACCGCGCCTCCCGCGCGTGGGCCTCCATGTCGGCCACGTGGGCCCCGCAAGCCGCTCCAGCCCCGGCCCGCGTCGCCTCTCCGCCAGCCCAAGCCTCCCGTCAGCCCAGCTCCGCCTCTCTTCGGCCCAAGGCCACGCTGGTGAGCCCTGCTGCTATCCCCCGCCCCGTGCGACATTTAGTCATACTGCGCTCATCCTGTTTTTTTTTCCAGAAAAATGGCTGTCCCCGAAATTTGCACATTATCATGCCATGTTCATCGCATTGTATCTCTGCATCCATTGCTCCGTTTTGTGCGTGTAATATGTCAAATTGTTCGCCTCAACGAGTACTTCATTTCGTTCCATTGCATCATATTCATTTGAGGTCATCTTGATGCCTGAATCATCGTTGCAAGATTGCTTCATGATGTTGTCTGCTGTCTGTTATCAGAACATGCACTTTTGTCATTTTTGCCATGATTGATGTGTGCATCCTATGAGGTTGATGTCTACATGTGTTTTGATCTATGCTATGTCTTCTTTACGGAGGTGCTTACCATGTATTTTGTGATCAATGTGGTGACTAGCACAAGCATGCAAACTAGGCTTCGTGATATTGCTGATTTTAGTCCTTGTTCTGATGTTATTTTGATGCCATGTAAACTTGATGCTACAGAGAGATCCATGCATATTTTGAGATACTTCAGTAAGGATATTTTGAACATATGGTTGTTATCTATCCATTCATGCCCCTGGTTGCAATTATGGAGTAGTCTAGCATGTCATTTTCGTGCTCTACTTTTGCCCCAAAATGTTTCCTGGCAGATTGTTTACATGTTATTCAATTTTGCCAAGGTTGTTGTAGTTGATCCTTGCATGATATGAACTTGCTCTTGCCATGCTTAGCTTCACAAACATGTCTTATTACTGTTGGTTGCCTTGCCATGTCATTTATTGCTCTGTGGTGAGTGGTACAAGCTCACCAACATGCCTTCATAATTCTGTTCCTGCCATGCATGAATCTGTATTATAACTTGCTATGTTTACATGGGTGCCAGCATTTCTTTTGATCCTTTTTGGCTCATGGTCAGTAAGGGACTCTTGTTCTATGCATTTAGTAGTATCATGCCATGCCTTTGTTTGCCATGATAAGTTCCTGTAACATGTTGTTTGATAGCTCTAAACATTGCAACCTGATGTTATTTCTGCAAAAGTCTGAAACTGTTATTATTTGCAATCTTGCCATGTGTGTTTGAGCATGATCTAGTGATTTCTGGAGATAGTTCAGTGTTCATGTTTTGTTATGCTTTACCTGTACATCATGTCCATGTCTTTTGTTTTTATGTTGAGATGCTGTAGCATGTTGTTTTGATGCTTGCAATATGCCTAGTTGCTGTTTTGGACAGCTAGTCCTTTAAACTTATATAGAGTGTGTGTGTTGAACCGTTGCTCCGTTTTGAGTGTGCTCTATATGAAACTTGCTTAGAATTGCATATAGTTTCATATTATTATGTTGCATCCTTGTTTTGGTGTGTTTGCTTGATGTTTGGGTGCATTTTGCATCAATGCCATGTTTAACTTGTTTTGCTCATATCTTCTAGGCCGTAGCTCCGAATTAAATGAACTTTATGTGTAACTTGACTAAAATATCGTGTAGATCATCTTTGTGCATCTTAACTCGCTGTTTAACAACTTGAACATAAGATTTATTCAGATCTGGACCAATTTCAAAATATGCATATGAGGACTTACCGGAATTGTTATATGTTGTTCCCGGTCTCATTTAAACTTGCCTTGATGTGTTGCTCTTGTTTGCATCATCTCTTGCCATGAGTAGCTTCATGTAGTCTTGTCTTGCATCATGTTTGGTTGTGCATCATGTCTTGTCTACATGTGGTGTGTTTACCATGTTGTGTGCTTCTTCTCGATAGTTCCCGTTTCGTTGCGATCGTGCGGATTCGTTCGTCTACGCTTGGTTCGTCTTCATGGCTTCATCTTCTTCATGGACTCGTTCTTCTTCCTAGCGGGATTTCAGGAAAGATGACCGCTACCCTGGATCTCATTACTATCATTGCTATGCTAGTTGCTTCGTTCTATCGCTTTGCTGCGCTACCTATCACCTGTTTATCAAGCCTCCCATATTGCCATGAACCTCTAACCTTTGACACCCTTCCTAGCAAACCATTGCTTGGCTATGTTACTGCTTTGCTCAGCCCCTCTTATAGTGTTGCTAGTTGTAGGTGAAGTTGAAGATTTCCCCATGGCGGACAGGATTATGTTGGGATATCACAATATCTCTTATATTATTAATGCATCTATATACTTGGTAAAGGGTGGAAGGCTCGGCCTTATGCCTGGTGTTTTGTTCCACTCTTGCCGCCCTAGTTTCCGTCATACCGGTGTTATGTTCCCGGCTTTTGCGTTCCTTACGCGGTCGGGTGATTTATGGGACCCCCTTGACAGTTCGCTTTGAATAAAAGTCCTCCAGCAAGGCCCAACCTTGATTTTACCATTTGCCTCACCACCACCTACATTTCCCTTGGGAGTAATTAACCCGAGGGTCATCTTTATTATAGCCCCCCCGGGCCAGTGCTTGTCTAAGTGTTGGTCCAAACTAGAGCACCGTGCGGGACCATCCCTTGGCAACTTGGGTTACGTCGGTACCTGTATGCTTCGCTTATCCAGTGTTGCCCTGAGAACGAGATATGTGCAGCTCCTATCGGGATTGTCAGCGCATCGGGCGGCTTTGCTGGTCTTGTTTTACCATTGTCGAAATGTCTTGTAAACCGGGATTCCGCGTCTGATCGGGTCTTCCTGGGAGAAGGTATATCCTTCGTTGATCGCGAGAGCTTATCATGGGCTAAGTTGGGACACCCCTGCAGGGTATAATCTTGCGAAAGCCGTGCCTGCGGTTATAGGCAGATGGGAATTTGTTAATGTCCGGTTGTAGATAACTTGACACCAGATCCGAATTAAAACGCATCAACCGCGTGTGTAGCCGTGATGGTCTCTTCTCGGCGGAGTCCGGGAAGTGAACACGGTTTCTGGGTTATGTTTGACGTAAGTAGGAGTTCAGGATCACTTCTTGATCATTGCTAGCTTCACGACCGTTCCGCTTGCTCTCTTCTCGCTCTTATTTGCGTATGTTAGCCACCATACTTGCTTAGTCGCTGCTGCAACCTCACCACTTTACCCCTTCCTTTCCCTTTAAGCTTTGCTAGTCTTGATACCCATGGTAATGGGATTGCTGAGTCCTCGTGGCTCACAGATTACTACAACAATAGTTGCATGTGCAGGTTCTGCGATGATCATGACGCGAGAGCGATGTTTGCTTGTTTTGGAGTTCGTCTTCTGCTTCTTCTTCGATCAGGGGATAGGTTCCAGGTCGGCAGCCTGGGCTAGCAGGGTGGATGTCGTTTGAGTTTCTCTTTGTGTTTCATCTGTAGTCGGATGTGGCTCTTGTGTATGATGATGTTGTATTCGTGTGGCATTGTATGCCTCTTGTATGTATCCCCATCTATTATGTAATGTTGATGTAATGATATCCACCTTGCTAAAGCGTTTCAATATGCGGGTCTATCCTTGGTGGGACCTTCGAGTTCCTTTTGGATAGGGTCGCATATTGGGCGTGATACCTGATAAGCTCGAACCCAAATCGGAGAACTGCATCTTCATAGGATATCCTAAGGAAACTATTGGGTACACCTTCTACCATAGATCTGAAGGCAAGATCTTTGTTGCCAAGAATGGGTCCTTTCTAGAGAAGGAGTTTCTCTCAAAAGAAGTGAGTTGGAGGAAAGTAACTTGTTGAGGTAATTGTACCTTCTCTCAAATTGGAAAGTACATCAGAGAAAACCGTTCCCATGATGCCTACACCAACTAGAGAGGAAACTACAGTTGTACGTCTGGTTGGAGCGGCTGAGTATTTAAACTCGAGGACACACAGTCCTCACCGTATTCTCCTTGAGCCAAGATCACACAGACCTCGCTCAACAGTAGCGGTAAGTCTTCACTGGTGACTTCCATGTTGGAAATATGCCCTAGAGGCAATAATAAATTGGTTATTATTATATTTCCTTGTTCATGATAATTGTTTATTATCCATGCTAGAATTGTATTGATAAGAAACTCAGATACATGTGTGGATACATAGACAACACCATGTCCCTAGTAAGCCTCTAGTTGACTAGCTCGTTGATCAATAGATGGTTACGGTTTCCTAACCATGGACATTGGATGTCACTGATAACGGGATCACATCATTAGGAGAATGGTGTGATGGACAAGACCCAATCCTAAGCATAGCACAAGATCGTGTAGTTCATTTGCTAAAAGCTTTTCTAATGTCAAGTATCATTTCCTTAGACCATGAGATTGTGCAACTCCCGGATACCGTAGGAATGCTTTGCGTGTGCCAAACGTCACAACGTAACTGGGTGGCTATAAAGGTGCACTACGGGTATCTCCGAAAGTGTCTGTTGGGTTGGCACGAATTGGGACTGGGATTTGTCACTCCGTGTGACGGAGAGGTATCTCTGGGCCCACTCGGTATGACATCATCATAATGTGCACAATGTGACCAAGGAGTTGATCACGGGATGATGTGTTACGGAACGAGTAAAGAGACTTGCCGGTAACGAGATTGAACAAGGTATCGGGATACCAACGATCGGATCTCAGGCAAGTACTATACCGATAGACAAAGGGAATTGCATACGGGGTTGATTGAATCCTTGACATCGTGGTTTATCCGATGAGATCATCGTGGAACATGTGGGAGACAACATGGGTATCCAGATTCCGCTGTTGGTTATTGACCAGAGAGATGTCTCGGTCATGTCTGCATGATTCCCGAGCCCGCAGGGTCTACACACTTAAGGTTCGATGACACTAGGGTTATAGGGAAAGTATGTATGCGGTTACCGAATGTTATTTGGAGTCCCGGATGAGATCCTGGACATCACGAGGAGTTCCAGAATGGTCCGGAGGTGAATATTGATATATTGGACAAAGGGTTTTGGAGTCCGGAAGTGTTCTGGAGGTACCGGGTGATGACCAGCCTGACCGAAAGGTGATTCGGGAGCCCCGACAAGTGTTGGGGGCTTCATGGGCCAAGGGACGGGGGCAAACCAGCCCACTAAGGGGATGTGCGCCCCCCTCACCTATTCCCACGTGACCAAGGGGTTTGGGGCGCCCCATCCAGGTTTCCCACCTCCTGGCTTGGGGGCCAAGTCACCCAAAGGGGAGATCCCATCTGCCTGGCCGCTGGCCCCCCTAGGGGAAACCCTAGGGCGCCGTACCCTCCCCCTTGCCCCTATATACAGTGGAGGTTTTCGGGCTGCCCAACACACGAGTCTCTCTCCCAAGGCGCAGCCCTACCTCTCTTCCTCCTCGTCTCTCGTAGTGCTTGGCGAAGCCCTGCTAGAGTACCACGCTCCTCCACCACCACCACGCCGTCGTGCTGCTGCTGGACGAAGTCTTCCCCAACCTCTCCCTCTCTCCTTGCTGGATCAAGGCATGGGAGACGTCACCGGGCTGCACGTGTGTTGAACACGGAGGCGCCGTTGTTCGGCGCTTAGATCGGAATCGACCGCGATCTGAATCACTACGAGTACGACTACATCATCTGCATTCTTGAAACGCTTCCGCATCGCGATCTTCAAGGGTATGAAGATGCACTCCCCTCTCTCTCGTTGCTAGTATCTCCATAGATTGATCTTGGTGATGCGTAGAAAATTTTGAATTTCTGCTACGTTCTCCAACAGTGGTATCAGAGCTAGGTCTATTGCATAGATTCTTTGCACGAGTAGAACACAAGTAGTTGTGGGCGATGGTTTGTACAATTTGCTTACCGTTACTAGTCCTATCTTGATTCGGCGGCATTGTGGGATGAAGCGGCCCGGACCGACCTTACACGTACGCTTACGTGAGACAGATTCCATCGACTGACATGCACTTGTTGCATAAGGTGGCTAGTGGGTGCCAGTCTCTCCCACTTTAGTCGGATTGGATTCGATGAAATGGGTCCTTATGAAGGGTAAATAGCAATTGGCATATCACCATTGTGGCTTTGCGTAGGTAAGAAACGTTCTTGCTAGAAACCCATAGCAGCCACGTAAAACATGCAACAACAATTAGAGGACGTCTAACTTGTTTTTGCAGGGTATGCTATGTGATGTGATATGGCCAAAAGAATGTGATGAATGATATATGTGATGTATGAGATTGATCATGTTCTTGTAATAGGAATCACGACTTGCATGTCGATGAGTATGACAACCGGCAGGAGCCATAGGAGTTGTCTTATTTATTGTATGACCTGCATGTCAATGATAACGCCATGTAATTACTTTACTTTATTGCTAACCGTTAGCCATAGTAGTAGAAGTAATAGTTGGCGAGACAACTTCATGAAGACACGATGATGGAGATCATGATGATGGAGATCATGGTGTCATGCCGGTGACGATGATGATCATGGAGCCCCGAAGATGGAGATCAAAAGGAGCAAAATGATATTGGCCATATCATGTCACTATTTGATTGCATGTGATGTTTATCATGTTTATGCATCTTATTTGCTTAGAACAACGGTAGTAAATAAGATGATCCCTCATAATAATTTCAAGAAAGTGTTCCCCCTAACTGTGCACCGTTGCGAAAGTTCGTTGTTTCGAAGCACCACATGATGATCAGGTGTGATAGATTCTAATGTTCACATACAACGGGTGTAAGCCAGATTTACACACGCGAAACACTTAGGTTGACTTGACGAGCCTAGCATGTACAGACATGGCCTCGGAACACAAGAGACCGAAAGGTCGAACATGAGTCGTATAGTGGATACGATCAACATGAAGATGTTCACCGACGATGACTAGTCCGTCTCACGTGATGATCGGACACGGCCTAGTTGACTCGAATCATGTATCACTTAGATGACTAGAGGGATGTCTATCTGAGTGGGAGTTCATTAGATGAACTTAATTATCATGAACATAGTCAAAAGGACTTTGCAAATTATGTCGTAGCTTGCGCTTTAGTTCTACTGTTTAAGATATGTTCCTAGAGAAAATTCAGTTGAAAGTTGATAGTAGCAATCATGCAGACTAGGTCCATAAACTGAGGATTGTCCTTGTTGCTTTGTAGAAGGCTTATGTCCTTAATGCACCGCTCGGTGTGCTGAACCTCGAACGTCGTCGGTGGATGTTGCAAACATCTAACATACACGTTTTGATAACTACGTGACAGTTCAGTAATGTTAAACGGTTTAGAGTTGAGGCACCAAAGACGATTTCGAAACATCGCGGAACATATGAGATGTTTCGAGGGCTGAAATTGGGATTTCAGGCTCGTGCCCACGTCAAGAGGTATGAGACTCTGACGATTTCTTAGCCTGCAAACTAAGGGAGAAAGCTCAATCGATGAGCTTGTGCTCAGATTGTCTGTGTGCAACAATCACTTGAATCGAGTGGGAGTTGATCTTCCAGATGAGATAGTGATGTTTCTCCAAAGTCATTGCCACCAAGCTGCTAGAGCTTCGTGATGAACTATAACATATCAGGGATACATATGATGATCCTTGAGGTATTCGCGATGTTTGACACCGCGAAAGTAGAATCAAGAAGGAGCCTCAATTGTTGATGGTTGGTGAAACCACTAGTTTCAAGATGGGCAAGGGCAAGAAGGGATACTTCATGAAACAGCAAAATCAGCTGCTGCTCTAGTGAAGAAACCCAAGGTTGAACCCAAACCCGAGACTAAGTGCTTCTGTAATAAGGGGAACAACCACTGGAGCAGCATCACCCTAGATACTTGTAGATGAGAAGGCTGGCAAGGTCGATAGAAGTATATTGGATATACATTATATTAATGTGTACTTTAACTAGTACTCCTAGTAGCACCAGGGTATTAGTACCGGTTTGGTTGCTAAATGTTAGTAACTCGAAATAAAAGCTACGGAACAAATGGAGACTAGCTAAAGGTGAGATGACGATGTGTGTTGGAAGTGTTTCCAAGCTTGATGTGATAAGCATCGCATGCTCCCTCTACCATCGAGATTGGTGTTAAACCTAAATAATTGTTATTTGGTGTTTGCATTGAGCATAGACATGATTGGATCATGTTTATCGCAATATGGTTATTCATTTAAGGAGAATAATGGTTATTCTATTTATTTGAATAATACCTTCAATGGTCTTGCACCTAAAATAAATGGTTTATTGAATCTCGATCGTGGTGATACACATGTTCATGCCAAAAGATATAAGATAGTAATGATAGTACAACATACTTGTGGCACTGCCACTTGGGTCATATTGGTATAAAACGCATGAAGAAGCTCCATGTTGATGGATCTTTGGACTCACTCGTTTTTGAAAGGATTGAGACATGCGAGCCATGTCTATTGGTGTATACACATGAAGAAACCCCATGCAGATGGATCGTTTGGACTCACTTGATTTTAAATCACTTGACACATGCAAATCATACCACATGGTCAAGATGACTGAAAAGCCTCGGTTCCAGTAAGATGGAACAAGAAAGCAACTTGTTGGAAGTAATACATTTTGATGTGTGCAGTCTAATGAGTGTTGAGGCACGCAGTGGATATCGTTATGTTCTTACTTCATAGATGATTTGAGTAGATTCTGAGTATGCTTACTTGATGAAACACAAATCTGAATTATTGAAAGGTTCAAGTAATTTCAGAGTGAAGTTGAAGATCGTCGTGACAAGAGGATAAAATGTCTATGATATGATCATAGAGATGAATATTTGAGTTACGATTTTGGCACACAATTAAGACATTGTGGAAATTATTTCACAACTAATACCGCTTGGAACACCATAGTGTGATGGTGTGTCCGAACATCATAACCGCACCCTATTGGATATGATGCATACCATGATGTCTCTTATCGAATTACTACTATCATTTATGGGTTAGGCATTAGAGACAACCACATTCACTTTAAATAGGGCACCACGCAATTCCGTTAAGACGACACCGTATGAACTATGGTTTAGAGAAACCTAAGTTGTTGTTTCTTAAAAGTTTGGGGCTGCGACGCTTATGTGAAAAGTTTTAGCCTGATAAGCTCAAACCCAAAGCGGATGAATGCATCTTCATAGGACACCCAAAACAGTTGGGTATACCTCCTGTCTCAGTTCCGGAAACAAAATGGATTGTTTCTAGAATCGGGTCCTTTCTCGAGGAAAAGTTTCTCTTGAAAGAATTGAGTGGGAGGATGGTGGAGACTTGATGAGGTTATTGAACCATCACTTCAACTAGTGTGTAGCAGGGCACAGGAAGTTGTTCCTATGGTGCCTACACCAATTCAAGTGGAAGCTAATGATAGTGATCATGAAACTTCAGATCAAGTCACTACCAAACCTCGTAGGTCGACAAGGATGCGTACTACTTTAGAGTGGTACTTAATCCTGTCTTGGAGGTCATGTTGCTAGTCAACAATGAACCTACGAGCTATGGAGAGGCGATGGTGGGCCCGGATTCCAATGAATGGCTCGAGGCCATGGAATCCGAGATAGGATTCATGTATCAGAACAAAGTATGTACTTTGGTGGATTTGCCCAATGATCGGCAAGCCATTGAGATAAATGGATCTTTAAGAAGAAGACGGACGTGGACGGTAATGTTGCCGTCTATGAAGCTCGACTTGTGGCAAAGAGTCTTTTCACAAGTTCAAGGAGTTGACTACGATGAGATTTTCTCATCCGTAGCGATGCTTAAGTCCGTCGGAATCATGTTAGCATTAGCTACATTTATGAAATCTGGCAGATGGATGTCAAAACAAGTTTCCTTACCAGTTTTCGTAAGGAAAGATTGTATGTGATACAATCATAAAGGTTTTGTCGATCCTAAGGATGCTAAAAGGTATGCTAGCTCCAGCGATCCTTCCATGGACTAGAGCAAGCATCTCGTAGTCAGAATATACGCTTTGATGGAGTCATCAAAGTTTTTGGGTTTATACAAAGTTTGTTAGAAACTTGTATTTACAATAAAGTGAGTGGGAGCACTACAACATTTCTGATAAGTATATGTGAATGACATATTGTTGATCCGAAATGATGTAGAATTTCTGGAAAGCATAAAAGGGTTGTTTGAAAGGAGTTTTCAAAGGAAGACCTAGATAAAGCTGCTTACATATTGGGCATCAAGATCTATAGAGATAGATCAAGACGCCTGATGATACTTTCAAAAGAACACACACCTTTGACATGTTTTTGAAGGAGTTCAAAATAGATCAGTCAAAGAAGGAGTTCTTACCTGAGTTATAAAGTGTGAAGTTGAGTAAGACTCAAAGCTTGACCATGGCAGAAGAAAGAGGAAGGACGAAGATCGTCCCCTATGCTTTTGTCATAGGCTCTATACGGTATGCCATGCTGAGTACTGCACCTGATGTGTGCCTTGCCACATGTCTGGCAAGAGGGTACAAAGGTGATCCAGGAGTGGATCACTAGATAGCGGTCAAAATTATCCTTAGAGGAATACAGAAATGTTTCTCGGTTATGGAGGTGATAAAGAGTTCGACGTAAAGAGTTACGTCGATGCAAGCTTAACACCTATCCGGATAGCTCTAAGTAGAGATACCGGATACGTATAATGGAGCAACAATTTGGAATAGCTCCAAGTGGAACGTGGTAGCAGCATCTACGATATGACATAAAGTTTTGCAAAATACATAGGGATCTGAATGTTGCAGACCCGTTGACTACAACCTCTCTCACAAGCATAACATGATCAAACCCAGTTAGTCACATGGCAATGTGACCTGTGAGTGTTAATCACATGGTGATGTGAACTAGATTATTGACTCTAGTGCAAGTGGGAGACTGTTGGAAATATGCCCTAGAGGCAATAATAAATTGGTTATTATTATATTTCCTTGTTCATGATAATTGTTTATTATCCATGCTAGAATTGTATTGATAAGAAACTCAGATACATGTGTGGATACATAGACAACACCATGTCCCTAGTAAGACTCTAGTTGACTAGCTCGTTGATCAATAGATGGTTACGGTTTCCTGACCATGGACATTGGATGTCATTGATAACGGGATCACATCATTAGGAGAATGATGTGATGGACAAGACCCAATCCTAAGCATAGCACAAGATCGTGTAGTTCGTTTGCTAAAAGCTTTTCTAGTGTCAAGTATCATTTCCTTAGACCATGAGATTGTGCAACTCCTGGATACCGTAGGAATGCTTTGGGTGTGCCAAACGTCACAATGTAACTAGGTGGCTATAAAGGTGCACTACGGGTATCTCCGAAAGTGTCTGTTGGGTTGGCACGAATTGAGACTGGGATTTGTCACTCCGTGTGATGGAGAGGTATCTCTGGGCCCACTCGGTAGGACATCATCATAATGTGCACAATGTGACCAAGGAGTTGATCACGGGATGATGTGTTACGAAACGAGTAAAGAGACTTGCCGGTAACGAGATTGAACAAGGTATCGGGATACCAATGATCGAATCTCGGGCAAGTACTATACCGGTAGACAATGGGAATTGTATACGGGATTGATTGAATCCTTGACATTGTGGTTCATCCGATGAGATCATCGTGGAACATGTGGGAGCCAACATGGGTATCCAGATTCCGCTGTTGTTTATTGACCAGAGAGATGTCTCGGTCATGTCTGCATGATTCCTGAGCCCGTAGGGTCTACACACTTAAGGTTCGATGACACTAGGGTTATAGGGAAAGTATGTACGCGGTTACCGAATGTTGTTTAGAGTCCCGGATGAGATCTCGGACGTCACGAGGAGTTCCGGAATGGTCCGGAGGTGCAGATTGATATATTGGACGAAGGGTTTTGGAGTCCGGAAGTGTTCTGGAGGTACCGGGTGATGACCAGCATGACCGAAAGGTGTTTCGGGAGCCCCGACAAGTGTTGGGGGGGCTTCATGGGCCAAGGGAAGGGGGCAAACCAGCCCACTAAGGGGCTGTGCACCCCCCTCACCTATTGCCACGTGACCAGGGGGTTTGGGGCGCTCCATCCAGGGTTCCCACCTCCTGGCTTGGGGGCCAAGTCACCCAAAGGGGAGATCCCATCTGCCCTGGCCGCCGGCCCCCCTAGGGAAACCCTAGGGAGCCTTCCCCTCCCCCTTGCCCCTATATATAGTGGAGGTTTTGGGGCTTCCCAACACACGAGTCTCTCTCCCAAGGCGCAGCCCTACCTCTCTTCCTCCTCGTCTCTCGTAGTGCTTGGCGAAGCCCTGCTAGAGTACCGCGCTCCTCCACCACCACCACGCTGTCGTGCTGCTGCTGGACGGAGTCTTCCCCAACCTCTCCCTCTCTCCTTGATGGATCAAGGCATGGGAGACGTCACCGGGCTGCACGTGTGTTTAACGCGGAGGCGCCCTTGTTCGGCGCTTAAATCGGAATCGACCGCGATCTGAATCGCTACGAGTACGACTACATCATCCGCGTTCTTGCAACGCTTCCGCATCGCGATCTTCAAGGGTATGAAGATGCACTCCCCTCTCTCTCGTTGCTAGTATCTCCATATATTGATCTTGGTGATGCGTAGAAAATTTTGAATTTCTGCTACGTTCCCCAACATTCCAAACCTTCGCAAACTTGGTCACTCGGCAATCGACAATTCCTCTTGGATGCTCAGACCATCACGCTTAACCGACTGGAGGATACACAGTCCTCAAATGTAACAAGCATCGGTTCTACACAGGAACAATCTCTTCAGTGATGCTCAATCACTTGGGGGTTTGTAGGTTTGGGTTTGGGATTTGGGTTTTCCTCACTTGATGATTTTCACTCAAAGTCCTCGGAGGAATGGGATGCTCTCAAATGACAAGTGTCAGTTTCTCTTGGAGCAGCCAACCAGCTAGTGGTTGTAGGGGGCGCCTATTTATAGCCTAGGGAGCAGCCCGGCATGATAAGACAAAAATGCCCTTGTCTGATATGACCGTTAGGTGGTAGGATATTTTGGACAGCTGGCGCGTAGCACATCAACCATCAGATTTGAGGTTCAAATTCCTCAGGGCTATCATGTTCCTCACTATGTAAGCATTCCGCACTGGTGAATTCCTAACTCCTCAGTCAGAACAAATTCCTCAGAGACCAGAAGATCTTCGTCTCTGTCACTGAAGAAATTGACTGAACTGATATGAGATTTCCAATGGCTTCACTCGAAGGATTGGGTAGGTGTAGGATTTTGAGATGAGCATCACTTGGAAATCTGTTTCCTTAGTATTACCTCAACCCCCTTTAACAGTATGGTGTTTCCAATGACTCAAGAAGAAGAAAATGAAACTACGAAAACAAGAGTCTTCACGCTTCAGATTCCTCGCATGTATATCAAAGTCTTCAAGGTCACACCAATTTCTTCACTTTCAAAGTCTTCAGGAGAACCAAAGTCTTCAAGCGAAGACATTCATTTTCAGGAGTCGACTTTCATATAAATATCAAACTCCTCATTGACTTATAGAACCTATGTACACTCACAAACATATTAGTCCCTTAACCTATAAGTCTTCAATACAATAAAATCACTAAGGGGCACTAGATGCACTTACAATCTCCCCCTTTTTGGTGATTGATGACAATATAGGTTAAGTTTTCAATGGGGATAAACATATGAATTGAAAGTGCTAAATATTGAGGAATTTGATTGCAAGATATAGAAGAACTCTCCCTGAAGATGTGCATAGTGAGGAATTTGCTTTTGAAGCAATGCACATTTGAAGAGTAGAATCATGGAGATCTCCCCCTATATCTTGTAATTCATACACGCATTTAACATATAGAATGAAGAATTTGAAATGCATGATGAAATATGGTGACTGATCTGATTCAGCATGCGTGCATAATATTAATGAGGAAATAGCATGCAGGAAAACAAAGCAAAAGTATCAGGTCACCATCGGACTTAAGTTTACAACTCAATCAACAAAAGCTTCAGAAGAGCGAGAGTTGTAACTTAACAAAGAAAAACGCCCGTATATATAGACCCGCTTGAAGACTAACTCAAATTTCTCCCCCTCTGTCACTGAATGACCAAAAGGGATGAAAAGTGAGGACTAACGCCCCTGAAGAATTTCTTCATGAAGTCGATGGAGGAGCGTCAGTGTTGTTGGGGTCGTTTGTTGGAGAAGGGCCTGCCGCAGTGTCGTCCAGATCTTCATTTTCATCAGTATCACGGGATGAGGAATATGAACTGGGCACCAGAGGAGGAACTGCGACTTTCTTGAATTTCTTCGGTGGGGGCTTTGCCCAGCCGAAGTCCTGCTTGAAGCCCATCTGCTTGAGATCCTCATCACCGTAAAGGTGAGACAGTACAACCCAGGTGCGATCAAACACTTCATTAAGTTAGTAATGGTTCTTCTTCACTGAATTGTATGTGGGAGTCATGTTGTGAAGAATTGAACCAAACTGACGTTTCACCCATTTGTGATTGTGATCCACCGTTTGATGAAGACTGAGGAGAAGCTCACGATCAGTCATCACCCTTGGAGTTGTTGCCTGAGGACTTTGCTTGGATGCATTAGCGGGAGAATCATGAGTAGCAGAGTCATCATTGGTGGAGTATGAAGCAGCTTTGTGAAACTGTCCATCCAATGGTCGAATGCCCTCATCAATAACAGCAGTGGCCTTGCCTTTTTCATCAGCTGAGGAGAATGTCCATTTTAGGACTTCAATTGGGGACAAGTAGCTGCCATGGTTGAGTGTATCAGCTTTGTAGTTGAGTGAAGACCTTGATCTGAGGAATCTCATAATCCAGGGAGCGTAAGGCTTCAGCTCAAATGGGGACATTGCAACGTTTGCCAAAGTCCTCATGCAGAAATCATGATAGTTCACGAGATTATCGTGCATGATGTTGAAAAGCAGATTCTTCATTATGCCAACGACTTCTTCATCATTCGAGTCATGGCCTTTGATTGGACTCAATGTCTTCTTCAGAATGCGATAGACTGTCCTTGGCACATATTGCAATTCCTTCACGAGGAATTTGGTCCTTGAGGCTTGTCCAGGCTTCAGTGGCTTCATCAGCACTTGCATGAAATGATCTGACAGCTCAGGTTCAGAGTATATGAGATGTGCACTTTCTGGGGGAGGACTGACAGGCATGGCACAAAGTAATTTAGTGGCTGGTGCCTTATAGTGTGTGTTCTCTGTCATCCAGTCCAACACCCAAGAGTTCACATCTTCAGCATTGCCTGTGATGTGTAGCGCCGCATAAAATTGAAGAATGAGTTCTTCATTCCAATCGCATATGTCAATGCAGAAATTGAGCAGGCCAGCATCATGAATGGCAGCGGGGACTGGCGCAAAGCAAGGCAGTGATTCCATATCCAAGTGAGGAATATGCTCGTGGTCGAAGACTTTGTCTTTGTTGAACAGCACTGAAGAATAGAAATTGGCTTGGCTGGCAGTCCAGAAGCGCTTCCTCCTCAGACGAGCAGAGTCATATGAATTATAGTCAGTGAAGAACACATGCTCATTGAAGAAAGCATCAGCCTTTAACTTCAGAGTTTTGGAGAATAGATTCTTCGGCTGTGGCCGAGGAGTGTCAGTAATCTGAAGAATAACTTCTGGAATGTCAATCTCTGGAGCCGCAGGCTGAGGAATATCACCTTCTGCTTCAGTAGCAGCCTGGGCCTCTATTTCTTCAACAGCGTTTTCATCAGCACTAGTGGCTGGAATGTCTTCATGAATGGAAGGGGTGGCATGAATTTCTTTAGAGCCCATTTGAACTTCAGTTGGAGCTGGGGACTGAGGAATTTGTTGAATTGGTGAACAAAGGAGAGTTGGGGTGTTGGCTATCCCAAAAATCATCGTTCATCACTGGAGTGGTGCTCCCAATGTCCACATCCTCATCCACTTCCATTTCTTCAATGCCGGCCTCTTCAGCAGTAAACTGAGGCATTGGCGATGATACCTGAGGAGTTGAAGTGAAAGCCTCAACTTCAATTTCCTCATCCATCTGCTCTGTGGAAGCAGCAGAGGGATCTTCTTTAGCGGATTCTTCAGGGATCTGATATTCTTCACCGTAAGGAACAAGTTCCTTTGATGGCATGCTTGCAAGAGGAACAACATCAATGGGATTGTCCATTGAACTTGTCAAAATCTTCGCCTTCTTGGGGGGCCGAAGATTCTGTGGCAGCTGATGCTTTCCTCTTCTTCAGAGTAGCATGCTTCGCAGCTTTGGTTTTCTTCACTTCCAGAGCAGAAGGAAGAATTGGGCTTGGTGTTGGTGCAGGTGGAGCAGTGGGAGTTGGATCAATTTCTTCAGGCCCAACTGATGCAGTTGGCCTGTTCTGAGCAGTTTCTTCAGGTGTAGCAACAGAGTCTTCAGCTAGCCTGGCAGGTTCTTGAGACACAACACTAGTGGATGCCCTGGCAGTTTCTTCAGCGGTTGGAATTTCTTTAGCAGCCCTGATGCTTGCAGTTTCATCAACAGCCTGATTATCATCAGCGGTGCTGGCAATTCCTTCAGTGGCTTGAGAAGATGCTTCAGCCTAAGTGACATCAATGTGCATAGGAGCAACAACAGTTGAAGTGAACTTATTCATCAGCTTGATGAATCTGACTTTGGCACCCTGCCATTCAGCCTTGTAGGCGTCAAATTCATTGCTGAGCTTTTTGATTTCAGCTTGCAGTGCTATGAGCTGTTTAGGCAAAAGACTGAGGACATTGTCCTTGAGATAGCACTGCTTCTTGTACTGCACTTTCTTAGCCACTCTGGCTTGGTCATGCTTCCACTTTTCTTCAGCAATGAACGTTGTCACCACGTGACTTTATCCAGGAGTGAGGCCCAAATCTAGCATTGGAGCATTGGGATCCTTGTGCCAAAGATCGATGAAATCGAGGATTTTCTTCGGATCCAGTAGAAGGGGCACATCACTCCCTTTGGCTCTAGCTGCCCGCTGCTGTCTGTCCATGATGATATCAGCTAATTCATCATCATCAGCTTCATCATCAGACGGAGTTTGAAAGACCACCTGCTTCTTGTGAGGACTTGGTCTAGTGCCTCGTCCAGCAGTGGCCTTGGTCTTCAGCAAAGTGGGACCGGTTGATGAAGGGTGAGCTGAAGAACTTGTTGAAGCTCCTGTGGCAATTGATATGCCAGTGGTCCTTTGGCACATGGCGAGATGCACAGGTGCTGACGACTTTGTCGGAGGAGATGAGGGTTTTGAAACCCGAGGAATTTGAGCAGCGTGAGGAACTGGGGCAGCTTGAGGAAATTGCCTTGGTGGCACTGAGGAGATTGGTCGTGCGGGCATTGATGAAGAACTTGGTCGTGAGGGCATTGCTGAGGAACGTGGTTTCTTGCCTGGCTTCTTTGGCATAGCCTTCTTGCTTGAAGAAGCCTCAGCAACGGCAGCGGCAGCAGCAGAATCCTCATTGAATTTCTTCCCTACTTCTTTGGCCTGGTTGGCCAACTTAGCTTGCCACCTGGCCCACTCATCAGCATAATCCTCACCACGTTTAAGGCTTGTTGGATCAGCCAATTGGCCAGGTGCTAGAGGAGGTCTTGGGCACAGAGGGTTAAGAGCAAATTTCTTCATGTATTTTGGAGTGACATATCTGTACTCCCTCCACTCTCTTGCCCATCTTCTTTCTATCCTCTGAATGCGCACTTTTCGCTCATTCTTCGTCTCCTTGCCATGAGTTGCCTCATCAGGAATGAAGTACTCTGCATAGATATCCACAGGGATCTCAAAAGAAGTATTAACCTCAAGCTTCCTTCCTCCTTTCTAAGGCCTTTTACCGTCTGCCATTTTCTTCAGCCGAGGAATTTGCACAATCGAGTTCTCTGAAGAAGTATGCAGCTTTTCTTCGAGGAACACTGCAAATGAGTTAAGTTGATGAGAACCTAGTGATTCAGCAGCAGACATGTGTACTTGTGAATAGAGTATAAGTGCAAAGAATTTAGAGAGGTCATATGTGTTCTTAGAAGGTTTTGTAAATTGAAAGAGTTTGAGGAAATTGACCCGATGTGTCTTGAAGAATTTCACTAAGTGTTCTTTCTCTCAGGTTCCAGAGTTGTGCGGATCGTGAGATTCACACAATTGAGGAATCATGAAGAAAAATGTAACTTAGAGAAACAGATCAAGAACTGAAGATTTTGTGCTAGGTGTTTAGAGTGTGGAGTTGAAGGATAAACACCTTTTGAAGATTTGATGAAAATCATTAGTAGAATAAATGCGGCAAAAGTAACTTTTAATTACCATTGATGAAGAACACGACGAACAAGAGGTGTAGATTTAGAAGTTCGTCGGCTCAGATCTTCCATGCCCTAACTTGGCGGAGGAAGACATCTACGGCGACGGCGGAGGGAAGATTTCCAAGGCCTGCACGAGTACGACGGCGATGAGGTCGAGGCAGTGAAGCTCTTTCTCACCGGCGATGATGGAGGTAGTGGTGGCGCTAGGGATTGAGAAGCTTGAGAGAGGGAGTGAGGTCGAGCGGAGTAAAGGTGAAATGAGGAAGGGAAGGGGGTATTTATAGCTGAGGTGAAAAAACTGTTCGCCCAAAGAATTTGGACGAACGTGCCCCTGGCCCTTCTCATTCGTGCGACATGTGTCACCCACGTGCTGAGAGGTGGAGATCGTGTGAGATCATGGGTAAATAGATAAGTATATCGTGGAATGCATAACGGTTTGAGCGGCAAAAGCCGAAAATTGAGATAAGAATATTTTAAAGTGTCGTTCGCAATTTCTTCAGCTGACAAGGACACAGTGAAGAATTTGAATGAGTTTCAAATAGAACGTACATGAAGAATTTGTGAACAGACTGGGTTGAGTTTAGCATAGAGGGGGAAGGGTCCGATCACATTCACTTAGCAGAAAAGTCAACTTGAAGAATTAGCAATAAGTGAATGTTGTAGAGGACATAAACTTATATATATATATATATGTATATATATATATGTATGTATATAGTCAAATGAAGAAAAAATGCGGAAAGAGTGAAGACAATGCGAAGTTAAAGAATTTGAAAAACTGAAGAATTTCAGAAATGAAGAAAAACTCAAATTGAAGATTTTCAACTTTGGTTGGTGGCGTAACCCACCGTATAAGAAAGCTGATTTCAGACACCGCGTACAATTCTTGTAGGGTTCTGAGAATCAATTTCCTCATTAATTTCTTCACACTTAGAGGGTTAGTCTTCATTGATTGAAGAAAAACGTTACTTCATGTGTTGCACATCTAAGTCATCAAGTCAGCATAAGTGTTAGGATGTGTGTCCTTTTCAAAGAACATTCAAAGATTCTAGGATATTTAGCTCACACCGCAACTTGCTAAATCTCTTCTCATCCAAGGGCTTTGTGAAGATATCGGCCAGCTGGTCTTCAGTACTTTCATGGTCGATGGAGATGTCTCCCTTCAACACATGGTCATGAAGAAAATGATGATGAATTTGGATGTGCTTTGTCTTCGAGTGCTGAACTGGGTTGTGAGAAATCTTGATAGCACTCTCATTGTCGCAGTAGAGAGGCACATTCTTCACGTTGATGCCGTAGTCCTTGAGGGTTTGCTTCATCCATAGTAACTGAGCACAGCACGATCCAGCATCAATGTACTCAGCTTCTGAAGTGGAGAGTGATACGCAGTTCTGTTTCTTCGAGGACCAACATACCAAGGATCGTCCAAGGAAATGACATGTGCCTAATGTTGACTTGCGGTCCACCCGATCGCCAGCATAGTTAGAGTCTAAATATCCAATGATATCAAAGGAAGAGCCCTTGGGATACCATAATCCAAGCATTGGTGTGTGAGCTAGATATCAAATAATATGCTTCACAGCCTTATGGTGTGATTCCTTCGGTGTTGCTTGAAATCGGGCAGACATGAAAACACTAAGCATAATATCCGGCCTAGATGCACATAGGTACAATAAAGAGCCAATCATGGAGCGGTATACCTATTGATCGAAGTCTTTACCATTTTCATCGGTGCATAGATGGCCATTTGTGGGCATAGGAATTTTGACGCCTTTGCAATCTTGCATGCAGAATTTCCTCAATACATCCTTGAGGTATTTCTCCTGAGTTATGAATATGCCATTGTATTGTTGACGAATCTGAAGACCTAAGAAGAATTTCAGTTCTCCCATCATAGACATTTGATATTCTTCACTCATCATATAGGCAAATTCATCACTGTAACGTTGGTTAGTACAGCCAAAGATAATATCATCAACATATATTTGGCACACGAATAATTCGTCATCATATGATTTGGTGAAAAGAGTTGGGTCAAGTGAACTGGGTTTGAAGCCTTTCTTCATGAGGAATTCCTTCAGTGTGTCATACCACGCCCGAGGTGCTTGCTTGAGGCCATAGAGGGCCTTGTTGAGTCTGTAGACATGATCTAGAAATTTTGGATCCTCAAAACCTGGTGGTTGAGCAACATTACTTCTTCCTCAAGCTTACCATTGAGGAATGCACTTTTCACATCCATTTGTTGTAAGATAATATTATGATGGTTAGCATAAGCAAGCACTATGCAAATAGCCTCAAGTCTAGAAACAGGTGCAGAAGTTTCATCGAAATCAATTCCTTTAACCTGTGTGTAGCCTTGAGCTACAAGACGAGCCTTATTCCTCACCACGAGGCCATTTTCATCTTGTTTGTTGCGGTAGAACCATTGGGTACCGATGATGTTGTGCTTGCGTGGGTCTGGTTGCTTGACAAGCTCCCACAAATTGTTGAGCTCGAATTGATGCAATTCATCTTGCATGGCTTGAATCCACTCAGATTCCATGAATGCTTCATCTACTTTAGTGGGCTCTATGATAGAGACAAAAGCAAAATGCCCACAAAAGTTAGATAAATGTGAAGCTTTTGAGCGCGTGAGGGGACCTGGTGCACGAATGTCATCGATGATCTTCTTGACTTGCATTTCGTTTGTAATGCGAGGATGTGTGGGTTGACGACTCTGCTTAGGCCAAGCAGTTTCTTCAGGACCAGTTTCTTCAGCAGCACCAGTATGATTTTCTTCACGATCAGGAATGACTTCTTCAGCAGATTCTTCGGTAGGGATGACATCCTCAGTAGCTTTGAACTTGATGGATTCCTTAGGTGACATTTCATCTAGCACAGGAGGTAGGTGCTCTCTTTGCGAGCCATTAGTTTCATCGAACTGCACATCTATAGTTTCAACAACCTTGTGATGATTGATGTTGAAGACTTTGTAGGTGTGCGAGTCCCTTCCGTAACCAAGCATAAAACTCTCATGTGCTTTCGGTGCAAATTTAGAGTGATCGTGAGCATCTCTAATCCAGCATTTGGCAACGAAGACTTTGAAATAACTTACATTGGGTTTATTGTCAGTGAGGATTTCATATGAGGTCTTTTTGAAGAATTTGTGAAGATATACCATGTTGATGATGTGGCACACAGTATCAATTGCTTTAGGCCAGAAGCGCTCAGGTGTCTTGTATTCATCAAGCATAGTGCGGGCCATCTCAACAAGAGTCCTGTTCTTGTGCTCCACGACACCATTCTGCTGAGGAGTATAAGGAGCACAGAATTCATGAGTAATACCAAGCATATCGAGATATTCGTCGAGGCCAGTGTTCTTGAACTCGGTTCCATTATCACTCCTGATATGCTTGATCTTCACACCGAAGCTAGTGGAATCCCTTGAGGAAAATTGTCTGAACACTTCCTGCACTTCATTTTTGTAAGTGTTGATATGCACCCATGTGTAATGAGAGTAGTCATCAACTATGACAAAGCCATATAAAGATGCAAAACTAGTGAACGTGGCATAAGGAGTAGGGCCAAATAGATTCATATGAAGTAATTCAAAAGGACGAGAAGTGGTCATGATAGTCTTCGCGGGATGCTTGGCTCTGGTGATCTTTCCAGCCTCGCAAGCCCCACAAAGATGATCTTTGAGAAATTTGACACCCTCAATGCCAATGGCGTGCTTCTTCTTCGTGAGTATATGCAAGTTCCTCATCCCAGCATGACCAAGTCGTCGATGCCATAACCAGCATTCTGAAGCTTTTGCAAGTAGACACGTGGCAGGCTGTGGTCCTGCAGAGAAATCAACAATATACAAGTCTCCTTTCCTAAAGCCTTCGAAGACTTTGGAGTTGTCAGATTCCATTAGCACAAGGCAGTGAAATTTGCCAAAGACAACAACCATATCAAGATCACAAAGCATTGAGACAGACATAAGATTGAATCCTAAGGACTCGACAAGCATGACCTTGTCCATGTGTTTATCCTTTGAAATTGCAACCTTGCCCAGACCAAATACCTTGCTTTTGCCTTTGTTGGCGTAGGTGATATGCTTTAGATGAGATGGTGACAAATCAGTGTCCATCAACAAGCTCCTGTCACCAGTCATGTGATTTGTACATCCACTATCGAGGACCCACTCGGTAGCTTTGGGTTGTTCATCCTGCAGATGAATTAGTGCAACTTATGAACCCATATACTTCATCAGTGAAGAATATGATATCAATTTCATCAATAGTAATAGATATAGCAATATGAGGACGTGAAAAATGAATGATTCATTTCTTCATGATTAGCTTGCGTCCTTTCAAGCACATTCAGGTCTCCAGCAAATTCTTTAGATGATTAAGTTCGTCTGGAGACCTGATCCTGCATAAGAGATTAGTTCTTTTTCTTCAGCACCCACATCTGGAGGGATGGAAAAGAGTTCATCATTCTGCGAGCTCCATAAGAAAATGATGGCATAGAAGCCAGTGCACTTCGTTTCACAAAAGAATGGTTAGGATAAGCATATGAGTAAGCAGAAAAATTCTTCGAGGACTTATGAACATAATGGTTTGAAGAATAATGGACATATTCATGGCCCTTAGACTTTCCCTGTGAAACAGAAGTGTTAGCACGATGATGTTCATATGAGGATTTTGATCCACGTGAGGAATTTGAACCATGTGGGGAATTTGGTCCATATGAGGACTTGGATCCATATGAAGATTTTGATCCATATGAAGAATTTGATATGGGGTTCCTATTCTTCATGGGTGATGTCATGATGACATTCACCTGAAGATTTTCAAGACACCTTTTAGGAACCCAGATTTTCTTCATAGGGGGCCGTTCCTGCAGTTAGTTCCAACATATCGAGCAAATACTTCACTGTTCTGATTCTTAAACAGTTTATAGTTGGAGTCAAATGACTCATCAAAGGAATATGAAGAATCAGAAGTAAAGCTAGATAAAGTGCATGGATCTACAGGAGGTCCTTTCACAGCAACCCATGAGGTTTTGGGATACTGCTCAGGTTTCCAGTAGGTCCCATCAACATTGAGTTTCCTCTCAAAGGCAATACACTCTTTCCTAGGGTTCCTGTTCAAGATATGCTTTTTGAGCACATCACATAGAGTCTGATGCCCTATGAGGCTTTTGTAAATGCCTGTCACATACAATTCCTTCATCCCTGCATTATCGTTAGTGATACATGTGGTATCCTCAGATGAGGAACTTGTAACCACAGAGACAGTTGAAGAATTTGCAGCAACAGAAGCATTTGAACATTCAGGTGATGAATTAGCAGATTCACGCTCAATGCATTTAAGACATGGTGGAATAAATTCTTCCTGAGCGGAACTGATCTGTTGAGCAAGCAATGAATCATTTTCCTTCTGAAGATCTTCATAACTCGTTTTTAACTTCTCAAGATCTTGCTTTCTCTGAAGAAATTCATAAGAAAGCTTTTCATGATCAGATAAGAGAGTGTTATGATGATTTTGAAGGTTGTCAAACCGAGTTTGAAGTCTTTGAAGATTATCTGTCAGAGTCTTAGTTCGATTCAATTCCTCACCCAACAGGTCATCGCTTCTATCTAGTTGATTTTGAATCTTTTCTAAGGCCTTCTATTGTTTAACAGCAATTTTTGCAAGTTTTGAATAGCTAGGCTTCATATTGTCATGAGATTCATCCTCACTAGAGTCAGAGGGGGAATGTTTGAGTACCTTGGCACCTTTTGCCTTGAAGCAATAGGTGGGAGCATACTCATCATTGCTCGTGTCAGCAGAGTCGGGGAAGTCATTTTCTTTAGTGTTGAAGATGGACTTGTTGACGTAAGCAGTAGCGAGGGCTAGGCTAGACACACCAGAGTCAGATTCCTCAGATTCCTCCTATTCCACATTAACCTCAGATTCCACTTCAGAGTCCATTTCCTTGCCAATGAATGCCCGGGCCTTCCTGGAACTACTCTTCTTATGAGATGAAGACTTTGAGGATTTTGATGATGAGGACTTTGAAGATTTCTTCTTCTTCTTTGAGTCATCAGAATCATCATCTTTGTACTTCTTCTTCTTTGACTCCTTTTCCCACAGATGACAATCAGACATGTAGTGACCAGGTTTCTTGCATTTATGGCAAGTTCTCTTTTTGTAGTCATGGGACGAGGAATCATCATTTCTTGAAGACTTTCCAAAACGGCCATGGCGAGAGAACTTCTCGAATTTCCTCACGAGCATTGCTAGCTCCTGGCTCAATTCTTCAAGATCACCAAGGTTGCTACCAGAATCCTCAGCTTTGGACTCAGATACTGCCTTGGCCTTCAGTGCACGTGATTATCCGTAGCTTGATCCATAGAGATCTCTCTTCTCAGCAAGCTGGAACTCATGACTATTTAGCCTCTCGAGGATATCGGCGGGATCAAGTGACTTGTAGTCAGCTCGTTCTTGAATCATCAGTGCGATGGTATCAAATGAGGTGTCAAGTGATCTCAGCAATTTCTTCACCACCTCATGATCGGTGATATCAGTGGCACCAAGTGCTTGAAGCTCATTTGAGATGTCAGTGAGGCGATCGAAGGTTTGCTGAACATTTTCGTTGTCGAGTCTTTTGAAGCGGTTGAAGAGATTGCGAAGAACATCTGTCGGATTTCGGGTTCCGGCAGACCCTTGAGGTTCGAACTCTGGGCTGCGCACGAAGATCTTTCCCCTACCAGCTCACGTTTCGAAGCCTCGCAAGGAATCTAGGCTCGAAAGAAGAACACACAAGGGACACGAGGTTTATACTGGTTCAGACCACCATTGTGGTGTAATACCCTACTCCAGTGTGTGGTGTGGTGGATTACCTCAGGGGCTGATGATGAACAATACAAAGGGAGAACAGCCTCGCGAGGGGCTGTTCTTGAGCTGGTGCGATGAACTGCTTGGGTGAGTTCAGTCGCCTCTCTCTCTCTCTCAAGTCTATGCGCAATGGATCCTCTCTTTCTACTGTGGTGGCTAGTCCTACTTATACATGGAGGCCCCGGGCCTCTTCCCAAATAATGAGCGGGAAGGGCGCCAACAATTGGCCATTTTGAAGGGGAACATCTAGTACACTTATCCTGACTAAAGTTGGTCTTCGACTGCCAAAGACTCTGGCGGTGATGCCATCCTGGGCTCCACGATGACTTCCATCCTGCCGCTCTGCTGGTCTTGGTCTTGTTGCACCGAAACGGTAACCTTTGCCTGATGCCTTGGACCGTGCTTGCCCCCTTTGCACTAAAGGGGAAACAAGGACATTGCGCAGGCCGGTGCCCACCTGGTCTCGATCGTCATGGCTTGCGTCACGGGCTCCTCGCGAGGTGCCCTGCCTTGATCTCTCCGCCTCGTCGCGAGCCTGCCTGATGAGGCTGCTCCTGAGGAAGCTTCCTGTCATCTGCCCCGCGAGGCTTGGCCCTTCGCGAGGGTCTTGAGCTTGAGCTGATGAAGCTGGGCTGCACTGGGCCTTCGCTTGAGCCACGCTGCAGGCCGCAGGCAGGCAAGTCTGGGGACCCCCATTCCCAGAACACCGACAGTAGCCCCTGGGCCCAAGGCACGCCTAGACTTGGCTTAGCAGAGAAGCAAAGGGGCAAGTGCGAAGCGCCGCGGGCCCCAGTAGCCTGCAGCCTTGGGTGCCGCATGGTGATCGATTGGACGTGGGCGCCTCCGCTTCCCCACGATGCCTCATTACGTGCCCGGCTAGGCGGACTCGTGGTTGCACACAGTTGTTCCCCTTTTGCTGCTCGCACGCTTCCTACCCTTCCTTCCTCCTCGAGCTCCAACCTCCGCCTCCAATCCGGCCCGAGCTCTCCCCTCTTTCCATCGCCATGGCGCCAACGAAGAAGGAAAAGGGAAAGAAGCCCGCGCCTTCGCCCCGCTCGCCTCCGGTGGCGCCCCCCGCTGTTGATCGGTCAATCATACTCAATCCCAAGCTTTGAACAAGGTCAGCTCTTCTCTTGCCTCCATCATCAACGAGTGCGGCAGGACCATGGTGTGGCCTGCTTCCCATGCCTCCTTTGATAGGGTCATCATGGAGGTTTGGTTCTTCGCCGATGCCCTGTGGGCAGGTCTGGTTCCCCCCTTTTCCGCTTTCTTCAATGCAGTGCTCTCCCATTATCAGATCCACATGATGCACTTGGGGCCTGAGTCCATTACCCTCCTGGCTGTTTTCGCCTTTGTTTGTGAGGCAATGGTGGGCATCCCTCCTTCCGTTGCCCTCCTACGCCACTTCTTCTCTTTGCGCCTGAGCGACCCCACTCAATGCTCGGGGTGTGTGAGCTTCCTCGCCGTGCTGGAGACGGCTGCTTCAGAGATCGATTTCGGCCTTCCTCCTCCTGAGGCCAGGTTCAGAGAGCGGTGGCTGTATGTGGATGTCGGAGTGCCCAACCCCCTGCCCTCACACCCAACCTTGCCTGCTATTCCCAACTCAGGCTGGGATCATGAGACGCTCGTGAGCCCCCGGCTCGCCTTCGTCTGGCACCGCTTCCAGAGTTTGAGGGCGCTCGATGTGACGGCGCCCAAGGTGGTGAAGGAGTTCCTCCAACGTCGCATTGCTCCTCTCTAGCGCCACTCTCGCCGGATGTGGGACTTTGCGGGGCACAAAGACAGCATGCGGCTTCAGGAGGAGGATCTGGCGCCTGAAGTGCTGCAGATGGTGCTCAGGGTCCTGACTGACGACCCTTCCCCAGGCAGCCTTCGACACGATGCTGCCCTCTTGTATCTTTGCTCGGGCAGGGTCAATTTTGTGAGGTAGATGCCCAGCTTTGACGAGTGGGGGCTGTGCTCGGCTGGCCTCATAGGTCCCCGCTACAACCCAGTCGCTGTGGTTGCTCTCAGGCGATGGAGCAGGGAGACGGGAACCGCCGGGAGCTGAAGGGGCCGGTGTCGAGATGCTGGCGCCGCGCGAAACCCCGCAGATGGCATCTCCCGAAGCCCTTCCTGGAGCAGTGGCAGGCGAGGAGTTGCGGCTTATGGCTCCTGAGGCTGGGGCTTCCGAGGCCCTGGCCGTTCCTCATGAGGCGGCGCCTGACGGCGTCCCCCAGGCCGGTCCCCTTGGCGCTGATCACCTTGACGCTTCTTCCATGTCACAGGCCGACCCTTGCGCCGAGCGCTTAGGCCAGTTCCATGTGGACTTCGAGGCCCTCCGCAAGAGGAAGGAGGCCTTGGGTGGTGATGACCGCCCTTGCCGCCTGCTGAAGCGGAGGAAATACTTTGCCGTGGACGAGTAAGTCCTCCTCTCTCTCTGCTCCTTTACCTTACTATCCTTGTTGCTAATTGTGGCCTTTCAGGGCCCTTCCTACCGAGTTTGCTGAGACGGCCCAGGAGACATCCCCCCAAGCTTTGTCTTCTCTGCTGGCCCTGGGCGCGCCGAGCTCGAGCAGCGCCCCCGCCGCTGGACCGATCGGAGAAGTGGTCCATTCCGATGTGCGCCTCGAGCCTGCGCGCCTGCTGTCTTGCCTTCACGAGTCCTCCTGGGGCATAGCCGGCTTGCCCCGTGTTCCTCCTCTGATTGTGGATGGTGGCTGGCTAAGGTCGATCTTCGGTTCCTCCTCTGGGGATGGACCGGCGCCAGGCTGGATTCCCGGCGGGGTCCGACCGGCGATTGCTAGGGCGCCAGCCCCCAGTCCCATGCCAAGAGGGGGCACGCCGCCGCGGGGCCCTCCGCATACACCTGGGGCGGAGGGTGACACGGAAGACATGCTCAGGCGCGCTCGAGAGCGTCGCGCCCTTTTTCAAGAGTTCCTCCATGGGGTGGCGGATGCGGTGAGCCGGATCGGCGCGGAGCTTGCTGGCGAGGATGCGCCCCTATTGGCCGAAGGCCTATGCCTCGCTGAGGAGAGGCGCAAGATGAAGGTAGTCGTCGCTCTTGCGCATCACCAGCGTGACCTTGATAACGTGAAGGCTGAAGCGTCGCTGGCGACCTCGCGAGAGGCCTGCTCCCAAGCCGTCGAGGAGGCCCGGGAAGCAGACCGATGGCGCAAGGCTGCGGAGGAGCGCGCCTGGGAGCTCCAAGCTTGGAGCAGCTCTCTGGAGCAACAAGTGGAACTGCGCCAGGCGGCCCTTGTATCGCTGAAGGGGGCTTCCGTCGACCAGGCGGAGCTCCTGAAGCGCGAGGAGGCGCTGACGATGGAGGCCGCCGAGCGCAATCTTGACCTTGAATGGTTGGAAACAAGGGAGCGCCTGGTGATGCAGGCGGAGGATGATGTCACCGCACGGGAAGCCCGAGCCCAAGAAGAGGTCGACCACCGCGTGGCGGTAGCTCGCTCGGATCTTGAGCGCGAATACGAAGTGAGGCTGGAGCTGATCAGGGCCGAAGCTGAGGGTAGGACCGCGGCCCTCAGGGCTAAGCTGGCTGAAGTGACGCGGAGTGCAGACTCCTCCGCAGCTGCCCTCGGCACAGCACAGGCGGAGCTGGCCTCTTCCCGCGCCGAGCTGCTCCTTCTCCAACAGCGGGTCGATGGCGCCGAGGCCCTCACGCGGCGGAACGAGGACGAGATCCGTTAGTGGCAAACTCTGGAGCACGAGCATGCCCCCATGCTCCAGACGCTCAGGGAAAGGGCCAATGCGGCCCTGGGCAACATTTGCGAGGCGGCTGTTGCTGAGCCTCGCATGATCAACTATGCTGGCAACATCCAGTTCTTCACGGATGTGGTGACACAGCTGGAGACCCACTCTGACAGGGCCCGTTGGCTTGTCGAGGAGAGGAGTCGAGCCTTGCTTGGGCGTGCCTTCTCCCATGTCTTCAGCTATCTGCAGGACAGAGATCCCCACTTCGACTTTGCTGCCGCCATCGCTCCGGTGCCCGTGGCCATTCAAGGCGACTTGGCGCAGTGGGTGGAAGACAATGTGGACACCCTCGTCCAGGCCTTCGCATCTGATGACGACGGCGTGATCGTGGCCGCCGATGAAGGTGGCGTCGTGGACGAGCCCGGTGCTGACAGAGGTGGCGGCGGTGACAGTGATGATGACAGTGATGCAAGCGACGTCTCCGGAGGCACCCCGGAAGACGCGGTGAGTGACATGTCTGACTGATCGCTTGTCACCTCTATCTTTACCCTGCATAAAGAAGGTTCAGGCTCGGCCCTGAAGACTGTAAGAGCATTTTGGGAGGGGGAGCCCCTCATGTAAAGGTTTGCGATCAATATCCTTGCAAGTATAACGCCGTGTGTGAGCTTATGCCGGGCTACTCGCCCAGCGATGTATCGGCTGACTTGTTTACCTTTTGACCCTGACGAGCCCTGAGAGGGCCTATGGGAGCCGCAGCGCCTCAAGCGTCTTTTGGGCGAACCCATTGATCCTGCGATGCGAACCTCCGGAGAGGGTGCGGCTACAGCGGTCCAGATTATAGACGTGCTTGGCCCGGCCTGGCTCACGAGGGGCTTACAAGGGGAGGCAGCTGACGCTAACTTTGGATGCAAAGCCGAAACCAGAACACGAGAGATTGCTCGAACGAGACTAAAACACCCCTTACCCAAAAACATGAAAGTCTCAATCTCAAATCCAACTTAAATTCGAATCGAAGAACCTTGACAACAGAGGAAAAGGCAAAAGGCAAAAAGCCGCGTCCGGCACCTAGTCTAGTCTTCGACGTCTTCTCACCAGCGCGGAGCTAAGTGCTGCCACTGGGCGTGGGCGGGAGCCCCCGAGGCCCGAGGACGGCTCTCCGGAGACTCCGGGGCGTGTACAGCCCCACTCATTATTACGTGAGAGTGTCACGGGCGGCAAGCTTCACAGGCACTGGGCCTTCTTCACAGGTACCGGCCTTGCTTCATATCGCCAGACGAGGGCCCCGCCTTGCGCCACACTCTACCGCCATTGACGGCGGTCGGAGACCAAGGACGACGCCAATGGGGTAGAGCAGTCGCCAACGGTTCCCCCGACGACCATGGGTCCTCTGCCGCGGGCAGGCCCTGAGGCACCTCCCCGGCAGAGGGCCTACCTCCTAAGAACGCCTTGCGCCGAGTGCCACGGGGACGAACCCGGATCTTGGCCCCTCTCCTGCAGCCCCCGGTGCCCTCCTCCCGAGGGGTAAGGGGCTGTAGCATTGGGGCAGCCATCTGCCGCGGCGACCTGTACCTCCTGCGACCCATGTTTAGCATAAGTTTGCTCCCGAGGAATTAGTGGTACCCGATAGTTGCTGCCACCGACGCGGTCGTCGAGGCCCTCTTGGGGTTCTTGAAAGAGGTCAGCTTCTGGTGTCTCCTCGCTCCAGCCTGGCCCGAGGAACGAGCCATGGTCTTCTTCCAGTGCGCACTCTCGATCCACAATGTGGGGCACATAGGCTTCTGGGGCCACCGCCCCATGGGCCTCGCCATAGTGCCCTATGCGCCACGCAGTCCGGCTCGGAGCACTGTCTTAAGGGTGGTGGCGTGGTGGCCCGCCGAGGCTGAAGGCCGCGGCGTGCACTCCTTCACCGGTCGGAGATGGGGCCGACGCGACTTGTCGCCCAGTGATGACGGTCGGGTTGGCGTTGAGTAGGCCCTGAAGTCCGCTCGGAGTTGAGTGGGCACGTATGGGGCCGCCATACGGCCCGCCCTGGATCTGGGGTGGCAGCTGGATGCAGAAAGGAGGTGCTCCCGAGGCGGCAGCGTCCAGGAGCTCGGCCACTCGCTCTAACAACACGTCGCGGCCACCCTCCAGCAGCCGGCACCGTAGCAGCTCTCGGGCCACCGTGATCGCGGCCCTGGAGTTCTCCTTTGGCAGCGGCGTGGCTTGAGGCTCTTGCTGCTGACTGCACCTGCCGCGGTGTGAGGGCAGGCAGCATTTGGCCGCATCGCCCGCGCCCCGCAGCGCCCTGCGGAGCGCGAGCTGCCTGAGGCGCAAGGTTGAGGTCGCCCTGGACCGGTGGCACGGCGTGGGCGGGCCACGCCGCCCAGCGGTCGGCGCTGGCAGTCGGGTCGCCTGACATCAGAACGGCAAGGCGACGGAACGCGAGGTGGCGGAAGAAGGATTCCAGCGCACCCCTACCTGGCGCGCCAAATGTTGGATTTCGGGTTCCGGCAGACCCTTGAGGTTCGAACTCTGGGGTGCGCAAGAAGATCTTTCCCCTACCAGCTCGCGTTTCGAAGCCTCGCAAGGAATCTAGGCTAGAAAGAGGAACACACAAGGGACACGAGGTTTATACTGGTCCAGGCCACCATTGTGGTGTAATAACCTACTCCAGTGTGTGGTGTGGTGGATTGCCTCAGGGGCTGATGATGAACAATACAAAGGGAGAACAGCCTCACGAGGGGCTGTTCTTGAGCTGGTGTGATGAACTTCTTGGGTGAGTTCAGTCGCCTCTCTCTCTCAAGTCTATGCGCAATCTGGATCCTCTCTTTCTACTATGGTGGCTAGTCCTATTTATAGAAGGAGGCCCCAGGCCTCTTCCCAAATAATGAGCGGGAAGGGCACCAACAATTGGCCATTTTGCAGGGGAACATCTAGTACACTTATCCTGACTAAAGTTGGTCTTCGACTGCCAAAGACTCTGGCGGTGACGTCGTCCTGGGCTCCATGATGACTTCCATCCTACCACTCTGCTGGTCTTGGTCTTGTTGCACCGAAACAGTAACCTTTGCCTGATGCCTTGGCATGTGCTTGTCCCCTTTGCACTAAAGGGGAAACAAGGACACTGCGCAGACCAGCGCCCGCCTGGTCTCGATTGTCATGGCTTGCGTCACGGGATCCTCGTGAGGTGCCCTGCCTTGATCTCTCCGCCTCCTCGCGAGCCTGCCTAATGAGGCTGCTCCTGAGGAAGCTTCCTGTTGTCCACCCCATGAGGTTTGGCTCCTCGCGAGGGTCTTGAGCTTGAGCTGATGAAGCTGGCCTGCACTGGGCCTTCGCTTGAGCCACGCCGCAGGCCGCAGGCAGGCAAGTCTGGGGACCCCCGTTCCCAGAACGCCGACAACATCAACTTGGGAGTCACGTTGAGTTGGGACTCCTTCGTTGACCTTGTACAGCCTGTCCCAAATCAGCTTGGCAGTTTCTAGTGCACTCACTCTGCCATACTAACCTTTGCTCAGATAGCCACATATGATATTCTTCGCTTGAGGATCGAGTTGCTTGAATATCTTCACATCGGTAGCATTCAGAGATGGAGTGACTGAGGGAACGCCATTTTCCACAATGTACCAGAGAGCGTTATCAATTGCCTCAAGTAGGACACCCAGCTGAGACCTTGATCATACCTGCAATCGACATAACTAAAACTCTAGGTGGTTAAAACAAAATCACACAGAACAAGGGAGTACCTTGCTCTGCTACCAATTGAAAGTGTGTTACGTCGACTAGCGGGGGGTGAATAGGCGATTTTTATGAATTCTTCACTGAGGAATTTCAGGGTGAGGAAATTCCTAAGCGAAGAACTACTTGCAGCAGAATAAGTACTCGGGTATAAGCATAACAGAGCAACAGCATAGTCATCATGATGAAATGAAAGGCAAACACAGAGTACAGAAAGCGTAAACACAGGATAAGCAGGATGAAGACAAACAGACTGAAGAAATAGGGTTGAGGAATTAGAGAAAGTCTTCAGTCAAAGTCTTTAAACAGTAATGATCAGGTACATCAAGACATAACTGAGGAAATGAAAGTGTTGAGGAATTAGAACCAGTTGGCTTGGTGAAGACAATGATTTGGTAGACCAGTTCCAACTGTTGTGACAGTTGTACGTCTGGTTGGAGCGGCTGAGTATTTAAACTCGAGGACACACAGTCCTCACTGTATTCTCCTTGAGCTAAGATCACACAGACCTGGCCCAATAGTAGTGGTAAGTCTTCACAGGTGACTTCCAAACCTTCACAGACCTTGTCACTCGGCAATCCACAATTCCTCTTGGATGCTCAGACCATGATGCCTAACCGTCTGGAGGATACACAGTCCTCAAAGGTAACATGCGTTGGTTCCACACAGGAACAATCTCTTTAGTGATGCTCAATCACTTGGGGGTTTGTAGGTTTGGGTTTGGGATTTGGGTTTTCCTAACTTGATGATTTTCGCTCAAAGTCCTCGGAGGAATGGGATGCTCTCAAATGACAAGTGTCAGTTTCTCTCGGAGCAGCCAACCAGCTAGTGGTTGTAGGGGGCGGCTATTTATAGCCTAGGGAGCAGCCCGACATGATAAGACATAAATGCCCTTGTCTGATATGACCGTTCGGCGGTAGGATATTTTGGACAGTTGGCGCATAGCACAGCAACGGTCGGATTTGAGGTTCAAATTCCTCAGGGCTATCATGTTCCTCACTGTGTAGGGAATCCGCACTGGCGAATTCCTAACTCCTCAGGCAGAACAAATTCCTTAAAGACCAGAAGATCTTCATCTCTGTCACTGAAGAAATTGTCTGAACTGATATGAGATTTCCAATGGCTTCACTTGAAGGATTGGGTAGGTGTAGGATTTTAAGATGAGCATCACTTGGAAATATGTTTCCTTATTATTACCTCGACCCCCTTTAATAGTATGGTGTTTCCTATGACTCAAGAAGAAGAAAATGAAACTATTTAAACAAGTGTCTTCACGCTTAAGATTCCTTGCATGAATATCAAAGTCTTCAAGGTCACACCAATTTCTTCACTTTCAAAGTCTTCAGGAGAACCAAAGTCTTTAGGCGAAGACATTCATTTTCAGGGGTCGACTTTCATTGTAAATATCAAACTCCTCATTGACTTATAGAGCCTGTGTACACTCACAAACATATTAGTCCCTTAACCTATAAGTGTTCAATACACCAAAATCACTAAGGGGCACTAGATGCACTTACAAGGGCGCGCCCTAGGGGGGCCCTGCCTTGTGGGCCCCTCGAGGCTCCCCTAACCCTATTCTTTGGCCTATAAATTCCCAAATATTCCATCATCATCAGTGGGAGCCACAAAAATACATTTCCACCGCCGCAACGTTCTGTTCCCATGAGATCTCATCTTGGGGCCTTTTTTGGCGATCTACCGGAGGGGGGATTCAATCACGGAGGGCATCTACATCAATCCTATTGCCCTTCCAATGAAGCATGAGTAGTTTACCTCAGACTTACGGGTCCATAGCTAGTAGCTAGATGGCTTCTTCTCTCTCTCAATACCATGTTCTCCTCGATGTTCTTGGAGATCTATCCGATGTAATCTTGTTTTGTGGTGTGTTTGTCGAGATCCGATGAATTCTGGATTTATGATCAGATTACCTATGAATATTATTTGAATATCCTCTAAATTGTTATATGCATGATTTGATATCTTTGTATTTCTTTTCGAATTATCTATTTGGTTTGGCCAACTAGATTGGTATTTCTTGCAATGGGAGAGGTGCTTAGTTTTGGGTTCAATCTTGAGGTGTCCTCACCCAGTGACATAGTAGGGGTAGTGTCACGCCCAATATGCGGTACTATCCTAAAGAGACTCGAAGGTCCCACCAAGGATAGAACCGCATATTGAAACGCTTTTGCAAGGTGGATATCATTATATCAACAATACATAATAGGTAGGGATACATACATAAGGCATACAATTGCCGCAAGGGTACAATAATACATCATACATAAGAGCAACATCCGACTACGGATGAAACAGAAACAGAAGCTCAAATGACATCCACCCTGCTAGCCCAGGCTGCCGACCTGGAACCTATCCCCTAATCGAAGAAGAAGCAGAAGGAGAACTCCAAAACAAGCAAACATCGCTCTCGCGTCATGATCATCGCAAAAACCTGTACCTGCAACTGTTGTTGTAGTAATCTGTGAGCCACGAGGACTCAGCAATCCCATTACCATGGGTATCAAGACTAGCAAAGCTTAATGGGAAAGGAAGGGGTAAAGTGGTGAGGTTGCAGCATTGACTAAGCATGATATGGTGGCTAACATACGCAAATAAGAGCGAGAAGAGAGCAAATGGAATGGTCGTGAAGCTAGCAATGATCAAGAAGTGATCCTGAACTCCTACTTACGTCAAGCATAACCCAAAAACCATGTTCACTTCCCGGACTCCGCCGAAAAGAGACCATCACGGCTACACACACGGTTGATGCGTTTTAATTTGGATCTGGTGTCAAGTTATCTACAACCGGACATTAACAAATTCCCATCTGCCGCATAACCGCGGGCATGGCTTTCAAAAGATTATACCCTGCAGGGGTGTCCCAACTTAGCCCATGATAAGCTCTCGCGATCAACGAAGGATATACCATCTCCCAGGAAGACCCGATCAGACTCGGAATCCCGGTTTACAAGACATTTCGACAATGGTAAAACAAGACCAGCAAAGCCGCCCGATGCATCGACAAATCCCGATAGGAGCTGCACATATCTCGTTCTCAGGGCAACACCGGATGAGACTAGCTACGAGTAAAACCAGACTTCGAGTTTCCCCAAGGTGGCCCCGCAGGAAGCTCAGTTCGAACCAACACTTAGACAAGCATTGGCCCAGGGGAGCTAAAATAAAGATGACCCTCGGGTTGGCCGACCCAAGGGAAGGGTATAGGTGGTGGTGAGGCAAATGGTAAAACCATGGTTGGGCCTTGCTGAGGAGTTTTATTCAAAGCGAACTGTCAAGGGGGTCCCATAAATCACCCAACCGCGTAAGGAACGCAAAATCCGGGAACATAACACCGGTATGACGGAAGCTAGGGCGGCAAGAGTGGAAAAAAACACCAGGCATAAGGCCGAGTCTTCCACCCTTTACCAAGTATATAGACGCATTAAATAATATAAGAGATATTGTGATATCCCAACATAATCCTGTCCACCATGGAGTAATCTTCAAACTTCACCTGCAACTAGAAACGCTATAAGAGGGGCTGAGCAAAGCGGTAACATAGCCAAGAAATGTTTTGCTAGGAAGGGTGACAAAGGTTAGAGGCTGACATGGCAAATTGGGAGGCTTGAAGAGCAAGTGATAGGTAGCGCAGCAAAGCGATAGAACGAAGCAACTAGCATAGCAATGATAGTAGTGAGATCCAGGGTAGCGGTCATCTTTCCTGAAATCCCGCAAGGAAGAAGAACGAGTCCATGAAGAAGATGAAGCCACGAAGACGAACCAAGCGTAGACGAACGAATTCTCACGATCGCAACGGAAACAGGAACTATCGAAAAGAAGCACACAACATAGTAAACACACCACACATAGACAAAACATGATGCACAACAAGCATGATGCATGACAAAGCTGCATGAAGGTACTCATGGCAAGAGATGATGCATTCAAGAACAACACATCAAAGCAAGTTTAAATGAGGCCGGAAACAACATATAACAATTCCGGTAAGTCCTCATATGCAAATTTCGAAATTGGTCCAGATCTGAATAAACCTTATGTTCAAGTTGTTAAACAGCAAGTTAAGATGCACCTAGAGGATCTACACGTAAATCTAGTCAAGTTACATATAAAGTTCATTTAATTCGGAGCTACGGCCTAGAAGATATGAGCCAAACAAGTTAAACATGGCATTGATGCAAAATGCATACAAACATCAAGCAAACACCTAAAAACATGTATGCAACATGATAATATGAAACTACATACAATTTAAGCAAGTTTCATATAGAGCACACTCAAAACGGAGCAACGGTTCAACACACGCACATGAAACAAGTTATAGCAACAATCTGCCCAACACAGCAACTAGGCATATTGCAAGCAACAAAACAACATGCTACGATACCACAATATGATAACAAAAGGCATGGAAATGATGTACAGGCAGAGCATAACAAAACATGAACACTGAGCTATCTCCAGAAATCACTAGAACATGCTCAAACACACATGGCAAGATTGCAAATAATAACAGTTTCAGACTTTGCAGAAATAACATCAGGTTGCAATGTTTAGAGCTATCAAACAACATGCTACAGGAACTTATCATGGCAAACAAAGGCATGGAATGAACCTACTAATTTCATAAAACAAAAGTCCTTTACTGACCATGAGCCAAAAAGGATCAGAAGATATGATGGCACCCATGTAAACATGGCAAGTTATATGACAGATTCAAACATGGCAGGAACAACGATAAGTAGGCATGTTGGTGAGATTGTACCACTCACCACAGAGCATTACATGGCATGGAAAGGTGACTAACAGTAAGAATACATGTTTATGAAGTTAAGCATGGCAAGAGAAAGTTCATAGGGTGCATGGATCACTAACAACAATCATGTCAACACTGAACTTAATGTTAACAGACTGACATCAACATTATTTAGCAACCTGAGGGCAAGATTACAACAAGCTACAGCAGGCGATAAATGCAACCAGGGGCATGGATGGATAGAGCATGACATGTATAACAAAACATCCTTAGTGAACATCTCCAGATTATGCATGTAATGACTTGTAGCAGCAGGTTTACATAGCATCACAAAACAACAGATTCAGCCTAGCAAAACAGTAACAACAAGTACACTACTTCACGAGCTCGATTCACTCACGACAAGTCATTGCATGAATAGATAAGCATCGCATCAGCAAGAAGACATGTTTATGAAACTAACCAAGGCAAGAAAAAGTTCATAGCATGCAAGGACCAACTACAACAACCTTGGCAAAATTGAATAACATGTAAACAATCTGCCAGGAAACATTTTATAGCGAAAGTAGAGCAAGAAAATGACATGCTAGACTACTCCATAATTGCAAACAGGGGCATGAATGGATAGATAATAACCATATGTTCAAAACATCCTTACTTAAGTATCTCAAAATATGCTTGGATCTCTCTGTAGCATCATGTTTAGATGGCATAAAAATAACAGCAGAACAGGGACTAAAATCAGCAACATCACGAAGCCTAGTTTTCATGCTTGTTCTAGTCACCACATTGATCACAAAAATACATGGCATACACCCCTGTAAAGATGGCATGATGTAGTTCAAAAGACATGTAGTACTCATGCTCATAGGATACACACACAAAATGCAACAAAAAAGACAAATCATCAAGTTATAACAGTTTCAACAGATTAACATCATATAGCACTCTTGCAACGATGATTCAGGCATCAATATGGACTCAAATGAACACGATGCAATGGAATGAAATTAAGGACTCATTGAGACGAACAATTTGATATGCTACACACCCAAGACGGGGCCATGGATGCGGAGTTATGATGTGATGAACAGGAGCTAAAAATATGCAAATGCTTAGGGACTTGGTGGAAAGCGGGGTCAGCCTTCGGGATCCAGATCTGGGCGCGGATCGAGGAAGGGCCGTGCTCGCCGGAGTAGGGCGCCGGAGTTGAGGAAGAGATGGCTGGAGAGGCTCGGGAAGGCCGGGAGGAGGCGGATCCGGGGCCAGCTCGGTCGGAGATGACGCGGGGCGCCATGGCGGCGACCGGAGGGCGGCGCGACGGGGCCGAAGGGCGCGGCGGCGCGGCCGGGAGGCGTGGGCAGCGCTCCGGCTGGGGAGCCGAGGCGTCTCAGGGCAGGGAGGCAAGGTCCGACGGCCGAGGCGCGGGGCGGCGGCTCGGCGAGGGGCGCTCGGGGCGGACGGGCGGCGAGGCCGTGGCCGGCGGCGGGACGCCGCGGCGGCGATGGGTGGAGCATGGCGTGCAGACGGGCGCGCCGGCGAGGCGGCGGCGGGCGCCAGCGTGGGGCCGCGGCGGCGGAGCACGGACAGGCCAGGCGGCGGCGGATCTGGGCCCGCGCGGGCCCCGGATGGGCTCCGCGGGCCGGCGGTGGCTGGCGGATGCGAGTGCCACGTGGCGTGCCCCGATTGGCGCCGGCGGCGGCGGCGGTTTCGTCCGGCGGCTGGACGGACATGTCCGGTGCGCGGCGGGGAGGATTTTTAGGGTTTGGGGGAGGATTCATCCGTGAATTTTCGGGGGAGGGCATATATATAGATTCTGGGAGCTAGGAGAGTCCAAATGAGGAGCGGTTTTCGGCCACGCGATCGTGATCAAACGGCGGAGAGCATGGAGGGGGTTTAGATGGGTATTGGGCCACTTTGGAGGGGTGCTGGGCTGCAACACAAAGAGGGCTTTCGGGCTAACTCGGTTAACCGTTGGAGTATCAAACGACCTTCAAATGGCACGAAACTTGACAGGCGGTCTACCGGTGGTATACCAATGCCGCTTGGCAAACCTCGAGCCATTCCGAGAAAGTTTAACACCCGCACATGAAAAGAGGGAAAAGGGGCATCGGGTGACATAGGAGTGTCGGATCACAAAACGGACAACGGGGAAAATGCTCGGATGCATGAGACGAACACGTATGCAAAATGAAATGCAACACAATGCAAATGATGACATGGCAAAATGCAACACGCAAGCAAATGGCATGGCAACTATGGCGAATAAATGGCAGACACCTGGCGCATCGAATCCGGGGCGTTACAGGTAGCGAGGCACGTATTGTATTGTTGCCATCAAGGATAAAAATATGAGGTTTTCATCATATTGCTTGAGTTTATCCCTCTACATCATGTCATATTACTTAAGGCGTTACTCCATTCTTTATGAACTTAATACTCTAGAGCATGTTGGATAGTGGTCGATGTGTGGAGTAGTAGTAGATGCAGAATCATTTCGGTCTACTTGACATGGCTGTGATGCCTATATGCATAATCATTGCCTTGGATATCGTCATAACTTTGCACTTTTCTATCAATTGCTCAACAGTAATTTGTTCCCCCACCGTATTATTTGCCTTCAAGAGAGAAGCCTCTAGTGAAACCTATGGCCCCGGGTCTATTTTCCATCATATATTTTCAGATCTATAAACCAAAAAACCCAAAAATACCTTGCTGCAATTTATTTACTTTTATTTAGTTTTACATTCTAGCAATCTTTTATACCTATCTCTATCAGATCTCACCATTGCAATTGACCGTGAAGGGATTGACAACCCCTTTATCGTGTTGGGTGCAAGTATTTGATTGTTTGTGCAGGTGCATAGATTGGGGACTTTCTTGTACCTCCTACTGGATTGATACCTTGGTTCTCTAACTGAGGGAAATACTTATCTCTACTTTGCTGCATCACCCTTTCCTCTTCAAGGGAAAAACCAACACAAGCTCAAGAAGTAGCAATGATCATGAAACTTCAGATCAAGTTACTACTGAACTTCATAGGTCGACCAGAACACGTTCCACACCAGAGTGGTACGGTAATCATGTCCTAGAAGTCATGTTATTAGACCACGGTGAACCTACGAACTATGAAGAAGCTATGATGATCCCAGATTCTGATAAATGGCTTGAGGCCATGAAATCTGAGATAGGATCCTTCTATGAGAACAAAGTGTGTACTTTGGTGGTCTTGCCCGATGATCGGCAAGCCATTGAGAATAAATGGATCTTCAAGAAGAAGACAAATGCTGATGGTAATGTCACTATCTACAAAGCTCGACTTGTCGCAAAAGGCTTTCGACAAGTTCAAGGGGTTGACTACGATGAGATTTTCTCACCAGTAGCGATGCTTAAGTCTGTCCGAATCTTGTTAGCAATTGCCGCATTTGATGATTATGTAATATGTCAAATGGACGTCAAAACAACATTGCTTAATGGATTTCTTAAAGAAGAGTTATATATGATGCAACCAGAAGCTTTTGTCGATCCTAAAGGTGCTAACAAAGTGTGCAAGCTCCAGCGACCATCTATGGACTGGTGCAAGCATCTCAGAGTTGGAATATACGCTTTGATGAGGTGATCAAAGCATATGGTTTTATACAGACTTATGGTGAAGCCTGTATTTACAAGAAAGTGAGTGGGAGCTCTGTAGCATTTCTGATATTATATGTGGATGACATATTGTTGATTGGAAATGATATAGAATTTCTGGATAGAATAAAAGAATAATTGAATAAGAATTTTTCAATGAAAGACCTCGGTGAAGCTACTTACATATTGGGCATCAAGATCTATAGGGATAGATCGAGATGCTTAATAGGACTTTCACAAAGCACATACCTTGGCAAAGTTTTGAAGAAGTTCAAAATGGATCAGTCTAAGAAAGGGTTCTTGCCTGTGTTGCAAGGTGTGAAGTTGAGTAAGACTCAAAACCTGACCACGGTAGAAGATAGAGAGAGAATAGAAGTCATTCCCTATGCCTCAGCCATAGGTTCTATAAGTATGACATGATGTGTACCAGACCTGTTGTGTGCCTTGCCATGAGTTTGGAAAGGGGGTACAATGGTGATCCAGGAGTGGATCACTGGACATCGGTCAAAATTATCCTTAGTTACCTATGAGGACTAAGGAAAAGTTTCTCGGTTTTTGAGGTGATAAAGAGTTCGTCATAAAGGGTTACGTCGATGCAAGCTTTGTCACCGATTCAGATGACTCTAAGTCTCAATATGGATACGTATTGAAAGTGGGAGCAATTAGCTAGAGTAGCTCCATACAGAGCATTGTAGACATAGAAATTTGCAAAATACATATGGATCTAAATATGGCAGACCCATTGACTAAACCTTTCTAACAAGAAAAACATGATCACATCTTAGTACTATTTGGGTATTAATCACATGTCGATGTGAACTAGATTATTGACTCTAGTAAACTCTTTGGGTATTAGTCACATGGCGATGTGAACTATGGGTGTTAATCACATGGCGATGTGAACTGGATGATTAACTCTAGTGTAAGTGGGAGACTGATGCAAATATGCCCTAGAGGTAATAATAAAGTTGTTGTTATTATATTTCCTTATTCATGATAAAGGTTTATTATTCATGCCAGAATTGTATTGACCGGAAACTTAAATACATGTGTGAATACATAAACAAATAGCATGTCCCTAGTGAGCCTCTACTAGACTAGCTTGTTGATCAATGATGGTTATTGTTTCCTAACCATATACATGAGTTGTCACTTGATAACAGGATCACATCATTAGGAGAATGATGTAATGGACAAGACCCATCCGTTAGCTTAGCATATGATCGTTCAGTTTATTGCTACTGCTTTCTTAATGTCAAATACATGTTCCTTCGACTATGAGATCATGCAACTCCCGAATACTGGTGGAATGCCTTGTGTGCTATCAAACATCATGACATAACTAGGTGATCACAAAAATGCTCTACAGGTATCTCCAAAGGTGCATGTTGAATTGGCATGAATCAAGATTGGGATTTGTCACTCCGAGTATCAGATAGGTATCTCTGGGCCCTCTCGATAATACACATCACAAGAAGCTTGCAAGTAAAGTGACTAAGGAGTCAGTTATGAGATGATGTATTATGTAATGAGTAAAGAGACTTGCCGGTAACAAGATTGAACTAGGTATAAAGATACCGACGATCGAATCTCGGGCAAGTAACATACCGACAGACAAAGGGAATTACATATGTTGTCATAAAGGTTCGACTGATAAAGACCTTCGTAGAATATGTAGGAACCAATATGGGCATCCAAGTCCTGCTATTGGTTATTGACGGGAGAGGCATCTCGGTCATGTCTACACCATTCTCGAACCCATAGGGTCCACACGCTTAACGTTCGTTGATGACATAGTATTATATGAGTTATGTGAGTTGATGACTGAATGTTGTTTGGAGTCCTGGATGAGATCGCGGACATGACGAGGAGCTCCCGAATGGTCCAGAGGTAAAGATTGATATATAGGACGATGATATTTGGTCACCAGATAGGTTTCGGAAAGAACCGGGTATTTATCAGAGTGCCGGAAGGGGTTCCGGTAGGCCATCGATACGTAGTGGGCCTTATGGTCCAAAGGAGGAGCACACCATCCCACAAGGGGTCTGGCGCACCCCTCCACCCCTGGCTGTGCACCAAGGAGGGAGGGAAGGAAGGGGAGGCGCCCAAAGGCAGGCAGGCCCCTTTCCTTCTCCCCATGTTCAAATATGGAAGGGGGGGCGCGGCTAGGCAGGCCTCTAGGGCAGCCGCTAGCCACTTGGGGCACCCTAGGGCTGCTTCCTCCCCCCCTCCACCTATATATATGTGTGGAGGGAGAGGGGCAACACACACCACGATTCCCTAACCGTGAGCGGCATCCCTCTCCCTCTAGTTCATCCTCGGTCATATTTTCGTAATCCTCGGCGAAGCCCTGCGGAGATAGTTGCATCGTCACCGTCATGTCTTCACCCGTCTTGCTGGATCAAGAAGGCGAGAACGTCATCGAGATGAACATGTGTTGAACGCGGAGGTGTCGTACGTTCGGTACTTGATCGGGCAGATCGTGAACGTGTATGTCTACATCAACCGCATTGATAAACGCTTCCACTAAACGGTCTACGAGGGTACGTAGACATACTCTCCCCTCTCATAGCTATGCATCTCCATGGATAGATCTTGCATGCACGTAGATTGTTTGTATTTTCCATGCAACATTCCCCAACAACACCTCGCAAGGCTCCAGTGGAGTCGCTTAGTCTCCTCAGGACACCTGCTGATGGGGGCCTCGTGAGGCAAGGGGCCTCTCGTGATGTCTTGCCTGTTGCACTTGCTGGTGGCCCACTTGTTGGATCCTTGGATACGCGCCACCCTGGGCCGAAGGCATATGGGCCTGGGTACCCCCAGTCCCACGGGCCCGACACACACATCTATCATAATTTGTTAGAATGCTCTATGTGCTTCACTTATATCTTTCGAGTTAGGCGGTTGCTAATGTGCTTCACTTATATCTTTAGAGCACGTCAGTAGGCATATTTTATAGAAATGATTTGCACTCTCATGCTTCACTTATATCTTTTTGAGAGTCTAGATAGGAAGTGGTAATGTGCATGGGTTATAAGACTAGTCCAAGAATGATAGGTATATAAGAGTGGTATAATAAAAACTTCCATGTGAGATCCCTAAATATGAAGCGTGTGATTTAATTATATTGATGTAGTAACATGAAAGAGTATTAGTTCATAATCATTGGTTAGTAAAAAGAGTGATATTAAATCTTGTTATATATTACTCATTTAAGTGTCCGTCATGGCATGACGAGGATGTCAGAGCATTTTTATTGCTTGTTGAAATCCTTTGTATTGTTTGAATCGGAGGCGCGCGATGGTTAACTCCTACCAACCTCCTCCCTAGGGGCATGCAAGTTGTACATTGCATCGAGGGCTAATATAACTTTCACAATAAGTATATGAGTTCTTTACGACTAATGTGAGTTCATGGACTAATAAGGCACTCCCACCTATCCATATATTGCTAGCCTCTTCGGTACCATGCATTGCCCATTTTTACCTCGAGAATTGGTGCGAACTTCGCCGATGCATCCAGATCTTGTGATATGATACGCTCTATCACACATAAGCCCCACTATACCCTTCCTCAAGACAGTCACCATGTCTACCTATCATGGCATTTCCATAGCCATTCCGAGATATATTGCCATGCAACTTTAATGCTTACTATTCACATGACTTGTGTGTTCATCATCATATTGCTTTCATGGTCATATAGATCTAACATGATATTTGTGGCAAAGCACCATTCATCATCGTAATACAAGTTACGCTAGATCATTGCACATCTCGGTACACTGCTAGAGGCATTCATATAGTCATATTATTTTAGTTTATCGAGTTGTAAGTAAAAAAGAAGTGTCATGATCATTATTAGAGCATTGTCCCAATGAGGTAAAGAATGATGGAGACTAATGAGTCCTCAAAAAAGTGGGGACGAGGTTCATGATATTATTCTAAGAAATGAAAAAAAAATAAGAGAAAAAGACAGAAGGCAAAATGCTACTATCATTTTACCACACTTGTGCTTCAAAGTAGCACCATGTTCTTCATATAGAGAGTCTCCATGATTTATCACTTTCATATACTAGTGGAATTTTTACATTATATAACTTGGATTGCATATTCCGATGACGGGCTTCCTCAAATGGTCGAGGTATTCATGAGCAAGCAAGTTGGATGCACACCCACTTAGTTCAAGTAGCAAGCATTCATACACTTGTAGCTCTAGTGCATCCGTTGCATGGCAATCCCTACTCCTCACATTGATATCGATGTTAAGGCCTCTCCATTGCCTAACAATCCACCAAGTTGATGCAAGACTTACTCAACTTTTGTCTTCCCTTATGAATCTCTACCAGCGCATTCTATTCCACCTGTAGTGCTAAGTCAATGACTCACGCTCTTATATTGAGTGAAGCTGAAAATGCTGAAGTCAAAAAAGGTATGATACAATTGCTTGGTTTTGCACCGGGGTGCTCATGATTTGTACTTATGTTAGGAAGACGGGGTCATGCCATGCTTACATAATTCAATGAGTAGGGATAACATTCCTTAAGCAACGTATATTTTGAAAAGCAACGATTGCCTTCTAGTATTCATGGATATTATTATATTGATATTAATTACTTCATCATTTCTCAAAATTCGTATCGTAAGAGATTACATGATAAAACTTGTTAGGTAGCATTCAACATCAAAAATTATGTCTTTATCATTTACCTACTCTAAGACGAGCAGGAATTAAGCTTGGGGATGTTGATACGTCTCCGACATATCTATAATTTTTTATTGTTTCATGTTATTATATTACCAATCATATATACTTTATATGCAATTTTATATCATTTTTGGGAACTAACCTGTTAACACAGTTGATAGTTCCAGTTGTTGTCTTCTTCTTGTATTTGGTTTTATAGAAAATCCCTACCAAACGGAGTCCAAACACTACGAAACTTTTTGACGATTTTTTCTGGACTACACTGGTACGCGTCGGTGCTATACAAACGGTTTTAAACCCCTTTCCGCAACGGCATTTGGAACCGTCACCTAGTGAGTGTGGGTGATTAGGGGGGTCCTTCCCACACGACCGAGAAACCATCGGGGATAGGCCCTCCTGGGACACCAAATGAGTTTGTGTCCGATCGGGTGACCCACGAAAACCCAATCATTTCTGTAGGTATGTACATCCCACATGTTGAATCCTAGAAAACATTTCCGTAGGTATGTACATTCCACACGGTGAATCACAGAAAAACATTTTCGTAGGTATGTATATCACACAGAGTCAATCCAAGGAATACTTTTCCTTTCTTATGTACATCCCACACAGTCAATCCAGGGAAAACATTTCCGTTCGTATGTACATACCACACAGGTTTATGTATAGGCTCGTCTGTGATACGTGTAACTATCACACACGCTCTGCCTTGGTTAACCGCTTGCTTTTATCAGCTACATTACACACGTTTTGATGAAGAAAACTGTGTGGCATTGGGCTATCCATCACAAACGTTTTTACTGCTAGAACCGTTTGCAAATTTCCATGACCCATTTAGTAGGTTTATTAGTTTACAATTAGTAATTCCAGTATTACGCAAATTCACATTTCATATAGAACAGTTGTTTGCCAATTTCATAGTAGGCACATAGATATATTTTAACATCACAGTACGATAGCTACTGGAAAATAGCAAAGTACAACATATAGATAGTTCAACTTCATAAGAACAATATTAGAACAATATATTCATTTCCCTAATCGAGATCATCTAGGATCGCCTTATCCACCTCTGCTTTCAGTTCAATAAGAACCTGTTTTGCACTGGCCAACTGGGAAATTGCCTCCTCCTTCGCCAACACCATCTTAGCAAAGTCTGATTTAAAAAATCTGAGCTCCTTCTCCACCTTCCTCTTTTTATCCCGCATCTTCAAATATTCTTCAGCTTTTGATATGTCTCCAACATATCTATAATTTTTTATTGTTCCATGCTATCATATTACCCGTTTTGGATGTTTATGGGCTTTACTTTACACTTTTATATCATTTTGGGACTAACCTACTAACCGGAGGCCCAGCCTGAATTGCTGTTTTTTTTGCCTATTTCAGTGTTTTGAACAAAAGGAATATCAAACAGAGTCCAAATGGAATGAAACCTTTGGGAGCGATCTTTTTGGAACAAATGCAATCCAGGAGACTTGGAGTGGACGTCAAGAAGCAGCCGAGGCAGCCACGAGGCAGGAGGGCACACCCTAGGAGGGTGGGCGCACCCCCCACCCTCGTGGGTCCCTCATGGCTCCCCTGACCTACCTCCTTCGCCTATATATATCCACGTACCCCGAAAACATCCAGGAGCACCACAAAAAAGTATTCCCACCGCCGCCCTTCTGTATCCGCGAGATCCCATCTTGGAGCCATCGACGGCGCTCCGCCGGAGGGGGAATCGACCACGGAAGGCCTCTACATCATCTCCAAGGACTCTCCGATGAATTGTGAGTAGTTTACCACAGACCTTCGGGTCCATAGTTATTAGCTAGATGGCTTCTTCTCTCTCTTTGAATCTCAATACAAAGTTCTCCTTGATCTTCTTGGAGATCTATTCGATGTAACTCTTTTTGCGATGTGTTTGTCGAGATCCGATGAATTGTGGGTTTATGATCAAGTTTATCTATGAGAAATATTTGAATCTCCTCTGAATTCTTTTATGTATGATTGGTTATCTTTGCAAGTCTATTCGAATTATCAGTTCGGTTTGGCCTACTAGATTGATCTTTCTTGCAATGGGAGAAGTGCTTAGCTTTGGGTTCAATCTTGCGGTGTGCTTTCCCAGTGACAGCAGGGGCAGCAAGGCACGTATTGTATTTTTGCCATCGAGGATAAAAAGATGGGGTTTATATCATATTGCATGAGTTTATCCCTCTACATCATGTAATCTTTCTTAATGCATTACTCTGTTCTTCATGAACTTAATACTCTAGATGCAGGCAGGAGTCGGTCGATGTGTGGAGTAATAGTAGTAGATGCAGAATCGTTTCGATCTACTTATTGCGGACATGATGCCTATATACATGATCATGCCTATATATTCTCATAACTATGCACTTTTCTATCAATTGCTCGACAGTAATTTGTTCATCCACCATAGTACTTATGCTATCTTGACAGAAGCCAATAGTGAAACCTATGGCCCCCGGGTCTATATTTTATCATATAAGTTTTCCATCTACTTTTATTTGCATCTTTACTTTCCTATCTATATCATAAAAATACCAAAAATATTTATCTTATCTTATTATCTCTATCAGATCCCACTTTCGCAAGTTACCGTGAAGGGATTGACAACCCCTTTATCGCGTTGGTTGCGAGGTTCTTGTTCGTTTGTGTAGGTACAAGGGACTTTTGAGGAGCCTCCTACTAGATTGATACCTTGGTTCTCAAAAACTGAGGGATATACTTATGCTACTTTGCTGCATCACCCTTTCCTCTTCAAGGGAAAACCAACGCAGTGCTCAAGAGGTAGCGGCGTTGACAACACTATCACTAAGCCTACCTCTGTTCTCTTCCCGATACACGCTCTAGAACTTTTCTAGGCACATCTTCAAACACTGTGTCCACTCTTGATCAACCCACTCCAAGTAAGAACACTTCCATTCATCCTATAATATTTAAAACTAGATAAGTAACAATTGTAGGGAAAATGGGTTTATAGCAACATAGAAAATCACCAATACTTATTTTCAAAAACCGAAGAAACAGGTTAATTATGACATATCTTCTCAAAAAGATCAATGTGAAAATGAATTAATTGCTACTGACACAACAATGAAATTCTGAAACATCAGAAGCTATAATTAACTACAACAACGCTACAAGTTCTTACTCATGTACTATAAATAACAAATTGAACATTTTAAGAGGAAGGTAAATATAACTGCAACAGCATAGCGATATTGTTTGGATGATAGCAAATTGATACTAACAGGTGTGTACATGCACAACTTTAGTAACATAGAACTAATAGCACTAAGGCGTCCACTATGTATGCCAAAACCGGTGTAAAGACAACTTTTGCTACATCTCGCACCAGTGCCCTGCACTGGCGAGCCGATGCAGCGGAAAAAAATCAGGGACCCGAACTCCAGAGCACCTAGTTTCTCTGATGCCCAGTTCCTTCGTGGCATAAAGATTTAGTATTTTACTACTTGGCTACTCGAATGTGTGGACAAGTTGGCTCCACAAACTGCTGAAGCAGTGCCAAATAATTTTCTAATGGCACCGCTGATGAGATGGCAACATTTTTAGATACTAGGTACAAACTGTGACTCTGTCTTGGGATGCATTTGGTTGAAGGTGTGGTATGAATGGGTTGGGACTGTGACAGTGTCTGAATCACATCTAACAAATGATTTGTAACAACGAAAGAGGATCTAACCTTCTCTGCACATGCCAGAAAATTCCTCCCACTATCCACAGATTTAAACGCAACTAGCTTCACGCATGGAGATTGATGGTGACAACGAGCAGACAGATCTTCAGCCACCCCGCTCCATTCGTTACAACTGAAGGTCCTACGGAACTACAAGAGGAAGACATGACTCAAATCGACCGTCAGGTAAAAATCCTTCATTCAAAGTCATAGCCCGAGAGAGAGAAGAGAGGCATACCCGGGTGGTGGAGTCGTCGTCATCGGAGGAGGAACCGCTGGAGAGGTCTTTGAAGATGACCATGGCGACCCCGGTGGTAGGATGCGAGACGGCGAGAGCGAGGAAGCAAGCGAGGAAGCAGCTATAGCTTAGGAAGGAAGGAAGGGGGAAACATGGGAATGTGACTTGTGGTTGGGGAGAAAAGGGGATGGGGAGGGGGAGGGTAGATATTTCGGCGGTAGGCCAAAAATTTCGAAATGTGGAGGGAAACTTTGTGTGCGGTGCCGCCAGACACCATTCACTTTGAACGATAGTGTGCATAGAAAATGATTCTTCTGCTTAACGCGCATGGGATGAGTTTGAAAATTCAAATTTTGGTGGAAATTCCCCCGCGTGCGTCATTCCATAATTTAACATCGCTTACTAATTTGGGCACACAAAAGAGCGTACAGCACACATACCAGACTTACTGAATCGAGCAATTTTAGTAATTAAATAGAGACAGTTCACCTAAACATTGCTCTAACAAAAGACCAACATTAAAAACAAAGCCTAAGTACGAATAATTTTAACAAATCCGTCGTTGTGCCGGCCTATGCATCGCCGGTGTGAGATGAGATGTCGATGACTTGTCCTGGCAACATGCTGCCGTTGGTGGACTCCGTGTCCCCCTGCTGAAGTCGACCGCGTCCTTGTCCTCGTCCTTGTCCTCGGCGCCGCCCTCAAGGTTGTAGTACTCGTAGTAGTGGCTGCGCCAGAGCTCGCGTTGGTACTCCACCGTTGATTCCTCAACGGACAGACTCTTCTCTACCTCGACCCGGGCCACGTGCAACTCCTCCTCCCGGCGCTCCTCGATCTCTGCCGCCTCCTGCATCTCCAACTCCCTCTTGACGACCTGATGAGGAAGCAGGTGCTCCATGGACACCGCCGCCTTTTCGGACGTGGGTTGCATCCTGGATTCCGAGGTGGCCTGGAATATCTTGGCATGGATGGACTTGACCCGGGCCAGGGCGATATCGGCGGCATGGACGGCAGCTCGAGCGCTCTCGGCATTTGCAGCCGCCATCGCAGCAGCAGCTGCAGCCGTCTCGGCTGCAATAGCTGCCCTGTCGGCTGCCGCAGACGCCCTCTCGGACGAAGCGGCCGGGCTCAATGCGGATGTGGTAGCACTCTCGGCGTAGGTGGCTGCGCTCTCGGCGGAGGCGGCGGTGCTCGGGGGGGGGGGACGCGGCCATCATACGAGCATTCACGAAGCATTTCCACGGCGTCATCTTTGCAAGAAGGGGGTGGGGGAATGGGGATCGAGATTTGTGGATTCCGGGGTTGCCGGCACTGGAGCAGACGAGCCGGCGAAGCTTAAGGAGGAAGACTTAAATAGACCCAGATTTTTTCATTGCAAACGATTCCTACAAAACAACTGTGTGTGATGTTGTAGATATTTTTTATTAGCTGTGAAAGACGAATTTGGAGTAAAGTGGTAACGGATGGTGTTTTAAATGTACGAGAAAATTTGTAGTACTAATACAACTGTCATGTCAAATTTTGGAAAATTTCAGGGGTCATTTGACCTTTTAAGATATTTAAGTGATTTTCTAGCCATTTAATGACCGTAATTTAAAATTTGAACTACATGTACATGCAGCAGCTAACCAAAACGGGTTGAAAAGTCATATTTTGTGTACTTGTGTGTGATTTAATTCCACGTGCAGTAAATTGGAAGGAATTTTCAAACATATTTGTCTAACAGCTATGACACAATTAAGCATGGAGTGCCATGGCATTTAAATTCCAAAAAATTAAAAACATGAAACCTTGCTTGAGGTAATGTCATACCACCAAGATGATTTGGTACAAAAATTTGCCTGTTTGACGAAAGTTTTAACACACACCCCTCACAAACCGAAACAACTCACTAGAAGGCTCGTGGTTCCGAGAGGGAACAATGCATGTTTGCTGACGAACGGCAGATAGCTTCCTCTTACGGCCTTCAAAAACTTTCTACATGTAATGTGCACTGATAATAACTGTCATGTGAAATTTTGGAAAATTTCAGGGGTCATTTGACCTTTTAAATAGATTTAAGTGATTTCCTAGCCATTTAATGACCGTACGTACTTAAAATTTGAACTAGATGTACATGCAACGGCTAACCATAACGGTTTGAAAAATCATATTTGTGTACTTGTGTGCGAGTTAATTCCATGTGCAGTAAATTACAAGGAATTTTCAAACATATTGGTCTCATGGCAAGGACACATGCATGGAGTGCCATGGCATTGTTATTCCAAAAAATTAAAAAATGATCAGAAAAACATGAAACCTTACTTGATGTAATGTCATGCCACCAAGATGATGTGGTACAAGAATTGGCTTACTTGACGAAAGTTTGGACACACGCCCCTCACAAACCGGAGCAACTCACTAGAAGGCTCGTGGTTCCGAGAGGGAACAATGCATGTTTGATGACGAACGGCGGATAGCTTCCTCTTACGGCCTTCAAAAAATTTCTACATGTAATGTGCACTGATACTAACTGTCATGTGAAAATTTGGAAAATTGCAGGGGTCATTTGACCTTTTAAAGAGATTTAAGTGATTTCCTAGCCATTTAATGACCGTAAGCAATTCAAATTTGAACTAGATGTACATGCAACGGCTAACCATAACGGTTTAAATAAATCATATTTGTATATACTTGTGTGCAAGTTAATTCCATGTGCAGTAAATTAGAAGGAATTTTCAAACATATTGGTCTCATGGCATGGACACATGCATCGAGTGCCATAGCATTGTTATTCCAAAAAATTAAAAATGATCAGAAAAACATGAAACCTTGCTTGATGTAATGTCATGCCACCAAGATGATGTGGTAGAAAAATTGGCTTGCTTGATGAAAGTTTGGACACACACCCCTCACAAACCTGAGCAACTCACTAGAAGGCTCGTGGTTCCGAGAGGGAACAATGCATTTTTGATGACGAACGGCAGATAGCTTCCTCTTATGGCCTTCAAAATTTTTCTATGTGTAATGTGCACTGATACTAACTATGATGTGAAAATTTGGAAAATTTCAGGGGTCATTTGACCTTTTGAAGACATTTAAGTGATTTCCTATCCATTTAATGACCGTAATTCAAATTTGAACTAGATGTACATGCAATGGCTAACCATAACGGTTTGAAAAATCATACTTGTGTACTTGTGTGCGAGTTAATTCCATGTGCGGTAAAGTAGAAGGAATTTTCAAACATATTGGTCTCACGGCAAGGACACATGTACATGCATGGAGTGCCATGGCCCAAAAAGTTAAAAAAATGATCAGAAAAACATGAAACCTTGCTTGATGTAATGTCATGCCACCAAGATGATGTGGTACAAAAATTGACTTGCTTGACGAAAGTTTGGACACGCACCCCTCACAAACCGGAGCAACTCACTAGAAGGCTCGTGGATGCGAGAGGGAACAATGCATGTTTGATGACAAACGGCAGATAGCTTCCTCTTACATCCTTCAAAAAAATTCTACGTGTAATGTGCATTGATACTAACTGTCATGTGAAAATTTGGAAAATTTTAGGGGTCATTTGACCTTTTAAAGACATTTTAAGTGATTTCCTAGCCATTTAATGACCGTAATTCAAATTTGAACTACATCTACATGCAAGGGCTAACCATAATGGTTTGAAAAATCGTATTTGTGTACTTGTGTGCGAGTTCAAAAATCATCAGACGATGTAAATATCTGGTGTTCAAAAAAGAAAGTCTAGAATCTGGCAAGACAACCGGCCCCACACGATTAGCACTCTATTTCGCACCTCGAGTTTTGGAAGGTGGGTGGCGGGCTTTATTAGTCAGACACGGTTCTGCATTGGGAACCGTTAGCTATTATGTTCCCACGCGGATTTTGCTGCGAGAATCGTGTGTAATTCACACTACAGTAGTCGTAAATTCCGGTGACCGGCGCGTGTACTGTTCCCGGCGATCTAGATTCTGGCTGCCAATAAATACTACCTTGCTCACGTCGTCCCGCATGCATTCTCATCTAGATCCTCCCCTTGCTCGCCCCCCCTCTCTATCTATCTATCTATCTATCTCAAATCTCTGCCATGGCGCCGCCGGTCTGCCCATGCGCCGACAAGGAGTTGCCACCCCCAGAGGAGGCTCACTCGAAGAGCAGTCACGAGGACACCTACGCGCCGCCGGATGAGATTGCGCCGGACCCCCCAACTTTGGATTGGTTTTGGGGCCAGTACATCTTTGTCTTTGGAAGTCGCTGCCGCCAGCTGAGAAAGTCAGGCAAGTGGCTTTCAAGAAGGAGATGGCGGAGGAGGATGCCAGGTACCAGGCGGTCTGTGAAGCCCGTGATGCCGCCTGGAAAAAGGAGGCGGCGGAGCTTTGGGGGCGGGCGCGTCGTCGTGCGGAGGAGGTGTACGAACACGGGTACTTCGCGAGGAAGGCTAGAGCCGCTAGGCACCTCGTCGCTGCGTGGAGCTGGGCCGAGAAGCTCCAGTGTGCCACCGACGAGGAGCTCCGGTGGGCGCCCAACGAAATGGCAAGAACATTCGCGTGCGTCCGCCTACAAGAGGCAGATCGGCACGTCAAGCGCTGCGAGGCGGAGGAGGCGGAGTACTGCCTCCGCTCTGGGAAGACGCCGCGCACCAGGGAGATGCTGGCAAGGGGCTGCCGGAGTACTGGCCCAGGAGGGATTATTAGTTTTAGTATTGTTTGTTTTCAATTTTATGCATTGTACCTAGTAGTTAAGTATCATCACGTATATGTGATGATATTATATATATTCTATGATGAACTAATGAACAATTAATATTATATATATTGTTAATTCTATTTTCTATCTATTTTGTTATACTAATTTGAATCTATCTGTTATCATCCACATATACGGAATGAAAAGCGTATAAACACACATTGAAACAGAACATATAAGAACGGAAAATAGAGTACACACATTGAAACAGAGCAATAGTGTGATTGTTGTGAATAGCATAGCTATCCACGTCGAAACGACTCAACAAAATAAAACACGTCCATGAGACCATGACCAGCAGCACTTGCCTACGGTAGCTCTTGGCTCTGCCTGAACTCGTGCAGGCGTTCGTCCAAGCAGTCGACACGCTCGCGGTACATCTGGAGCGCGATCTTGAGCTCCAAGTTGGCAATTTCATCGGAGATCACAACCTCGAGGATGCGACGACCATGTTCCTCTACTGTGCCCAGGTGGACACTTGGGCCAAGGAGGCGGTCGAGCCTACCGACCAGCATGTTGGCATCGAGCGGGCCACGGACAAGACAAACGGCGCGACCCATACGAACGGCGCGGCGGGCGTCCGGTGCGCGGCCGGCCTTTGGTGCAAGTACGGCGCAGAGGGCATGTGCGCACTCCTGGCGAGGAATGGGGGTACTGACGGGACATGTACCCAGATCCGACGCCCTATCAACAGCAGGCAAGCACCGATGGACCCGCTCTTGTTGTGCGGCGCGCCACGCCTCTCGCTCTGCGGCGCTCCAACGCTCTTTAACATCCCAAATTTTCAATTTGGATGGCATACATATGCATATCATATTTATTCTTGCATTTTGGTTGAGATCCTAGAAATCTTAAGCAATTCAAGGACCCACGGAGAGAGTTGGAGTTTCACAAAATTCATCTTTGAATTTATTTAAAATTTCAAGAAAAGGATCAATTTGGTTTTATTATTTTTCTCTCCAATTATTTCCAATATAAAAAATAAATGAGAGAAGATAATATGACTTCTTCAAAATAAGAGAAATATTGGAGAAAGAATTTTTAAAATCAAATTATTATTTTTCTGGTATTTTATTTTCTATTTTATTTGAATTAGAAAAATATGCATTTTTCAAAATTGTGTTTTTAGGCCAGAAAAATGTTCGCATTGTTCTAAATATTTTATTCAGACGGTGAAATTGTTTTTGGCATTTTTAGATTTTTTTTATTTTATTAGGATTTTTCTCTTCGGGCGAAATTATTTAAAAAAAATTCCGCCCGACTGGGCCGAGGCCCAGCCGAGCCGGGCCACCGCCGCCTTCCCCCGCACGGGCGAGCGTGCCGCCGCCGGACTCGGTGTCCGAGCCGGACACCACCGCCGACGCCGTGCCCTCTCCGCCAAGTCTCCTCCCTCCTTTATAAGCGCGCAGCCCCCCCCCCCCCCCCCCCCGGACCCCAAGCCGAGCCGCCGCCGCCACCAATTCTACCGCCCCCTCGCCTTCTACCGCACGATGCCGCCGCTGCCCGCTGCCGCGCCGCCGCCGCACCACCCGCACCGCCGACCCGCGCCGTTGACTGCCGCCGCCGCTGCGTCGGATCTCGCTGGAGCCGTAGTCGTTGACCCCGTTTGACCGGTCAGTTTTTCTTTGGTTAATCCCAGTTTTTTTTGGTTTTTCCAGTTTTTGTTTTAGATCGATTTTCGTTGGTTTATTTTATTTAGCGGATGTTCGTCCGTCCATTCGTTTTAACGAACGTTGTTCGCCGGTTAGGTTCAGACAGCGAACGTTCATTCGTTAGTCTTTTCTTTTTATTTTATTTTTCGACTAGGGACTTATCCGCGATTATTTTTATCGCGATTCAGCCCCTGATTTTCAAACTAGTTTACTCGCTTGTCCAAATTAGATGAAACCAGCGCCAAAATCTTCGTCTCGAAGTCCACTTTCCAGTTAATCAACTTGAACATAATGTTGGTACTGTAAAATTTAACTTTATTCCAGATTAGTAAACGATCTTGTTTCATTCATGATTTGAGTTTCGTTACTCCGTTTGAGTTGAATCTTTTTGCAAATCGTAGCTAATCACATGTACCTCCTGTTAAGATATAATTCACCTGTTATTATTGCTATTTGGTTTTGACTCTTGTTAGTTTAAGCCGTTTGCTTGTTTCGTGTTTGATTTGTATTTTTCATGGTTTTTCTCGTGTTTCGTTTGAGTGATTGCTTATGTATGCTATTGCGTGTCTATGTTAGATTACCCGGAGTGCGATGCTTGTTACTATGAATGTCTAGAGTTTGCAGATCGTCAGCAAGGCAAGTTACACTTTGATTATACTCTTTTATACACAATTTTTACTATGCATTAGTTCTGCCCCACAAATACTTGCATTGGTAGGATTGGGAACATGTGGTTTTGCTTGTAGTGTTTGAGGTAGGAACCTAATACCTTTTGATCACCCCGGGAATATACGTTATGCTTATTATTGCTTAGCCATGCTCGTAGACAGGGATTGGATCGACATTGACGCATGGAAGTTTGAGAGTTATTTTAATCATGGATAACATTAAGGTGGCAACTTTAATACACATCTGGGTGGATTGGTTGAGGCACCTGGAGTACCCAGTGTTGTCTGTTTTTGGAAATCCTGGGGTACCCGTGTGATTATCCTATGGAATGCCACCCTGGATCAAATGGATCATAAGATTATTCATGCTAGAAACATCCGTGTGCAGCCATAAGCCATTATGGGCTCTCGCATAGTTGAGTAAGTTGCGTGAGCTCTTGAAGAGGTAGACTAGCAGATGTAGAGGGATGTAGGTGGTACTGTCTACCCGGAGTAGAGAGTTAATGCTTCAGAAAGGCTATGTCTCGATTATCCGACCATGGATGTGGTCGAGTCTTGTGGGGAAAGTGCGCAAACCTCTGCATAGTGTATAAACTAATCATGGTTAGTCGTGTCGCCGGTTATGGACATCTTGAGTATCTAGTACTTGAATCTATTCATGTGATCTCATCACGTTACTATAATTAATTATGATGTGGGGTTAATGATGATACTTTTAATTGGGATTTGAGTTGGGGTTACCTTGTCAAATAATGGGCAACATGGGAGTAGTTAAATAAATGTATTCCTTTGTTGTAGGAAAAAAACTAGCTTTATGCAAAACCATGAAACTTACAGCCTCCACCAGCCAAATATTGCATGTAGTTATAGTTCTTGCATTATCATTGCTTTACAGTGGAACTATGCCACCATATTCCATGTGCTGACCCGTTTCAGGCTGCAACATCTTATGTTGCAGACTACTCAGATGATGAATGAGGTGCGATAGGTCGTTGTTTTGCACTCAGCTATGCCGTTGGAGTTGATGGACTCATTTACCTTTGAAGCTTCTGTAGTTATTTAGTTTAGATGACCTTCAGCCATGGTTTATTTATGTAATCATACTCTTTATGAGGACTCGATGTAATAAGTGTGTGATTGAAACTCTGTTATAATTCCTCGAGTATTGTGCGTGTCAGTTACCGATCCAGGGATGACACTGATGCACAGAGACTTGACCGTTTGAGGTCTGGTCGCTACAAGAAGGTATCATAGCACACACTGACTGTAGAACACGACCACTAGAATGAGCCACAGGATTTCTCTTCTCTACTCATTTCTAATTCTCCTCTCTTTCTACTCTATAGATGGCGGATCCCAGGAACAAGTTCACTCAGCCGGCGGACGACACCCCTTTCGGAAAGCACTTGAAGGAAGTCACTAAGTATCTGAACATCAGATTACCAAGCTTCATGGGGACTTTCTCTACATCTATACCGGAAGAGGAGCGCTGGAAGATCAAAGTCTGGATACCTGGGAGGACCTTTGCGCCAACAACGGAGCCTATTGATTTCTACCTGAATGCACCAAGCTGGAGTATTGGAAAGAGCATGGCCGCACATATCACCTTTGGACGCATATGTGAGGTGTACCACAAGGACCTGGAGAATACCGTTTACCAGATATGTGGCCGTCGAGATGACAAATGGGAGATAATTCATACCAGGAGGGATGGATCAATTGCAGCTTACATTCAAGAGATGGGAGATCATATTCGTCGACAGGAGAATCAACAAATTATCCACATGAAGAAGATCAAGAAACTGGTAAGGAGAAACAACGAGCTGGAGGAGGAGATCAATTCTACACGCAATGGATATGAGGAAGAAATTACTATACTAGTAGAAAAGAATGACGACCTGACAAGGAAGCTAAGAGTATTCATGGGAGACCCGCGCCAAAGAAGGACAACCAACCTGGAGACTACATCATCCCTGACGACACCGACTCCGACCCTGATAGCGATGATGACTATGTTGATGAAGCTTGTCGGGGATATACCCCGCGGCGTAACCCGGCCGGAAGTATAACCCGGCCGGACTTGGCGACTCACTAACGACCTGCCCTAACCGGACGACTCACTAAGTGACCCGCCCGAGCCTGGCAACTCATGGGTGACCCGGCGAGCGGGTCAGAGGAACGACAAGACCCGGTGGCCCAGAAGGCGGTTTATGGAAGGCCGGTTCATGTTATGGTGGGCTGGTTTATGAGAAAAGCACAAGGAATATTCTCCTACAAAGGAGGCAAGACTGGGACTCCACTTGTAATAGAGTAATCCTAATCCAACTAGGACTAGTCATGTAAACCGCCCCTTCAACATATATAAGGAGGGGCATGACTCCCCAAAGGGGGACAGGGAAGAAGAAACAACCTCTAGGGCTAGACACAAAGAGCCGGCTTACCGGCGACTCCTTCATGATCATAATGAGGCCTAGCCACAAACAGCATGTAGGGTTATTACCGGATGATGTTTCCCGGGGCCCGAAGGTGTCTAAACCTTGTCATGCGTGTTGCATCTCACGTCCCGATCAACCCCTCTCGAGCTACCACATAGATGCGCTGGCCTCGTGACTAAGTCCTCACACTAAGGACATCTGACGTGACAATTCCACGACAGTTGGTGCCCACCCGGCCCTCACGACTAAGTGCAGCCTTGGTTATAAACCCGGGTTATATGCTGGGCATTATGGCCCGTCTGGCGGTAAACCGCCAGGACACTTTAAACTTGTTGTATGCAGAAACAGGTTGAATAAAGCATAATTATAAATCACCGGTGTTTATTAACCCGGTCTGGCTTTCAAATGATAAGTCGCTAGTATATGATGAGAAATTATTCGGTGTTTGTTAACCTGGCCTGGCTTTGGACTATAAGTCGCCAGTATATATTTGGATTGCGCCATTGGGATCATGCGCTTATAAATCATTGGGTATATTATTCAAATTTTTAATAGCCAACATGGCTGGATTTTTATTATGGTTATCAATAACCAATATTATGACTAAGGTTTTCAAAGTCGCTTCAACGCAATGGATATTACCTTATCAATGGGTATGATTTATTCTACAAAGGAATAGTCCCGAGTCGCTACAGGCTTACAACCCGGCACTTGGGGGCTACATTATTCAAATTGAGATTACATCAAATGTGCAAGTCCCATGTCACTGCCAGCATGCACCATGGCACTTGGGGGCTAATGCAAAGTCATTTTTTGCTCATCTTATTGAAGACCCGATTCATCACATCATAATGAGCCGGCACTTGGGGGCTAACAATTGCTCATATCAACAATTCAAGGTATACAAGTTAAATCCATTATTTTGAAGGGTCCATTGCTTAGGTGATAGAGCACAAAGCTCTTAACCTTGTGGATGTGGCTTCAAGCCCTATGATGGAAGCTACATTATAAGATGTTATTTTCATTAAAGTATATATCAAATCCTAGCTCATTATTGCATAATGACCCGGCCCTTGGGGGCTACACATCACTGCTCAAATCTACATGATTATATTTACAAAGTCCCTGCTCATTATTGCATAATGACCCGGCCCTTGGGGGCTACACTGGTTGAAGTTTTGATGAGCATAAGGCAATTTCAAGTCCCTGGTTGTTGCAAGCATGACAACCCGGTACTTGGGGGCTACATATATGGAGTATTCAGTTTTTACTAGTGACTGAGATGAACAACATGGATTTCTTCAAAGTGGTAGTAATTATATGGAAACAAGTCTCAAGTCATCACTTTGTTCTGTTCAAGACTTGGGGGCTACACGTAATATGGATATAAGGGAGAAATATCTTCCAATTTTCAGTTTTGAGCAAACCAGATTGACCCGGCATCACCAATCATTATGACCCGGTGTCTGCAACAATCATAACCCGGCGTCATCAACAATCACGAACCGGCGTTGGCCATAATGATGAACCGGCGTTGGCAATAATCATGAACCGGCGTTGGAAACAATCATGACCGAGAATTATCAATTTTTATAACCCGGCGATTTTGGAAATCATAGATCAACAAGTTTTATATTTTCAAGCCGGCTGAACATCAGTTGAATATTTGAAGACCAATATTTTTGTCAAGTCAGAGTATTGAAGGCAGAGTCAAATGGATTCTTTATTTACAATATTTTTTCTAAGAGAAAATTGATTATGAAGCTGTTCTATTGACCTGGATTTTCTAGAAGGAGGAAATGACAAGGACTTAAGGATGATCAGGTGCCGGCTTACAAAACATTTAACCCGGAGTACAACCTGTTGAATTTGTTCTTGTGTTTATGTTGCAGATCAGTTTAACATGGATAAATCCAAATTAAACTGGGGGCTAATGTCAGGGATATACCCCGTGGTGTAACCCTGCCGGAAGTATAACCCGACCGGACTTGGCGACTTACTAATGACCTTCCCTGACTCGACGACTCACTAAGTGACCTGCCCGAGCCTGACAACTCATGGGTGACCCGGCGAGCGGGTCAGAGGAATGACAAGACCCGATGGCCCAGAAGGCGGTTTATGGAAGGCCGGTTCATGTTATGGTGGGCCGGTTTATGAGGAAAGCACAAGGAATATTCTCCTACAAAGGAAGCAATACTAGGACTCCACTTGTAATAAAGTAATCCTAATCCAACTAGGACTAGTCATGTAAACCGCCCCTTCAACATATATAAGGAGGGGAAGTGCTCCCCAAAGGGGGACAAGGAATAAGAAACAATCTCTAGGGCTAGACACAAAGAGTCGGCTTACTGGCGACTCCTTCATGATCATAATGAGACCTATCCACAAACAGCATGTAGGGTTATTACCGGATGGTGTTTCCCGGGGCCCAAAGCTGTCTAAATCCTTGTCTTGCGTGTTGCGTCTCTCGTCCCGATCAACCCCTCTCAAGCTACCACATAGATGCGTTGGCCTCGCGACTAAGTCCTCACACTAAGGACATCTAACGTGACAGTTCCACGACAAAGCTGGAGAAGATATCATGGAGTCTTCCTCTGATGAAAATTTCTAGACGACCACCATTATAATTAGTAGTATTTTCCCTCCAAGTAGTTGCAACGATCGAGTTTGTAGTTATAGGTTAGACCATTTTTGTGAGATTTGTGTGCTATTGATTGAAGTGAAATTGATTGTGTTTGTCTCATGAGCATTATGGGTAGTGCATCTCTCTTAGACCCCAATTCTATTCTGTTTTCTCGCCCTTTCTAAACCCATGAGATGCCTCTGAGACGTGACAATGGATTTTCCTTCCCGCCGGAGCTCACTCAGTTGATCCAGCAGCAAAATACCTTGATGCAGCTTTTAGTCCAGAATTAGAACCAAGGCAACAACAACAACAACCCACCACCACACCCCCTCTTGACCACCTAGCCTGTTTCCTAAGGTTGAATCGGCCAGTGTTCTCTAGTAGCACCGAGCCGATTGTTGCAGATGATTGGCTCCACAAGATTGGAAGAGAGATGACCACTGCAGGATGCACAGATGCGGAGAGAGTGCGTTTCACCGCACATCATCTTGATGGACCCGCAGCATCATGGTGGGAAAATTTCACACCCAATTACCCCATTGACACTGTTACATGGGATCAGTTTCAGCAGGCTTTCCACACTGCCCATGTTTCAGCAGGATCCATGAGAGTGAAGAAGCGTGAGTTCCGCAACTTGCGCCAAGGAGGACGTATAGTGGGCCAGTATGTGGATGAGTTTAGTAAGTTAGCATGATATGCCCCTGATGACATAGCTATGAATGCCGCTAAGCAGGAGAAGTTTCTGGAAGGACTGAATGATGAGCTGAGCATGCAGTTGATGGTGGCAACATTCAAAAACTACCAGGAGTTGGTAGATAGGGCTCTTATGATTGAAGGCAAACAACAACAGATTGATAATCGCAAGAGGAATTATGGACAGGGGAGGTACACTTCTGGAGCCCAGCAGAAGCCCCGCTATTCCCCATACTCGGGAGGACATACCCACAACCATGGAGGCCATAACCATGGAGAACACACGCACAACGGATCAAGTTCACACAACCATAGTGGCACCAGGAATGGCAATGGGAATGGAGGAAGCAGCAGCCAGAATCGTTCCAACCCTTCAACACCAGCGAAGAGGGATCTGAGCCACATTACCTGTTTCAAGTGCCACAAGACCAGACATTATGCTACTGAATGTCCTGAAGCGAAGAATGGAAATAGAAATGGAGGTTCTGCCAAGAAGCCCAACCCCTTCACTAACGGTCGGGTGAACCACATCAGCGTGGAGGAGATTTAGGATCAACCCGTCACAGTTGTCGGTAAGTTTTTGATTAATGCATTTACCGCACTTGTTCTTTTTGATGCTGGCGCATCGCATTCATACATATCAAGGGGATTTCTGGATAAGTATAAATTTCCAACCCAAGCCCTTAGGTCACCCATGTTAGAAAGCTCACCAGGAGCAGAGTATATGGCCAGTCGATGGTGTGATCAATTACCCTTAACCATTGGCAGACATGTGTTTCCCTCGGACCTAATAATTTTGGAGTCACAAGCATTGGATATAATATTAGGCATAGATTGGTTATCGAAGTATGGAGGAAACATTGATTGTGCTAGTATTCGATATTCCTCACCACCCCAGAAGGAAGAAGGATCAAGTATGTATCCTGGCATGTGCTGAAGAGGACTCAAGTGAATTCCTTATCAGGAGTTGTGCAGGAGGAAGTACCAGTGCTGAAGGATTACCCCGGTGTATTTCTGGAGGAGTTACCAGGCATGCCACCGGATTGAGACATTGAGTTTTTGATTGAGCTATTGCCAGGCACCGGGCCAATATCAAAGAGACCGTATTGGATGCCCGCACAGGACCTGGAGGAATTAAGAAGAAGATTAAGGAGTTACTGGATAAAAGTTACATTCGACCAAGTTCGTCACCGTGGGGAGCCCCGGTGCTTCTAGTGGAAAAGAAGGATGGATCATTAAAGATGGTTGTTGATTATCGTGCGTTGAATGAAGTGACGATCAAGAACAAATACCCCTTGCCGATGATCAATGATTTGTTTGACCAGTTGCAAGGAGCTAAAGTTTTCTCTAAGATTGATCTTCGATTAGGTTATCACCAGTTGAAGATCCAAGAGCAGGGTATACCTAAGACAACTTTTACCACAAGGTATGGGCTATATGAGTATACCATTATGTCATTTGGTCTGACTAACGCGCCTGCCTATTTCATGAACATGATGAACAAAGTGTTTATGGAGTTTTTGGATAAGTTCGTCGTGGTGTTCATTGATGATATATTGGTCTACTCAAAGAACGAAGAGGACCATAAGGAGCATTTGCGTTTGGTTCTTGAGAAGCTTATAGAACATTAGTTGTATGCCAAGTTCAGCAAGTGTGAGTTCTGGTTAAAGGAAGTTGGATTTCTCGGACATGTTATATTCGGAGAAGGAATTATAGTAGACCCTACCAAGGTTTCTTCTGTAACTAAATGGGTGGCACCCACATCAGTTGGAGAGATCAGGAGTTTTCCTGGACTCGCAGGATATTATCGGAGGTTCATTGAGAATTTCTCCAGGATTGCAAAGCCCATGATGGAGTTATTAAAGAAGGACACCAAGTTTAAATGGACTGAGGAGTGTGAAGCCAGTTTTCAGGAGTTGAAGAAACATTTGGTTACAGCCCCAGTGCTGATTCTCCCAGATCAACGCAAAGATTATCAAGTGTATTGCGACGCTTCACATCGAGGACTTGGAGCAGTGCTTATGCAGGAAGGAAGAGTTGTTTCATATGCCTCACGACAACTTAAACCTCATGAGTTGAATTATGCTACACATGATTTGGAGTTAGCAGCCGTAGTGCATGCACTGAAGACATGGAGACATTTTCTCATCGGAAACCATTGTGAGGTATACACAGATCATAAGAGTTTGAAATATATCTTCACGCGGAAGGAGTTGAATCTCACGCAAAGGAGATGGTTAGAGCTCATTAAGGATTATGATATGAAATTGCACTATCATCCCGGAAAGGCCAATGTAGTAGCAGATGTGTTGAGTCGCAAGAGTTATGTTAATACTCTCATGACCAGAGGATTACCTAAGGAGTTAGAAGATGATCTTCAAGAGTTATGTTTGAAGATAGTCTCGAGAGGTTATGTAGCAGCATTGGAAATCCAGTCCACTTTGATGGGTAAGATCAGAGAAGCCCAGAAGACTGACAAGGAGATTGCCGAGATAAAGGAAAGGATGAGCAAAGGAAAGGCTAAAGGATTTTGTGAGGATGAGCATGACAATTTATGGTTTGAGGATCGCATTTATGTGCCTAATGACCCAGAGATTAGGAAGTTGATTCTGCAGGAGGCCCATGATTTGTTGTATTCGATTCACCCAGGAAATACTAAGATGTATCTGAATTTGAAAGGAAGTTTCTGGTGGACAGGAATAAAGAAGCATATTGCGGAGTATGTAGCAGTATGTGATGTATGTCAGAGAGTTAAGGCAGAGCATCAGAAGCCAGTAGGATTGCTACATCCATTGCCGATACCCGAATGGAAGTGGGATAAGCTTGGCATGGATTTTATCACGGGATTACCCAAGACTCGTTCAGGCTATGACTCTATCTGGGTTGTAGTCGATCGTTTGATGAAAGTAGCTCATTTCATCCCGATGAAGACCACCTATACGAGTGCTAAGTTGGCAAAGATATACATGACCAGGATAGTATGTCTGCATGGAGTTCCGAGGACCATTGTATCAGATAGAGGAACCCAGTTTACCTCAAAGTTTTGGAATCAGATGCATGAGACATTGGGTACTAGGCTAGAGTTCAGTACAGCCTTTCATCCACAGACAGATGGACAAACCGAGAGAGTCAATCAAATTCTGGAGGACATGTTGAGTGCTTGTGCGCTAAATTATGGATCTAGTTGGGATGACAATTTGCTGTATGCAGAGTTCTCTTATAACAACAGTTATCAACCCAGTTTGAAGATGGCCCCTTTCGAAGCTTTGTACGGAAGGAGGTGCAGGACACCGTTATCATGGGATGAAGTTGGAGATCGACAATTTTTTGGACCAGATTTAATCAAGGACTCTAAAGAGAAGGTTAAGTTGATTCACGACAGACTCAAGGTAGCCTAGTCCAGGCAGAAGAGTTATGCGGATTTGAAATGCAAGGAGACAGTTTATGAAGTTGGAGACAAAGTATATCTTCGTGTATCCCCGCTTCGAGGAGTTAAGCGTTTTGGAGTTAAGGGGAAGCTTGCACCACGTTTCGTGGGACCATACCGAGTTTTGGGATGTATGGGACAAGTTGCATACAAGCTGGAATTGCCAGAAGGATTGTCAGGAGTTCACGATGTGTTTCACGTTTCCCAGTTGAAGAAGTGCCACGCAGAGATGGCTGATATTCCTCTAAGAGATACAGCGCCACTGGAGGCGATACACTTAGACAGTGATTTGACCTATGAAGAGAAATCTATCAAGATTCTTGAGTTTTCTAGTCGAGTTACTCGCAGCAAGGTTATCAAGTTTGCAAGGTTCAGTGGAGCCACCATACCGAGGAGAAAGCCACCTGGGAGCGAGAGGAAGACCTTCATAGAGACCACCCAAACCTTTTTGCTGACCAACCCTAATCTCGAGGGCGAGATTCTTCCTAAGGGGGTAGGTTTGTAACATCCCAAATTTTCAATTTGGATATTATACATAGATCATCATATGCATATCATATTTATTCTTGCATTTTGGCTAAGATCCTAGAAATCTTAAGCAACTCAAGGACCCACGGAGAGAGTTGGAGGTTTCACAAAATTCATATTTGAATTTATTTCAAATTTGAAGAAAAGGATCAATTTGGTTTTATTATTTTTCTCTCCAATTATTTCCAATATTAAAAATAAACGATAGAAGATAATATGACTTCTTCAAAATAAGAGAAATATTGGAGAAAGAATTATTAAAATCAAATTATGATTTTTCTGGCATTTTATTTGCTATTTTATTTGAATTAGAAAAATATGCATTTTTCAAAATCGCTTTTTAGGCCAAAAAAATGTTCACATTGTTCTAAATATTTTATTTAGACGGTGAAAATTGTTTTTGGCATTTTTAGAACTTTTTTTATTTTATTAGGATTTTTCACTTCGTGCAAAATTATTTAAAAAAATCTGCCGACTCGGGTGAGGCCCAGCCGAGCCGGGCCGCCGCCGCCTTCTCCCACGCGGGCGTGCATGCCGCCGCTAGACTCGGTGTCCGAGCTGGACACCGCCGACGTAGTGCCCCCTCAGCCAAGTCTCCTCCCCCCACCTTATAAGCGCGCCCGGGGCCCCCTGGGACCCCAAGCCGAGCCGTCGTCGCCCGCCTTCGCCTCCCACACCGCTGCTGCTGCCGAAGTCGCCGCCACCGCTTCTGCCACCGCCCTCGCCTGCTGCCGCACGCCGCCACCGCTGCCCGCTGCCGCGCCGCAGTCGCACCACCCGCACCGCCACCCCGCGCCCTTGACCGCTACCGCCACGTCGGATCTCGCTGGAGCCGCAGCCGTTAACCCCGTTTGACCGATCGGTTTTTCTCCGGTTAATCCCCTTTTTTGGTTTTTTTGGTTTTTGTTTTAGATCGGTTTTAGTCGGTTTATTTTATTTGGCGGATGTTCGTCCGTTCATTCGTTTTAACGAGCGTTGTTCGCCGGTTAGGTTCAGACAGCAAACATTTGTGCGTTAGTCTTTTCTTTTTATTTTATTTTTCGGCCAGGGACTTATCCGCGATTATTTTTATCGCGATTCATCCCTGATTCTCAAACTAGTATAAATTTTTACTCGCTTGTCCAAATTACATGAACCCAGCGCCAAAATTTTCGTCTCGAAGCTCCTTTCCAGTTAATCAACTTGAACATGATTTTGGTATTGTAAAATTTAACTTTATCTAGATTAGTAAACAATCTTGTTACTTTCGTGATTTGAGTTTCTTGCTCCGTCTGAGTTGACTCTTTTTTCAAATCGTAGCTAATCACATGTACCTCCTGTTAAGATCTAATTCACCTGTTAATATTGCTGTTAGGTTTTGACTCTTGTTAGTTTAAGTCGTTTGTTTGTTTCGTGCTCGATTTGGATCTTTTCTCTGTTTCTCTCGTGTTTCGTTTGAGTGATTGCTTATGTATGCTATTGTTTGTGTACGCTAGATTACCCGGAGTGCGAAGCTTGTTACTACGAATCTCTAGAGTTTGCAGATCATCAGCAAGGCAAGTTACACTTTGATCATACTCTTTTATACCCAGTTTTTCTATGCATTAGTTCTGCCCCACAAATACTTGCATTGGTAGGATTGGGAACATGTGGTTTTGGTTGTAGTGTTCGGTGTAGGAACCTAATACCTTTTGATCACCCCGGGAATATACGTTATGCTTATTATTGCTTACCTATGCTCGTAGACGGGGATTGGATCGTGATTCACACATGGAAGTTTGAGAGTTATTTTAATCATGGATAACATTAAGGTGGCAACTTTAATACACATCTGGGTGGATTGGTTGAGGCACCTGGAGTACCCAGTGTTGTCTATTTTTGGAAATCCCAGAGTACCCGTGTGATTATCCTATGGAATGCCACCCAGGCTCAAAGGGATCATAAGATTATTCATGCTAGAAACTTCTGTGTGCAGCCACAAGCCATTATGGGCTCTGGCATAGTTCAGTAAGTTGTGTGAGCTCTTGAAGAGGTAGACTAGCAGATGTAGAGGGATGTAGGTGGTACTGTCTACCCGGAGTAGAGAGTTAATGCTTCAGAAAGGCTATGTCTCGATCATCTGATCATGGATGTGGTCGAGTCTTGTGGGAAAAGTGAGCAAACCTCTGCATAGTGTATAAACTAATCATGGTTAGCCGTGTCCCCGGTTATGGACATCTTGAGTATCTAGTACTTGAATCTATTGATGTGATCTCATCACGTTACTATAATTAATTTTGATGTTGGGTTAATGATGATACTTTTAATTGGAATTTGAGTTGGGGTTACCTTCTCAAATAATGGGCAACAAGGGAGTAGTTAAATAAATGTATTCCTTTGTTGTAGGGAAAAACTAGCTTTATGAAAAACCATGAAACTTACAGCCTCCACCAGCCAAATATTGCATGTAGTTATAGTTCTTGCATTATCATTGCTTTACAGTGTAACTATGCCATTATATTCCATGTGCTGACCCGTTTCGGGCTACAACATCTTATGTTGCAGACTACTCAGACGACGAATAAGGTGCGATAGGTCATTGTTTTGCACTCAGCTATGATGTTGGAGTTGATGGTCTCATTTACCTTTGAAGCTTTCATAGTTATTTAGTTTAGATGGCCTTCAGCCATGATTTATTTATGTGATCATACTCTTTATGAGGACTCGATGTAATAAGTGTGTGATTGAAATTCTGTTATAATTCCCTGAGTATTGGTTGTGTCAGCATTATCGATCCAGGGATGACACTGATGCATAGAGACTTGACCGTTTGAGGTCTGGTCACTACACGCTCTCGCCGTGCGGCGAACCGTAGCCTATCAGCGCGGACGCGACTAGCTTGCTCTGTGGCGCGCCATCGATCATGTTGTGCGGCGAGCTACAGCCTCTCGGCGCTGACATGCCTATCTTGATCCGCGGCACTGAAGAGCCATGCACCAAAGGTCTTCTCAACCCTGGCGATGACACGCATCACGAGTCGTCCATTGCGTTGCCGGGGAGCATCGCAGCCTCGACGGGCCGTGGTGCCTTCTGGTTTTCCTTGTCGACGAGATTGATGGCAGAGGCGGCTCTTTGGTGTGTTGGCATGCTTGGAAAAGGTGGATGTGCTACAGGCTGCGCTTGTTGCCTCTGTGCGTCACGCCGCGCCTAGGTTTATGTGCAATATTGCTGGGTGGCGGGAAACATGTGAGGAAATGGCGGGAAACGGTGGCGTGTTCATAGAACACCATCAACTAATGGAAACTTACAATATAAAGGAACATCAAGCTAGCACAAGAAGTAGATAATGATGCGATGAAGACGGACCACACTAGGGAACCCGTCGGTGATGAATTCATCAATCGCAAATGGTTGTACACTAGCAAGCGGTTGCCCACAACACACACGACTTATTCCATCACAAACAGGTCAGTTGGATCAACTGTGTGCCATGTATACACATTGTCAAAAAGTAATGTGGTAGACCTTCTTTAACATATGTTAAAAAATAAAATAAAAATAAAAAACAAGGAACTCGAGGTTAAATTAGCTGAGGGAATGGGTCATTTCGGTCATTTGACCAATATGACCCATCCTCTCAGTTAATTTAACATCAACACAACTTCCCATCCAATCACCCATCCCATGGCTGCTCCAGCCTGAGCACACTTAACTTGAGAGTTTTCTTAGATGAGCTACTGGTGGAACAGCTAGTCCTTGCTGATATTGGATGCCTCTTCGCATCCTTATGGCGTATCCGGATGACCGCCCGTCCCCCAATGGCCAATACATGTTGTGTAGACAGAGCATATCACATACGTCTTATTAGAAGCAATCGTCTGTGTTATTACTGGTCTTCGCACACATTTCTGATTACAGACCTGTTTGCCACGTATCACATAGATCTTTTTATATTGAACCATTTTTGTTCTCTTGTCTCAACGCAAACAGTTCATCCGAGTGAACTACATTCCGTATATCGCACACACCTTGGTCTTCCTGGCCGTTTCTTTTGTGTTGCCTAATCACAAACAGTTCATCCTAGAGAACCGTATGTTGTGTATCGCACACGCCTTCATCTGGCTGCCCGTTTCTTCTGTTCCACCTAATCATAAATAGTTAATTGAATTGAACCGTATGCTCTGCGTCGCACACGCAACTAAAATCTGAACCGTGTTTGATGCATCCATCATCGCAAATGTTTTGGACATTTTTTACGGTTCTCTAACACCACCGTTTGCGATTATTGCATCGCACACAGTTTATTGAAGGGTCTCTGATCGTAGTGTCGCGTTAGCCGCATTCTGCAGTAGTGCTAGGAGAAACCCTAGAAGCTTCGAGGGAGGACCTGAAGCCAGACGAGGAGACGACAAGGCAACAGGGCGCGCTTTGATGTCTTGTGGGCCCCACGTTGCCCCTTCTGGCCTAATTCTAGCATTATAAATGCCCAAATATTCCAAAACCAATAGAGGAAGCCATGAAACAATTCTTCTGCCGCCGCAAGCCTCTGTTCTTCCATGATCCCATCTGGAGGCCTTTTCTAGTAATTTGTCAAAGGGGGAATCGATCACGGATGCCTTCTTCATCATCCTTGTTTCCTCCATGATGATGTGTGAGTAGTCCCCCATAGGACCTATGGGTCCATAGTAGTAGCTAGATAGCTCTCTCTCTCTCTCTCTCTCATATTGATCTTCAATGCAATGGTCTCTTCAGAGATTGATTCAATGTAATTTTTTGCGGTGCATTTGTTGGGATTCAATGAATTGTGGATTTATGATCAGATTATTCATTGAAAGTAATTGAGTCTTTTCTGAACTTTATTATGTGTGATTGTTATAACTTTGTATTTATCTCTGATCTATCTATTTGGTTTGGTGATACGTCTCCAACATATCTATAATTTTTGATTGTTTCATGCTATTATATTATCAATCTTAGATACTTTTTATACAATTTTATATCATTTTTGGGGACTAACCTATTAACCCAGTGCCTAGTGCCAGTTGTTTTCTACTTATTTTTGGTTTTACATTAAATATGTACCAAACGGAGTCCAAATGCTATGAAACTCTTTGATGATTTTTTTCTGGACATAAGAGACCCTAGAAGCTTTGCGAGGAGACTAGATGAGAAGCGAGGAGACGACAAGGCAATAGAGCACGCCCTGGGGGTAGATGTGCCCTAATGCCTTGTGGGCCCCACGTGGCTCCATCTAACCTAATTCCAGCGCTATAAATTCCCAAATATTCCAAAAGCCCGAGAGATCCACCCAAAATATATTTTTTGCCGCCGCAAGCTTCTGTCCTTTCGCGATCCTATCTAGAGGTCTTTTTCGGTACTCTGCCGAAGGGGGAATCGATCGCGGAGGGCTTCAACATCATCCTTGCTGCACCACAATGATGCATGAGTAGTTTACCACAGACCTATGGGTCCATAGTGAGTAGCTAGATGGCTTCTTCGCTCTCTTTGATCTTCAATACATTGTTCTCTTCGGAGATCGATTCAATGTAATCTTCTTCTGCAGTATGTTTGTCGGGATTCAATGAATGGTGGTTTTATGATCAGATTATTTACTAAAAGTAATTGAGTATTTTCTAAACTTTATTATGCATGATTATTATAGCTTTGTATTTCTCTCTGATCTATCCACTTGGTTAGGTCAACTAGATTGATTTATCTTCAGCGGGAGAGGTGCTTTGTAGTGGATTCAATCTTGCGGTGCCCTCACCTAGTGACAACAAGGGTATCAAGGCATGTATTGTATTGTTGCTACTAAGGGTAAAATGACGGGGTTTGATCATATTGCTTGGTCTTATTCTGTCTACATTATGTCATCATACTTCATGCACTACTCTATTTGTCATGAACTTAATATGTAGAGAGGCAAGCATAGAAGCGCTCTCGAAGTGGAGTAATAGTAGTAGGCGTCAGTAAGTTTAACGGTCTACTTGTCACAAACGTAATTCTTGTGTACTAATCATGCCATGAATAACATCATAAGTATGCGCTTTTCTATCAATTGCCCAACAGTAATTTGTGTACCCACCATTTGTTATGTTCTTAAGAGAGATGCCTCTAGTGAAAGCTATGGACCGCGGGTCCATCTAAATCATATTCCTAAAATGCTAATTTACTTGCTACAATTTATTCCCTTTTATTTAGTTTTGCAATTTATATATCTTTCACTATCAGATTTAATCCTTGCAATTAACGAGTACAAGGGGCTTGACATCCCTCTTGCCGCATTGGGTGTAAGTATTTGCTCTTGTGTGTGCAGGTACTTCTAAAGGTCGTTTGTATGGATCTCCTATTGTTTCAATAAACCTTGGTTCTTAACCGAGGGGAATACTTTCAGCTACTATACTACTTCACTCTTCCTCTTCGGGGAAATCCCAACGCCTATCACAAGTAGCAAAGGTATGGTATTTGGGCCTTCCACCCTTGGAGTAGCACCCATCTCCCGTAGTATTCTTCCTTCAATGCTGCCCCCTCCTCTATTGCTAAAGTACTCAACGTTTGGGCCGACAATCGCAAGACCTCTTCTCACGATTTGTTCGTGGTTCTTCTTACATGACATGCTGCTTAGGGTCACGTGGCAATTCCACTGATCACAAAATAGTGATGGTCCACAAGTATAGGGGATCTATCGTAGTCCTTTCGATAAGTAAGAGTGTAGTGCCCAACGAGGAGCAGAAGGAAATGACAAGCGGTTTTTAGCAAGGTATTCTCTGCAAGCACTGAAATTATCGGTAACAACTACTTTTGTGATAAGATAATTCATAACGGGTAACAAGTAACAAAAGTAAACAAGGTGCAGCAAGGTGGCCCAATCCTTTTTGTAGCAAAGGACAAGCCTGGACGAACTCTTATATAAAGCAAAGCACTCCCGAGGACACACGAGAATTATTGTCAAGCTAGTTTTCATCATGCTCATATGATTCGCGTTCGTTACTTTGATAAGTGGATCGGTGCTTGGGCACTGTCCTTCCTTGGACAAGCCTCCCACTTATGATTAACCCCTCTCGCAAGCATCCAAAACTGCGAAAGAAGAATTAAGGTAAATCTAACCATAGCATGAAACATATGGATCCAAATCAGCCCCTTACGAAGCAACACATAAACTAGGGTTTAAGCTTCTGTCACTCTAGCAACCCATCATCTACTTATTACTTCCCAGTGCCTTCCCCTAGGCCCAAATCATGGTGAAGTGTCATGTAGTCAACGTTCACATAACACCACTAGAGGAAAGACAACATACATCTCATCAAAATATCGAACGAATACCAAATTCACATGATTACTTATAACAAGACTTCTCCCATGTCCTCAGGAACAAACCTAACTACTCACAAAGCATATTCATGTTCATAATCAGAGGAGTATTAATTATCATTAAGGATCTGAACATATGATCTTTCCATCGAATAAACCAACTAGCATCGACTACAAGGAGTAATAAACACTACGAGCAACCCACGGGTACCAATCTGAGGTTTTGAGACAAAGATCAGATACAAGAGATGAACTACGATTTGAGAGGAGATGGTGCATGTGAAGATGTTGATGGAGATTGACCCCCTCTCGATGAGAGGATCAATGGTGATGACGATGGCAATGATTTCCCCTTCTCAAAGGAATATTTCCCCGCAGAACAGCTCCGTTGGAGCCCTAGATTGGTTCTGCCCAGGTTCCGCCTCAAGACGGCGGCGCTTCGTCCCGAAAACTTTCTTCTTATTTTTTCTAGGTCAAAACACACCATATAGCAAAAGATGGGCATTGGAGGCCATCCAAGGGGCCCACAAGGACGGGGGGCGCGCCCTCCACCCTTGTGGCTGGTTGGTGGGCCCCTCTAGTGCTTTCTTCGCCCAATATTTTTTATTTATTCCAAAACTGATCTCCGTGAAGTTTCAGGACTTTTGGAGTTGTGCAGAATAGGTCTGTAATATTTGCTCCTTTTCTAGTCCAGAATCACAGTTGCCGGCATTATCCCTCTTCATGTAAACCTTATAAAATAAGAGAGAAAAGGCATAAGTATTGTGATATACCATGTAATAACAGCCCATAATGTAATAAATATCAATATGAAAGCATGATGCAAAATGGACGTATCAAATAGCACCCAACCAGTCACATGGCCACCTTTCTCCCTTGTATTAAGAGACTGCAATAGAGGGGTAACCCACCACGCATTGTCAATGGAACCCTGAGAGTCTTGGCTTTTCTAGTATTTATCATTGAATACAGGTGTGGTTGTTAGTAATGAAAATGGCAAACATATTTACCAAGGAGGAAGGTACAAAAATTAAATTGAGTGGTTAGAGTGGGTTTTCATGGTAGCGGACACAAACTAGGGGAAACATAGACTTGGAGCGACACCAGTCCACAAAGAACTAGATGGGAAACTCTCCTAGCAAACAACACTTTGACTTCACTCTAGGGGAAGATGGCACCTCAGCTCGATCTGGTTAAAATAACGAGCCAATGAGTACTTCAAAAAGTACTTGCAAGATAATCAAAGTAACATATATCGCTAAGTAAAGCAAACCATGACATGGACATAATCATAGAAATTTCTAGCTATCATTGCATAAAAACTTTAAACAAAGTTTATCTAACAGGCTTGTTGAAGATAAAGCATACAAATACATGAGTATAGTGTTCCAAGTATTTCTCATGATCATTCTAAGATCATAACCAAAATTTGATGGTCACCAAGATCAATATTTTCATGGTCGTTTTGTCTCTCACACCTATATTTCTCAACACAACATAACTGACACTCCAACTCCAATGTTAGTGCAACATAGGCAGTACTCAACATCACATATCATCTTGGTTTCACCTTCTCAACAATTTTATTCCTCGGTTTAATTTCCTATAAATTTATTTTTATTTAAACCTTCAAGATGAACATGGACATAATAGTTTGACTTATTCCGACTTGGCCATGACCATGGACACGGCTACTCGAATTGTTTTAACTCCGTGGAGATCATACACGGATGAAACATCTCACATCGTCCAGTATCGCTGTACACTTCCTATATGGGGGAACTAGAGATACCCCACCCATATCCTCCCTAGTCATACATTTTTACCATACTACCCGCAAATACTCAAACCTTACTTTGAGAGAGAGTGGTCGGACCTCATCACTTTCACCCATGATGTCAAATATACCCCTCAGGACTCTATCTAAATACTCCACTTGATAGGTCAAGTATCTGCACGGATTGGTGTTACCTAGATGGGCCAGGTCATAGTCCCACTAAACCCTCTCTATGGGTAACATCAATAAAAATGAATAACTAAGAACCTAATCAGGGTCTCCCATAAATAGTGTATGGTTGTATTGATATTAATCGGTCTAGTGGCATTGTGCCTCGATCTAGCCGATGGAGGAGGTTATTATTAGGTTATATTCGTTACCACCACATTAGATAATATTTTCATCCAACACAACACGATATTGCAACATACATCACACGCATGATGAAAACAAGGTAATAAAGCAACAATAGTCAAACTCCAAATCAGCATAACCTTAGAGTATTACTGTAATCAATAAAATAGCAGTTCTTGCACAAAGCAATATTCACAAGTATATGGTACATGACCACCAAGACGGGTGTAATTACAACACCCCAGATTTGGGGCATAGTACAATGCATATTATAACATAAAAAGTGGTTGCTTTGCAATGGGTATCAAATGGGAGATTCCTAGAATGGGATAATAATTTTTCCCTAACTCAAAATGAGCCAAGAATTTTATTGAATGACAATGTGGGTATACAAAGATCATTCCCACAAGGTTTCACAAATGTTGGATGCAAGGAAATATATTTTGTTTTTTTGCCACCAATGGACATAAAATAAATATTCAATACAAAGGACTATTGCATAATGATATGACAATACTTTTGTAGAAGTGGGCGTTATACATATCACATAGGCTATCATAATTTTTGGGAGAATCATATATGCAACGGAAAAGAAGTTTCCTTTGTAATGGACAGAAAAAGAATATGAAGTTTAAATAAATGGTCATTAGGGTTTATCTCTAAACCCTAAGAATGTTCTTGGACAAAAATGGTCTGAGAGAAAGTTTATGTTTCTAGGAAGAGCTTGCTAAATTACCAAGGTCATTCACCAAAGATCTAAAGAAAATCCAACAAAGGCAGTGCACCCCAAAAAAGTCAGTAGGTGGATTCGCACATCTAATTTCATCAAATGATGTTTGGTCCATGACATTAATCCCTCCTTATAAACATGCAACAGTCCTACGAAAACCCCTATTTCATCTTCATATAAAATCAACATGCTAATGCCTTTGGATGTATATCTTGAAGCATCGATGGAAGAAAGTTGTTGTCCTGTGGAAGCCAGTAAGATGAATGAGTAAAGTAGAAATGTTTAAAATGCCTCTACGGTTCCATAGCTAGAGGTTGGCGAGGTTTGGGGTACTTCTTTTTCATTAAGAAATGCGTCCACCATGCTTATATTCTCAAATGATTGAATCTGCTATTTGACGAAAAGCTTATGTCCTTAAGAAAATGGCAAGGATGCCATGGATGTTCAAGTCTCCTTTTCTTTTTACTTGGATGAAACCTAGAACGTGGAATCAATAGGTTAATATTTCAATAAAGAGAGCATAGAATCATGTTAGATAAAATTGCTAATTCTTAATAAATAAATATCAACGGTTATAGTATAATTTTGAATACACTAAAAGAAGTAAGATACGAGGTTGGGAGAGAGAGACTGAAGGGTGTATATATCCATATTAAATTGCAAGTATATCAAAGATAGAAACAATTCAATTTTGAATTAGAATAGGCAAGTGGAGTCTCTCAACTAGAGTCAAATTTAAGTACTAGAGTACTAGGTTGAGTGATGAATTCAAATAATTGTCGTGATATGTACATAGTCAGGATGAACATATGCAGTGAACTTGAAATACACAAGAAACTAGTAAATGCGTATGTATGTTAATTTTAGGCGGTATATTAATTGAACACAAATATTAGGTAGGATATTATTTGCGTGTTAATTATGTGATTAGTGCTATATTTGGTATGACATTAATTGCACGCTAAACATGTTAAGCGCTCACCATTGGAACAGTCGAGGTCGTTGGATTGACCTGATTCAGCGGCCAAGATCAGTTGGATCTGCTCATTTGTATTTTTTATATTGATTATATAGATATAATATAGATTATTTGACCACTTTAGCATTTGAAAACTTCCAATCTATTCATTTTCAATCATATCAGTCCAACAAACTACAAAAATAATAAAAATATTACATTCAGATTCGTAGACCACCTAGCGACGACTATAAGCACTTAAGCGAGTCGAAGGCGCATGCTGTCATCGCCCCTCCCTCACTGTAACCGGACAAAACTTGTTGTAGTAAATAGTTGGGAAATCATCGTGCTAAGGCCCCATATGACCAACGCGTTAGAACAAGATCAGAAGAATCCAACTTGAATACCCACGAACATATATGAGCTATGTCCCTATCCGAGCAAATCCACCAAAGACAGATCCACTGAAGACATACCTCCAAACATCCATCGAAGATACTAGACGCACCAACGGGAGAGGTAGTAGACAGAGTAAACCTCTTTATTCTGAAACATACGCTTCGCCAAGGGTTCCCCGCCGCCGGGGAAAAAACCTCGTACTCAGTTGTGGCTAGGGTTCCTCCTGCCCCCGTTCGACACCGGGGCCGGTCTACGTCGTCCACTGTGGGCTTAGGGCCATGGAAGCATGGTGAATCTCGGCCCCTGCCAACGGGAGGGCTTTGTTTTTATGCTTTTTTGAGATTTCTTAGGGTTTGTGTCCTATCCAGAGAGATGAGATGGCGTCGGCTCTCTGAAGATGGAATAAGATTATCCCCGCCTAACCCCCGCCCCGGTGGTGCTTCTAATGTCAATGGAGGGTGTATAGAGGTTTGTCTTCGACGGATCTCATAGGATTCGGTCGGAGCTTGTCTTCAGTGGATCCATGATACGTCCATTTTGCATCATGCTTTTATATCGATATTTATTGCATTATGAGTTGTTATTACACATTATGTCACAATACTTATGCCTATTCTTTCTTATTTTACAAGGTTTACACGAAGAGGGAAAATGCCGGCAGCTGGAATTCTGGGCTAGAAAGGGAGCAAATATTAGAGACCTATTCTGCACAACTCCAAAAGTCTTGAAACTCCATGAAAGTCATTTTTGGAATTAATAAAAAATACTGAGTGGAAGAAATATCAGAGGGGGCCCACACCATGTCCACGAGGGTGGGGGGCGCGCCCTACCCCCTGGGCGCGCCCACTGCCTTGTGGGTCCCCTGGCAGCCCCCTGGTGCCCATCTTCTGCTATATGAAGTCTTTTACCCTGGAAAAAATCATAAGCAAGCTTTCGGGATGAAACTTCGCCGTCATGAGGCGGAACCTTGGCGGAACCAATCTAGGGCTCCGGCGGAGCTGTTCTGCCGGGAAACATCCCTCCAGGAAGGGGAAATCATCACCATCAATCCTCTCATCGGGAGGGGGTCAATCTCCATCAACATCTTCACCAGCACCATCTCCTCTCAAACCCTAGTTCATCTCTTGTATTCAATCTTTGTCTCAAAACCTTAGATTTGTACCTGTGGGTCACACGTAGTGTTGATTACTCCTTGTAGTTGATGCTAGTTAGTTTATTCGGTGAAAGATCATATGTTCATATCCTTAACCCATATTAATACCCCTCTAATTATGAACATGAATATGATTTGTGAGTAGTTACGTTTGTTCCTGAGGACATGGGAGAAGTCTTGCTATAAGTAGTCATGTGAATTTGGTATTCGTTCGATATTTTGATGAGATGTATGTTGTCTTTCCTCTAGTGGTGTTATGTGAACGTCGACTACATGACATTTCACCATTATTTGGGCCTAGAGGAAGGCATTGGGAAGTAATAAGTAGATGATGGGATTCTAGAGTTACAGAATCTTAAACCCTAGTTTATGCGTTGCTTCGTAAGGGGCTGATTTGGATCCATATGTTTCATGCTATGGTTAGGTTTACCTTAATACTTCTTTTGTAGTTGCGGATGCTTGCAATAGGTTTAATCATAAGTGGGATGCTTGTCCATGAAAGGGCAGTGCCCAAGCACCGGTCCACCCACATATAAAATTATCAAAGTAACGAACGCGAATCATATGAGCGCGATGAAAACTAGCTTGACGACAATTCCCATGTGTCCTCGGGAGCGATTTTCTCTATATAAGAATTTGTCCAGGCTTGTCCTTTGCTACAAAAAGGATTGGGCCACCTTGATGAACCTTATTTACTTTTGTTACTTGTTACCCGTTACAAATTACCTTATCACAGAACTATATGTTACCTGTCAGGGATATACCCCGCGGTATAAACCGCCGGATGTATGACCCGGCTAGAGTTTGGTGATTCACCGGCGACCCACTTGGACCTGGCGGTTTAAGATTCATTGGTAATCCGGCAGGCAGGTCAGAGGAGAGACAAGACCCGGTGGCCCAACGGGCGGTTTATGGAAGGCCGGATCACGCTATGGTGGGCCGGTTTAAGAGGAAATGTATAAGGAATATTTGTCTTACAAGGAGTTGAGACCTGGACTTGTATCCGGTTTGTATTAGAGATAGACTAGTCCTAATCCTAATAGGACTCTACATGTAACCCGCCCCTTCAACTTATATAAGGAGGAGCAGGGCTCCCCAAAGAGGGACAAGCAAGAAACAATCTCTAGGGCTAGACACAACTAGAGGAGAGTCGGTTTACGGCGACTCCCTCGTGATGATAATGAGATCTAGCCCCAAACAGCATGTAGGGTTTTTACCGGATGATGTTTCCCGGGGCCCGAAGCTGTCTAAACCATTGTCTTATGTTGCGTCTCTCGATTTCGCTCAACCCCTCTCAAGCTACCACATAGATGCGTTGGCCTCGCGACTAAGTCCTCACACTAAGGACATCTGACGTGGTAATTCCACGACAGTTGGCGCCCACCGTGGGGCCTGCGCATGGTGGTGTTGAGGTCTTGAAGGGATCTCTTCAGGGATCAAGGAGCTCGCGGTTAGATAGATGAAAGTTTTGAGTTCAAGAAAATTAAGATGACGTCGATGCGTCGCAACTGCAGCAAATTGAGGACCGATCAGTGCAAGGATCACGTCACACGGATCGATAGGAGATTTTTTTGGCAGCGTGTTAAACTACAAGTCGCCAAAAACGTTGATTTCTTGCTGTTGTCTGTTTCTCAGATTACGACCCGGAGGATATATGGATGTGGTCGTAAAAATGAAGTCAACCGTCCCGGATTCCTCGGTCACCACAGATCATTCATCACCTTTTCCGGTCGCTGTCGCCGCGTTACCAGTTGCCTGGCCCACCATCGGAGCTGCCGCCATCTCCGGTTACAAACCGGTCCACCTCATCATATTCAGCTGCCGCTACGTGGTCGCACTATGCTCAAGGAAAAGTAGAAGGTCAGAGGTTATTAAATCGGCCACAAAAGCTAGTTTTTGAGCAGCTGGCAGTAATTGATGTACGTAACCTGAGTATCGCGGGTTCGTACTACGTCAAATCCATCATAGTCTCTCACGTGATGGAAGCCAAAGCATGTAAGACAAAAATCTAGAAGGATTTCTATACTACGTCCGGAGTTGCCCGGAGGCTGCGCATCGTTCATCTGTACCCGGCTGCCTATGGATATGATCTACTCTACGTCAACATGCCGAAGTTACGTGTGCGTCGAGCTGCACGACAGACATGTACAGCATGCAGTCCAGTCGTTTCGTTTCAGCCTCGGCTTCCGCCAGCCGGACCACCTTAAAAAAAGGGAGTCAACGACTCGGAAGTTGATCTCGTTTTCGTATCATAGTCACTCTTTCCCTGGCTTCAGCCGCCGCGGCCGAGGGTGGCTGCCGTGCTTGCCTTTGATGGATCGCGCTGAGGATAATGCTATATGTCCATGATCAACAGACAAAAGAGACCAGGTGTTATTTTTCCTATGTATTTTTACGCACATATTAATTTGTGAGAACATTTATTTTGTCGCGTAATATTTTTTATGCAGGATAATCATTCAGGACAAAGGTGTTATACAGCGGATATGGAGCGCGCACCAGCATAACTCTGCACTGACGTTCGTCCGTGTCATGTTGCTCAACGGATACGCATGCAAGTCATCGCCCCCGCTACATCAACACGACGAGGCTGACTCGTCCGTCCACGCGGTTTTACCGCGCTTGCTATTGACTCGCCCGTCCGCTCTCGCTGCCGGTTCACGCGACCATACCGGTTTACAACGTCGCGGACGACTCGCCCGTCCGCCCTCATGGCCCGGTTTACATTAGACTCGCCAGCCAACAACACTGTGGCCGGTTCATCCATTTGTTCCTGCAGGTGACTCATCCGTGGTTGTTTTTAGCTTCACCACGGCGGATAAATTCCGGCCTGACATATCAGGTGACATCTATCTAAGTCTATTTTTGACACATTGTTTTTGGTCAAAAGAACAATTACTTTGGACTGTATATTTTGATGTGCAGGACAATTATTAATTATAAACGTAGTCTATACCATGGGTATGGAGCACGCACTGGCACCGTCTGCACTGGCGTTTCGTTCGTGTCATACCACCCGGTGAATGAACGTAAGCAAGTCTCCATCCCTGTGGCCCGGTTTACATTAGCTTACTGGGACCACGCCTGTGATTAACTCGCCCGTCCGTGCCGGTTTACGACACCGGCACTGATCTTCCCCGTCCGCACCGGCTTCCAATGTCACGGCCGATTCATCTGTTCGAGCTGCCTCTGATGTTGCGGTCGTCCTTGTCGACCGTCTCTCACGGCCTGGTCTACATCAACATACCGCGCCGCACCTGTCTGCATGAGCTGTTTATTGAGTATGAGCAAGTCACAACTTGGGTAGCCCGGTTTTTCTTTCAACAAAATAAAGGCAAAATTATCATATACTATCAACCACCGTCTGCACTGGGTGGCTCAATGGGCGGGCGCACAAGTTGTCGCCGCTACAGTTTGGTTAAACTCAAATCACCCGTTGGAAGGAACCATTGGCCGAGTTGCTGACACGGCTCATACGGGATCATTTACAACCGGCCGCAGTCACTTCAACATTATGTGGATTCACATCATGCTATCAACACCAATGATATACAAGTTATGCCGGTTTATATGACGGTCGAAATATGGAGAATCTCAAGCCAACTCCTCGAGTCGCCTTGAGACTCGGAGGCTACAATGATATGACTCAAGCAAGGGTTGCCGGTTTTTAGCAAATTTAAGAACCCCAGGATGATGGAGGAAAAGATAACCCGGTCCCGGAGGCTACTGCTATATTGATGAAAATTTAAAGGCCGCCAGAAAATTTTCGGCTGAAAATGAAGATTCCAGTTTAATATCTGACTTAAGGGAAAGTTATCTCCCACAAAGCTTTGAAGCTCTCAATATCCGGTTTAAGAATTTTCGGTTCAAGAAGAATTTATCTCTTGCAAAAAGTTAAAGGTTGTCAAAGAGGACCTGTTACCCTGACGTTCAAACATGGGTATCCTGCCTTATGGGCTCATCTTCATATGATCACTTGGGGGCTTCCTATTCAAACATAGATGTATTCACCAAAGAGAACATGGCATTGTTACCCTCTTAATGCGGCTATCAAGCCAATATTATCATAAGGAGCCAAAGAGAGTTTGTTGCACAGCACAACTCAAACATAGGCACCCGGCGAGCACAGCTCAGAAATATATCACATGGGGGCTTCTGTTGCAAAGCGGAGTCCTGTCCATTAATCCGGCTATCACGCCATAACATAGCTGGGGAGCTTTACACCCAAGGGGCCAAAGAGAGTCTGGATGCTATGCACAGCTCAAACATAGGCACTCAATGAGCACAGCTCATCATGTTACTTGGGGGCTCCTTGTGTCAAATACCAAGGAGTTTGAATGGACCCTTGTAGCTGGGTATCAACCCACGGCTTGGAAGCCTGGTGTATTCACCTAAAACCCCGGGTTAACCTGCCTTCATCAAGTAAGACACTCCTATCCAGGTCATTCTGGCACGACCCTCCGAACGTTTGACAGTTACTCTCATTGAGACCCTGCACTTGTCAAAGTTAAAACGGTGATTGGTTAGTTGGAGGTCCATCTTAAAAGGCTTTGTTAAATGGTTCAACTCAGCGGCCTGGCAGCCCACAAAAAGCCTCGAATTTGGGCCTGGCAGCCCTCAAAAAGCCTCGACTACACGGTTTATTTGCCTTTGTCAAGATTTTTCTCTTTTGATAATTTTATGTTGAACCGGTGTCTATTGACCCGGCATGACTATCAGTCATCAAATTAACCCGGTGTTCATTAACCCGGCTTGACTTTCAACTACAAGTTGTCGGAACATAATCAATGGTGAACCGGCATCTTTCAATCCGGCCTGGCATTGACTATAAGTCGCCAGGATGATCATCCAGTGTTTATTTACAACCCGGCACGGTTTTATTACAAACCGGCAAAATATGAGAGGAGTTATCAGTACTCAAAATTTGGGTTATCACCCTTACTACAAAAGTTGGTAAACCAACGATGTGATTCAATGTCACAGGTTGAGTAAAGAATGATTGTAAATCACCGGTATTTATTAAACTGGCTTGGCTTTAAGACGATAAGTCTCCAGTATATGAAGAGAAATTGTCCGGTGTTTATTAAACCGGCCTGGATTTGGACTATAAATCGCCAGTATATATTTGGATTGCGCCATTGGAATTATGCGCTTATAAATCATTGGGTATATTATTCAAATATCCAACATGGCTGGATTTCTATTATGGTTATCAATAACCAGTATTATGATTAAGGTTTTCAAAGTCGCTTTAGCGCAATGGATATCATATTATCAATGGATATGATTTTTATTCTACAATTGAAGGAATAGTCCCGAGTTGCTGCAGGCTTACAACCCGGCACTTGGGGGCTACATTATTTAAGTTGAGATTACATCAAATATGCAAGTCTCATGTCGCTGCAAGCATGCACCATGACACTTGGGGGCTAATGCAAAGTCATTTTTTGCTCATCTTATTGAAGACCCGACTCATCACATTATAATGAGCCGGCCCTTGAGGGCTACCAATTGCTCATGTCAACAATTCAAGGTACAAAGCTTTTTATTCGTTATATTAAAGGGTCCACTGCTCAGTTGGTAAAGCACAAGGCTCTTAATCTTGCGGACATGGATTCAAGTCCCATGATGGGGGTTACATCATATGGTGTTATTTTTATTGAAGTATATATGAAGTCCCAGCTCAATATTATCTTACCGAGCCGGCCCTTGGGGGCTACACATCATTGCTCAAATCTATATGATTATACCTACAAAGTCCCTGCTCATTATTGCATGATGACCCGGCCCTTGGGGGCTACACTGGTTAAAGTTTTTATGAGTATAAGACAATTACAAAGTCCCAGGTTGCTGCAAGCATGACAACCCGGCACTTGGGGGCTACATAATATGGAGTATTCAGTTTTTACTAAGTGACTGGGATGAACAACATGGATTACTTCTTAAGTGGCAGTATTTATATTGAAGCAAGTCTTAAGCCATCACTTTGTTCTGCTCAATAATTGGGGGCTATAGGTATTATATTATTATCAAAGAACTATTTTCAAATTCTCCGTTTTGAGCAAACTAGATTGACCCAGCGTCACCAATCATTATGACCCTGTGTCCGCAACCCGGCGTCATCAATAATCATGAACCGGCATTGGCAACAATCATGAACCGGTGTTGGCAACAATCATGACCCGAAATTATCAGTTTTTATAACCTGACAATGGTGGTAATCATAAACCGTCAGAGCATTGAAGGCCGATTCAAATGGATTCTTTATTTACAAAATATCTTCTGCAAGCAAATTGATTATGAAGATGGTTATTAACTTGGAAGGAAGAAATGACAAGGATTTAAGGATGATCAAGTGCCGGCTTACAAGGATATTTAAACCGGAGCACAACCCGACAAATTTGTTCTTGTGTTGCAGATTAGTTTAACATGGATGAATCCAAATTAAACTGGGGGCTAATGTTAGGGATATACCCCGCGGTATAAACTGCCGGATGTATGACCCGGCTAGAGTTTGGCGATTCACCGGCGAACCACTTGGACCTGGCGGTTTAAGATTCATTGGTAATCCGGTAGGCAGGTCAGAGGAGAGACAAGACCCGGTGGCCCAACAGGCAGTTTATGGAAGGCCGGATCACGCTATGGTGGGCCGGTTTAAGAGGAAAGGTATAAGGAATATTTGTCTTACAAGGAGTTGAGACCTGGACTTGTATCCGGTTTGTATTAGAGATAGACTAGTCCTAATCCTAATAGGACTCTACATGTCACCCGCCCCTTCAACTTATATAAGGAGGGGCAGGGCTCCCCAAAGAGGGACAAGCAAAAAACAATCTCTAGGGCTAGACACAACTAGAGGAGAGCCGGTTTACGGCGACTCCCTCGTGATGATAATGAGATCTAGCCCCAAACAGCATGTAGGGTTTTTACCGGATGATGTTTCCCGGGGCCCGAAGCTGTCTAAACCCTTGTCTTAAGTTGCGTCTCTCGATTCCGCTCAACCCCTCTCAAGCTACCACATAGATCAGTTGGCCTCGCGACTAAGTCCTCACACTAAGGACATCTGACGTGTTAATTCCACGACATTACTGATAATTTCGGTGCTTGCAGAGAATACCTTACTGAAAACCGCTTGTCATTTCCTTCTGCTCCTCATTGGGTTCGACACTCTTACTGATCAAAAGGACTACGATAGATCCCCTACACTTGTGGGTCATCAAGACTCTTTTCTGGCACCGTTGCCGGGGAGTGAAGCGCCTTTGGTAAGTGGAACTTGGTAAGGAAAAATTTATATAGTGTGCTGAAATTTACTGTCACTTGTTACTATGGAACATAATCCTTTGAGGGGCTTGTTCGGGGTATCTTCACCCTGACTAGTAGAGCAAAGAGTTGCTCCTCAACTTACTGAACCTACTGAAAATGTTTACTTTGAAATTCCTTCGGGTATGATAGAGAAACTGCTAGCTAATCCCTTTATAGGAGATGGAACATTGCATCCCGATTTACACCTAATCTATGTGGATGAAGTTTGTGGATTATTTAAGCTTGCAGGTATGCCCAATGATGTTATCAAGAAGAAGGTCTTCCGCCCAATGATGTTATCAAGAACAAGGTCTTCCCTTTATCTTTGAAGGGAGAGGCATTGACATGGTATAGGCTATGTGATGATATGGGATCATGGAACTGCAAATGATTGAAATTGGAATTTCATCAGAAGTTCTACCCTATGCATCTTGTTCATTATGATCGTAATTATATATATATATATATATATATATATATATATAATCTTTGGCCTCGCGAAGGAGAAAGCATCGCTCAAGCTTGGGGGAGGCTTAAGTCAATGTTATATTCATGCCCCATTCATGATCTCTCAAGAGAAATGATTATTCAAAATTTTATGCTCGGCTTTCTCTCAACAATCGCTCCATGCTCAATACTTCTTGTATTGGTTCTTTTATGATGAAGACTATTGAATTCAGATGGGATTTATTGAAAAGAATTAAATTCAACTTTGAATATTGGGATCTCGACAAAGGTAAGGAGTCAGGTATGACACCTAAGTTTGAGTGTGTTAAATCTTTTATGGATACAGATGCTTTTCATGAATTTAGCACTAAATATAGACTTGACTCTGAGATAGTAGCTTCTTTCTGTGAATCATTTGCTACTCATGTTGACCTCCCTAAGGATAAGTGGTTTAAATAAAATTCTCCCACTGAAGTAAAAGTAGTTGCACCTATTAAAGTTGAAGAAAAGGCTATCACTTATAATGATCCTATTGTGCCTACTACCTATATTGAGAAATCCCCTTTCCCTGTTAGGATAAAGGATCATGCTAAAGCTTCAACTGTGGTTCGTAAGAGTAATACTAAAACACCTACACCAGCTAGGTAAATTAAAGTTGAACCTAGTATTGCTATGGTTAAAGATCTCTTGGCTGATAATATTGATGGGCATGTTATTTATTACTGTGATGAAGCTGCTAGAATTGCTAGACCTGATACTAAGAATAAACATAGACCTGTTGTAGGCATGCCTGTTATTTCTATTAAAATAGGAGATCATTGTTATCATGGCTTATGTGATATGGGTGCTAGTGCTAGTGCAATACCTCATACAAAGAAATTATGCTTGATATTGCACCTGCTGAGATAGAAGAAATTGATGTTACAATTAAGCTTGCTAATAGAGATACTATTTCACCAGTTGGGATTGTTAGAGATGTTGAAGTATTGTGTGGGAAAGTTAAATATCCTGCTGATTTTCTTGTTCTTGGTTCCCCACAAGATAGCTTTTGTCGCATCATATTTGGTATACCCTTCTTCAATATTGTTAATGCTAAGATAGACTGCAAAAAGGATGTTGTTACTATTGGTTTGGGGGATATGTCTCGTGAGTTTAATTTTGCTAAATTTTGTAGACAACCTCATGATGAAGAATTGCCTAGTAAAGATGAAATTATTGGTCTTTCTTCTATTGTCGTGCCTCCTAATGATCCTTTAGAGCAATATTTGCTAGACCATGAAAATGATATGTTTATGAATGAAAGAAGGGAGATAGATGAAGTATTATTTAAACAGGGACCTATTTTGAAACACAACTTGCCTGTTGAAATTCTAGGGGATCCTCCATCACCCAAGGGTGATCCCGTGTTTGAGCTTAAACCATTACCTGATACTCTTAAATATGCTTATCTTGATGAAAAGAAGATATATCATGTTATTATTAGTGATAACCTTTCAGAGCAGGAAGAGGAGAAATTATTGAAAACTCTGAAGAAGCACCATGCTGCTATTGGATATACTCTCGATGATCTCAAGGGCATTAGTCCCACTCTATGCCAACACAAAATAAAATTGGAGAAAGACGTCAAACCAGTTATTGATCACCAACGACGGTTAAATCCTAAGATGAAAGAAGTGGTAAGAAAAGAAATACTAAAGCTTCTAGAGGCAGGTATAATTTATCCCCTTGCTGATAGTCAGTGGGTAAGTCATGTCCATTGTGTCCCTAAGAAGGGAGGTATTACTATTGTTCCTAATGATAAGGATGAATTGATCCCACAAAGAATTGTTACAGGTTATAGAATGGTAATTGATTTCCGCAAATTCAATAAAGCTACTAAAAAGGATCATTACCCTTTACCTTTTATTGAGCAAATGTTAGAAAGATTATCCAAGCATACACATTTTTGCATTCTAGATGGTTACTCTGGTTTCTCTCAAATACCTGTGTCAGCAGAGGATCAAGAAAAGACCACTTTTACTTGCCCTTTCGGTACCTTTGCTTATAGACGTATGCCTTTTGGTTTATGTAATGCACTTGCTACCTTTCAAAGATGCATGATGGCTATATTCTCTGACTTATGTAAAAAGATTTGTGAGATTTTCATGGATGATTTCTCCGTTTATGGATCCTCTTTTGATGATTGCTTGAGTAACCTTGATCGAGTTTTGCAGAGATGCAAAGATACTGGTCTTGTCTTGAATTGGGAAAAGTGTCACTTTATGGTTAATGAAGGCATCGTCTTGGGGCATAAAATTTCTGAAAGAGGTATTGAAGTTGACAAAGCCAAAGTTGATGCTATTGAAAAGATGTCGTGTCCCAAGGACATTAATGGTATAAGAAGTTTCCTTGGTCATGTCGGGTTTTATAGGAGGTTCATTAAGGACTTCACTAAAATTTCTAGGCCTCTGACTAATCTCTTACAAAAAGATATTCCTTTTGTCTTCGATGATGATTGTGTAGAAGCATTTGAAATACTTAAGAAAGCTTTGATATCTGCACCTATTGTTCAGCCACCTGATTGGAATTTACCCTTTGAAATTATGTGTGATGCTAGTGATTATGTTGTAGGTGTTGTTCTAGGACAAAGAGTTGATAAGAAACTAAATGCTATCCAATATGCTAGTAAAACTCTAGACAGTGCCCAGAGAAATTATGCTACTACTGAGAAAGAATTTTTAGCAGTTGTATTTGCTTGTGATAAGTTCAGACCTTATATTGTTGATTCTAAAGTAATTGTTCACACTGATCATGCTGCTATTAAATATCTTATGGAAAAGAAAGATGCTAAACCTAGACTTATTAGATGGGTTCTCCTACTACAAGAATTTGATTTGCATATTATTGATAGAAAGGGAGCTGAGAACCCCGTTGCAGAAAACTTGTCTAGGTTAGAGAATGTTCTTGATGACCCACTACCTATTGATGATAGCTTCCCTGATGAACAATTAGTTGTGATAAATGCTTCTCGTACTACTCCATGGTATGCTGATTATGCTAATTACATTGTTGCTAAATTTATACCACCTAGTTTCACATACCGGTAAAATAAAAAGTTCTTATATAATTTAAGACATTACTTCTGGGATGAACCACATCTTTATAAAGAAGGAGGATGGTGTTATTAAACATTGTGTACCTGAGCATGAACTGGAACAGATCCTACGCAAGTGTCACTCCGAGGCATATGGAGGACACCACGCTGGAGATAGAACTGCACATAGGTATGGCAGTCCGGTTTTTATTGGCCTACTCTCTTCAAGGATGCCCATAAGTTTGTCTTGTCTTGTGATGAATGTCAAAGAATTGGTAATATTAGTAGACGTCAAGAAATGCCTGTGAATTATTCTCTTGTTATTGAACCATTTGATGTTTGGGGCTTTGATTATATAGGACCGTTTCCTTCCTCTAATGGGTATACACATATTTTTGTTGTTGTTGATTACGTTACTAAGTGGTTAGAAGCTATTCCAACTAGTAGTGCTGATCATAACACCTCTATTAAGATGCTTAAAGAAGTTATTTTTCCGAGGTTTGGAGTCCCTAGATACCTAATGACTGATGGTGGTTCACATTTTATTCATGGTGCTTTTCGTAAAATGCTTGCTAAGTATGATGTTAACCATAGAATTGCATCTCCATACAACCCACAGTCTAGTGGCCAAGTAGAACTTAGCAATAGAGAGCTTAAATTAATTTTGCAAAAGAATGTTAATAGATCTAGAAAGAATTGGTCCATGAAACTTGGTGATGCATTATGGGCTTATAGAACTGCATATAAAAATACTATGGGTATGTCTCTATACAAAATGGTTTATGGAAAATCATGTCACTTACCTCTTGAACTAGAACATAAGGCATATTGGGTCATTAAAGAGCTCAATTATGATTTCAAACTTGCTGGTGAGAAGAGGTTATTTGAAATTAGCTCACTTGATGAATGGAGAACCCAAGCCTATGAGAATGCAAAACTGTTCAAAGAAAAAGTTAAAAGATGGCATGACAAAATGACACAAAAGCATGAGTTTAATGTAGGTGATTATGTGTTGCTTTTCAACTCTCGTTTAAGATTTTTTGTAGGAAAACTTCTCTCTAAATGGGAAGGCCCTTACGTTATCAAGGAGGTCCATCGTTCCGGTGCCATAAAAATCAACAACTTTGAAGGCACAAATCCGAAGGTGGTGAACGATCAAAGAATCAAACATTATATCTCAGATAATCCAATAAATGATGAAACTAATGTTATTGAAACCGTGACCCCGGAGGAATACATAAGGGACACTTTCCATAACGTTTCAGACTCCAAAAAGGAATAGGTATGTGGTACGGTAAGTAAACCGACTCCAAAACAGTTCTAATAGCAATTTTTCTCCGTTTTAGAATATTTAAGAAAATAGGAAAATAAGAAGTAGTCCAGGAAGGACACGAGGGTGGAGGGAGCGCCCTACCCCCCCTGGGCGCGCCCCCTGCCTCGTGGGCACCTCGTGTGCTCTCCGGACTCCGTTTTCTTGCACGATACTTCTTTCGGTCGGTAAAAATTCATTATATAATCTCCCGCAGGTTTTGACCACCGTATCATGCAAATATCCTGTGTCTTTGTTTCGAGTTGTTTTCTGTCAGATTTGTCAAGGCTAGGCATCATGTCATCACCCTCCTCCAACAATGAAGGCAACGATGCTTGGCTAATGAAGGTGGGGCTGAAGAGAGAAGAACCCGGGGAGATCAAGAAGGATGATAGGATCAAGAAGGCCATGGAGGATCAAGCTCCTGCGGCAGAAGAAGAAGACATCCTTCAACCTCAGCACAACCTCTTTACCCCAATTGAGATTGAAGCTTTCAAGATGATTGAATTAGCTCATATACAAAACAAGTATCTCACACGTGAAAATATTTTGTTGAAGGATCATATCACCGCACTCAAGGGCATTATCCGCAAACTGGAGGAGCTCTTACGCTCGATGTGCGACTATCCATCATCACCACCACCTTCATCATCCCCGAAGGAGACATAATCACATGGGTATGGGCACTCCCCTTGGCAACTACCAAGCTTGGGGGAGTTGCCCCGGTATCATATCACCATCACACTCCTATCTTTACCGTTTTACTTAGTTTGATCCTTTTAGTAAAATCTTGATCTAGTAGAATAAAAGTTTTGGTATGATTTAGTTTTGAAGTTTTGCCTTATGATCCCTCTATGTAATCGAGTCCGTGAGCTATATATAATAAAGATTAGTGTTAAGTCAAGGGCTTTGCTATCTTGCTATGATCTTGAGGGAAATAAAAATAATAAAAATAAATAAAGAGATCATATTGATCTTATGGAGAGTAATGACTTCACATATAAAGAGTATGATGAATGAAAGTTCTTGAGAGTTGTTAATCATAGTTTTGGTCATCGTTGCAATTAATAGGAAGTAATAAAGAAGGAGAGGTTTCACATATAAATATACTATCTTGGACATCTTTTATGATTCTGAGCACTCATTAAAATATGACATGCTAAAGAGTTGACGTTGGACAAGGAAGACAACGTAATAGGTTATGTTTTCTTATATTCGAAATAAAGTATATTGTCATGGATCATCCAACATGTTGAGCTTGCCTTTCCCTCTCATGCTAGCCAAATTCCTTGCACCAAGTAGAGATACTACTTGTGCTTCCAAATATCCTTAAACCCAGTTTTGCCATGAGAGTCCACCATATCTACCTATGGATTGAGTAAGATCCTTCAAGTAAGTTGTCATGTTGCATGCAATAAAAATTGCTCTCTAAATATGTATGACTTATTAGTGTGGATAAAATAAGCTTTATACGATCTTGTGATATGGAAGCAATAAAAGTGACGGACTGCATAATAAAGGTCCGTATCACAAGTGGCAATATAAAGTGACGTTCTTTTGCATTAAGATTTCGTGCATCCAACCATAAAAGCACATGACAACCTCTGCTTCCCTCTGCAAAGGACCTATCTTTTATTATTGTCTTATACATATGCAAGAGTCATGGTGATCTTCACCTTTCCTTTTTATATTTTATCCTTTGGCAAGCACCTCGTGTTGGAAAGATCCTGATATATATATCCAATTGGATGTAAGTTAGCATGAACTATTATTGTTAACATTACCCTTGAGGTAAAAGGTTGGGAGGCAACACTATAAGCCCCTATCTTTCTTTGTGTCCGATTAAAACTTCATAACCATAAGTATTGAGTGAGTGTTAGCAATTGTGAAAGAATAAATGATAGTTGAGTATGTGGACTTGTTGAAAAGCTCTTATATGGACTCTTTCCGGTGTTATGATAAATTGGAATTGCTTCAATGACTCAGATTATAGTTTGTTAGTTTTCAATGAAGTTTCTGATTCATACTTGACATTGTGAATAGATTGTTACTTTAGCATAAGAAATCATATGACAATATATATATATATATATATATATATATATATATTGTTGTTATAAGAATGATCATGATGCCCTCATGTCCGTATTTTATTTTATCGACACCTCTATCTCTAAACATGTGGACATATTTTTCAATTTCGGCTTCCGCTTGAGGACAAGCAAGGTCTAAGCTTGGGGGAGTTGATACGTCCATTTTGCATCATGCTTTTATATCGATATTTATTGCATTATGGGCTGTTATTACACGTTATGTCACAATACTTATTCCTATTCTCTCTTATTTTACATGGTTTACACGAAGAGGGAGAATGCTGGCAGCTGGAACTCTAGGCTCGAAAAGCAGCAAATATTAGAGACCTATTCTGCACAACTCCAAAAGTCCTGAAACTCCACGAAAGTCATTTTTGGAATTAATAAAAAAATACTGAGCGAAAGAAATACCAAAGGGGGCCCACACCCTGTCCACGTGGGTGGGGGCGCGCCCTACCCCCCTGGGCGTGCCCCCTGCCTCGTGGGCCCCCTGGAAGCCCCCCGGTGCCCATCTTCTGCTATATGAAGTCTTTTACCCTGGAAAAAATAATAAGCAAGCTTTCGGGACGAAACTCCGCCGCTACGAGGCGGAACCTTGGCAGAACCAATCTAGAGCTCCGGCGGAGCTGTTCTGCCGGGGAAACATCCCTCCGGGAGGGGGAAATCATCACCATCGTCATCACCATCGATCCTCTCATCGGGAGGGGGTCAATCTCCGTCGACATCTTCACCGGCACCATCTCCTCTCAAACCCTAGTTCATCTCTTGTATTCAATCTTTGTCCAAAACCTCAGATTGGTACCTATGGGTTACTAGTAGTGTTGATTACTCCTTGTAGTTGATGCTAGTTGGTTTATTCGGTGGAAGATCATATGTTCAGATCCTTAATGTATATTAATACCCCTCTAATTATGAACATGAATATGATTTGTGAGTAGTTATGTTTGTTCCTGAGGACATGGGAGAAGTCTTGCTATAAGTAGTCATGTGAATTTGGTATTCGTTCAATATTTTGATGAGATGTATGTTGTCTCTCCTCTAGTGGTGTTATGTGAACGTCGACTACATGACACTTCACCATTGTCTGGGCCTAGAGGAAGGCATTGGGAAGTAATAAGTAGATGATGGGTTGCTAGAGTGACAGAAGCTTAAACCCTAGTTTATGTGTTGCTTCGTAAGGGGCTGATTTGGATCCATATGTTTCATGCTATGGTTAGGTTTACCTTAATACTTCTTTTGTAGTTGCGGATGCTTGCAATAGGGGTTAATCATAAGTGGGATGCTTGTCCAAGAAAGGGCAGTACCCAAGCACCGGTCCACCCACATATCAAATTATCAAAGTAACGAACGTGAATCATATGAGCGTGATGAAAACTAGCTCGACGACAATTCCCGTGTGTCCTCGGGAGCGCTTTTCTCTATATAAGAATTTGTCCAGGCTTGTCCTTTGCTACAAAAAGGATTGGGCCACCTTGCTACACCTTATTTACTTTTGTTACTTGTTACCCGTTACGAATTACCTTATCACAAAACTATCTGTTACCAATAATTTCAGTGCTTGCAGAGAATACCTTACTGAAAACCGCTTGTCATTTCCTTCTACTCCTCGTTGGGTTCGACACTCTTACTTATCGAAAGGAGTACGATAGATCCCCTACACTTGTGGGTCATCAATCCACATGGATCCGGTCTTTATTCGTGTGTGTTCGTGTGTCTACAGGTTGGATCCTTCCGATCTAAACTTCTCTTTAATAGCGGCGTCTGTTGTTCTGGTGCACCGGTTCTACAGGGTCTTAGCACGACGACTACCCGACTATCTACTTTTTTCGAAAAGGGGGGTTCGCCCCGGCCTCTGCATCAGAAAGATGCATATGTCCATGATTATTAATAAGCAAAAGGTCTCACACAAGTCTTGTTGTCTCAATCAAGGAACCAAAGGCTCACAAAGAGCTAAAAAGTAAAAGAGAAGCCACAACCGGCTGGCAAAAACGATAGGAACTAAATACTTATCCTATTACATGACCGCCATCCAAACCGGTTGAAAATATCCCGAGCTACCATCTCCAATCGGATAGATCCAGCAACCAAACGCTCCCTGGCCTCCGTCGGAGTGAGTAGCGACCACATACGGATCAACGCAGTGGCTCGGGAAATAACCTGCAAAAAATGAATATTTGTTGTTCTGTTAAAGACCAAATCATTTCTGCAGTTCCAGACTGCCCATAATAAAGCACATACTCCTACACGAATGTGTCTCGCTGTTGCGAAATCTATCCCATCTAGCCACGTCCCAAATAACGTGGTGATGGAGTTCGGAGGAGTTATGTTGAAAGCTATATGAACCGATCGCCGCAGTATTTTTGCGAGAGGGCAATCCAGAAAAAGGTGTTTGATTGACTCATGTTGGTCGCAAAAGCTACATCTTGTAGATCCTATCCAATTGTGTTTTGCCAAATTATCCTTAGTTAAAATAACTTGTTTATGCACAAACCACATAAACACTTTGATTTTCAAAGGTACTTTGACTTTCCAAACATGCTTTGAACGAGGAATCACGCTAGAGTTGATTACATCCAAGTACATGGATTTGACTGAAAACTCTCCATTCTTAGTTAGCTTCCAGCATAACCGATCGGGCTGTTGAGACAGCTGAACATCCATCAATCTTCTCACAAGATTGAGCCAGACTTCCCAACGGTTTCCCACTAGCGTCCTCCTAAATTGAATATTGAGCGGAATGGACTGGAGTACTGAAGCCACATACGCGTCTCTACGCTGAACAATACTATACAGATACGGATATTGGAGTGCAAGGGGCATGTCCCCTAGCCATGTATCCTCCCAGAATCTTGTAGTGTTACCGTTTCCAACTATGAACCTTGTCCTGTTGAAAAAGAGTGATTTGACTCTCATCAATCCCTTCCAAAAAGGCGAATCAATCGGCCTCACTGCCACCTAGGACAATGTCTTTGAGTGAAGGTACTTATTATGCAGAAGTTGAGCCCATGTGGCCTCCGTCTCAATCAAAAATTTGAACAGCCACTTGCTAAGAAGACATCTGTTCTTCACCTCCAAATTTTCAATGGCTAGACTTCCTTGGTCTTTTGGCCGACAAATGATATCCCACTTAGCAAGTCTATACTTTCTTTTTAGTTCATCGCTCTGCCAAAAGAATCGTGATCGATAGAAGTCTAGCCTTTTCCGGACCCCAACAGGTACCTCGAAAAAGGAAAGAAGAAACATGGGCATACTCGTGAGGACCGAATTAATGAGAATTAATCGGCCTCCATATGACATCAGCTTTCCCTTCCAGCAGCTCGGCTTCTTTTCAAATTGATCCTCAATGCACTTCCATTCTCTGTTAGTCAGCTTACGATGGTGGATTGGTATACCTAAATACGTGAAAGGTAGAGCCCCCAATTCACACCCGAACAATTGTTTATATGCCTCTTGGTCATCATTAGCTCTTCCAAAAAAGAACAATTCGCTCTTATGGAAGTTAATCTTTAACCCGGTCAATTGTTCGAATAAGCATAACACAAGCTTCATGTTTCGCGCTTTTGCCAAGTCATGATCCATGAAGATGATAGTATCATCAGCATACTGTAGGATGGATACACCTCCATCAACTAAGTGCGGAACTAGGACACCTACCTGCCCCGCATCCTTAGCCCTTCCTATGAGAATTTTCAACATATCAACCACTATGTTGAATAGGATAGGTGACATCGGGTCGCCTTGCCTCAATCCTTTGTGTGTTTGGAAGTAGTGACCTATATGATCATTCACTTTAATTCCAACACTCCCTTTTTGCGTGAAAGATTCTATCCGGTGCCTCCAGGCCTGATCAAAACCTTTCATTCGCAAGGCCTGTTGAAGGAAAGGCCATTTGACCTTATCGTACGCTTTCTCAAAGTCCACTTTGAAAAAAACTCTGTCAAGTTTTTTCGTGTGGAGTTCATGGAGTGTTTCATGCAGGACGACCACCCCTTCTAGGATATTTCTGTCCGGCATGAAAGCAGTCTGGGAGGATTGCACTACAGAGTGCGCAATTTGTGTAAGCCTATTGGTCCCGACCTTGGTGAAAATTTTGAAACTTACATTAAGAAGACAGATAGGCCTGAACTGCTCAATACGAATGGCCTATTTTTTCTTAGTAAGTAAAGTTATCGTTCCAAAATTCAATTGAAACAAATGAAGTTGTCCAGAGAATAAATCATGGAACATTGAAAGTAAATCCCCTTTGACAATGTGCCAACACTTTTTATAAAACTCCGTCGGAAAACCATCCGGCCCTGGAGCCTTATTGTTCTTCATTTGTGAAATAGCCTCAAACACCTCTTTCTCCGTAAATGGGGCGGTTAAGATATCATTCTCATCCGCCGCGAGTTGGGGGACATCCTCAACCCTGGACTCATCTAAGGACAAAAAGTTGTCCTCCGGAGGCCCAAACAGCTGCTTATAGTAATTTGTTATATACACTTTGAGGTTTTCTTGTCCTAAAATCGTCCCCTCGTCCTGCTCCAATTGAAAGATCCTCTTTTTTCGATGTTTGCCATTAGCAATCATATGAAAGTATTGATTGTTATCATCCCCTTGGATGATTTTGAGAACCTTAGCCCGTGGTGCCCACTTCAATTCCTCCTCTCGAAGGAGTTCTTTCAGTCTCAACTCCACCTCCACTTTAGTTTCCAGTTCTTTGGTATCTAAAATGGTGGACTCAGCTTTTAAGTCTAGGGATTGAATAAGTAAAAGGAGCCTTTCCTTTTCATCCTTATAAATCACATGCATGTGCTTAGCCCATCCACGAAGGAACCTTCGTAAATGCCTAATCTTATTCTGCCATCTTTCCACAGGAGATCTCCTTCCTGAATCTTTAGCCCATTCTCTGGCTATCAGATACAGGAACCCTGCTCTTTCGAACCACGCTAATTCGAAAGAAAAAGTGTTTTTGTTCCCCACATGAGTGGCCTCGCCACAATCAACTAGCAACGGGGTGTGATCCGAGATTGCGCGCGATAACACTTGGACCGTGACCAGGGGAAACTTCTGTTCCCATTCGACACTAGCAAGGACACGGTCCGGCTTCTAAAATGTCGGGTTTGGTAGCGTATTAGCCCAGGTAAATTTCCTACTTGAAAACTCAATCTCTCTAAGATCTAGGCTTTCGATTATGGTATTGAACATAAACGACCATCTGCCAACAAAATTATCATTATTCTTTTCGTCCCTCCTTTGAATAATGTTAAAATCGCCCCCAACGAGGATTGGGAGGTGCTCACTCCCACAAATATATGCAAGACCAGACAAAAGTTCCGGCTTGAGCTCTAGCTATGCGGCACCATACACCACCACTAACGCCCAATTAAACCCGTCGGTTTTTTATCTTACCTAGAATTTTACCGCAAAATCTCCCATAACCACACTCCGAACTTCCAACGACTCACATTTAACCCCAAGTAAGATCCCACTAGACCTTCCTCTTGGGGGTAGGCAATGCCAATCAAAATCGACACCCCTGGATAAAGAACTAAGAAACTGGGGGGTGAAATTGTCCCTCCCAGTTTCTAACAGGGCGATGAAATCCAACTGGTATTCAATAGACGCATCCGCTAAAAATATTCTTTTAGCCAAGTCCTTGAGACCTTTGCTATTCCAAAAAATGTCTCTCATATTTCATCATGAAATTTTTTAGAGGTACGGATCCTAGCACTTCTACGCACAGCCGAAGTGGGATACACCTTCCGTTTCCACATCCACCGAGGCTTAGTTTGATCCTGCATCCGGTCCTCGCAACCGGACTCCATGGACCTAACTTCTGGAACATCTACATGTAACGAGTTTCTCGGGGAGTCGAGACCCTCATCATCCTCTGTTTCAGGAAGTGAAGGGGCCATATCCGCACAAAGGCTATCAAGAACCCTGACACCCAACGCATGTATGTCTGACTCATTCATGGGTTTGACGGCTGCTAAGTTTCGAATCAAATCCAAAGCATGCTCCGCTTTGAGATCGAGAATATCATTAACCGATTTAGTGATTTCACTACCATTACTACCTAGTGAAACCCCTAATTGATTTGCATTGTGAACAATCTCATCATTGGAAAAATGTAAAATCGAATTTGACGTGTTGACCGACATACCAGTGGTGACCTCAATGTCACGAAGCTTGGCCGCCCGCATGGAGCACCTGAGCTACATGTCATCAACATCCGGCTGATCCTGAAGGCGACTACTCATCCGTCGTCCTTCAAAAATAGGATCTGGGATCCCTCCAAAAGCAATGATCTCCTCACGTGTTGCCCCATTCGGCGTGGGGCCTCCTACCCGACCCCCAAAAGGACTCGGCTGAACTAGGGCCGCCAAGAGGCCCCCGAGAGCCGTCGAGATCTCCTGAGCCAAGGGAGAAGAGGGGGAGGAGGCCACCTGCCCATGCCCCCCTCCTATCCTGGCCCCACCGCCGGACTGAGGGATGTTGAGGAACGTAGTAATTTCAAAAAAAATCCTACGCACATGCAAGATCATGGTGATGCATAGCAATGATAGGGGAGAGTGTTGTCCACGTACCCTCATAGACCAAAAGTGGAAGCGTTAGAACAACGCGGTTGATGTACTCGTACATCTTCACGGCCCGACCGATCAAGCACCGAAACTACGGCACCTCCGAGTTCTAGCACACGTTCAGCTCGATGATGTTCCCCGTACTCCGATCCAGCAAAATGTCGGGGAAGAGTTCCGTCAGCACGACGGCGTGTTGACGATCTTGATGTTCTACCGTCGCAGGGCTTCGCCTAAGCACCGCTACAATATTATCGAGGAGGACTATGGTGGAGGGGGGGGCACCGCACACGGCTAAGAGTTCAAGAGATCAATTGTTGTCTCTAGAGGTGCCCCCTGCCCCCGTATATAAAGGAGCAAGGGGGGAGGGGGCGGCCGGCCTAGGAGGGGGCACGCCATGGGGAGTCCTACTCCCACTGGGAGTAGGACTCCCTCCTTCCTTGTTGGACTAGGAGAGGGGGAAGGAAAGGAAGAGGAGGAGAAGGAAAGAGGGGGGCCTCCCCCCCCTTGCCCTAAACCAATTCAGTTTGGGCCTTGGGGGGCGTGCCCCACACTCCCCTTGCTGCCCTCTATTTCCACTAAGGCCCATGTAGGCCCATTAAGCCCTTGGGGGGTTCCGGTAACCCCCCGGTACTCCGGTAAAATCCCGATTTCACCCGGAACACTTCCGATATCCAAATATAGGCTTCCAATATATCAATCTTCATGTCTCGACCATTTCGAGACTCCTCGTCATGTCCGTAATCACATCTGGGACTCCGAACAACCTTCGGTACATCAAAACTCATAAACTCATAATATAACTGTCATCGAAACCTTAAGCGTGCAGACCCTACGGGTTCGAGAACTATGTAGAGATGACCGAGACACGTTTCCGATCAATAACCAATAGCGGAGCCTGGATGCTCATATTGGCTCCTACATATTCTTCGAAGATCTTTATTGGTCAAACTGCATAACAACATAAGTTGTTCCCTTTGTCATCGGTATGTTACTTTCCAGAGATTCGATCGTCGGTATCCCAATACCTAGTTCAATGTCGTTACCGGCAAGTATCTTTACTCGTTACGTAATGCATCATTCCGTAACTAACTCATTAGCTACATTGCTTGAAAGGCTTATAGTGATGTGCATTACCAAGAGGGCCCAAATATACCTCTCCGACAATCGGAGTGACAAAACCTAATCTCGAAATACGCCAACTCAACATGTACCTTTGGAGACACCTGTAGAGCTCCTTTATAATCACCCAGTTACGTTGTGACATTTGGTAACACACAAAGTGTTCCTCCGGTAAACAGGAGTTGCATAATCTCATAGTTGTAGGAACATGTATAAGTCATGAAGAAAGCAATAGCAACATACTAAACGATCAAGTGCTAAGCTAACGGAATGGGTCATGTCAATCACATCATTCTACTAATGATGTGATCCCGCTAATCAAATGACAACTCATGTCTATGGTTAGGAAACATAACCATCTTTGATTAACGAGCTAGTCAAGTAGAGGCATACTAGTGACATTAAGTTTGTCTATGTATTCACACATGTATCATGTTTCCGGTTAATACAATTCTAGCATGAATAATAAACATTTATCATGATATAAGGAAATAAATAATAACTTTATTATTGCCTCTAGGGTATATTTCCTTCAAGGGATGGCACCATCGGGCTCGCCACCCTAGGCGATGCAGCCACTGCGGACACCGCAGCGGACGAAAGCGCCAAGGGGGGGTAGGGGCGGAGGCCTCCTGCCCGCGCCCCCCTCCCGGTCCAGCCGGCGACGCTGAATGCGCCAACGGAGAGGTAGGGGCGGGGGCCTCCTGCCTGCGCCCCCACCCTTTTCAGCTACCGTGACCAAGTTCGTCGAAGGAGAGGCAAGGGAGGAGGCCTCCTGCCCGCGCCCCCCTCCCGGTCCGACCATACCACTGTCCCGCGGCACGGCCACCACCAGAGGAGACGGAGATGTACATCGCAAGGCCGCCTGCCCATGAACATCCCCACCAACTAGGTCCACCTGGACACCCAGATCAATCTCTACCTGTGATATCGGTGAACTCTCCACCGAGGGTACTGAAACAACAAACTCATCAACCACCGGATCATCGGCAATAGCAAAATCCAAAGGAGGAAGCGATCGCTCAAGCACGTCATCACGCTCCACCCGATCGCTCCACAATTGGGGAGGAGCGGAGGCAGGCTTGAAGGACCCAAATCTCAGCGAGTTCATGGGTGCAACCGTCGATGGAGCGGTCTCTTTCCTGGATGCCGGCGCATCGGAACCCGGGATGTTAGACGCCTCGCGCCCACTGTCATCCTCGCGCACCTCCTTATTGCCCGATCTATCCTCCTTATCGATCGTATCCACATCATTCACAGCCAAGGCCTCAGAGAAGAGCTCGGTTTCCTCGAACTCAATCTCGAGGTTAAAAATCATGCCTCCATGAACCCACTTAACCACAGCAGGCACGTACTCAATGTCTAGGATACTGACAAGCAATCTGGCCACCCCGTTGGCTCTGGTGAAAGCCATATCCACCCTCTCGGTCTTCCCAACCAGCGTCCCCAAACTAGCCGCCACTCGAACATCATTCAGCGGCTTAGAAGGTGCCCCCGAAAATCATAGCCAAACCTGAGTGAGCGTTTACCCTTCGGTTCAACCCTCTTCCACTCATGAAACTCGAGGATGCACTGAGTACCAGGAACTCTACACAACCCAAACTCAGAAGCCTTTCCAAGTCCTTAGTCAATGGGAAGTCAACCTTGTACATATTATCCTCAAGCCTAATAAGTTCCCATTGATGGTTACCTGGAGCTAGCTCGTTCAGCCTGTGCAAGATCTGTGCATCTGCCAATACACCGTGGGTCACTTTCACTATCCCCGTGGTCGCATTGTGGGGCACATCAGGCACCTCCAAAGCACTGGGAGACTCGAAAAACATCAAAACATCAACTCTGTGCAGCAAACGCCATAAATAGTCACACCCAGCAATGGTTCGCGCAAAAGCGGGCACTCTCCCGTAGCATGGACCGGTTTGGAACAAGTGTCACATAGTTCTGCCATACATTCCGCAATGAAGTGCCCCTGCTCACCACAGCGATAACAAAGCATTTTCTCTTTCTTACGGGCCCATGTGCTAGCTCTCTCACCGTCTGGCTTATCAGAACTCCCGACCGCACCCGCCACCACCGCCTCAGGCGCGGGCACAGCCGCAGTAGCCAATGCCGAGACTGCAGCCAAGACCTGTCCAGACAACGCCGGCGTCTGCGCCGTACCCGCCTCTGAGGACACTGTCTGCTCAGCAACCTCGGACACATTAGTAGTGACAGGCGGTGGGGGCTGACGGTAGCGGTTCCTTCCACCGTGACCAGTACGATTACCTCTGTAACCACCTCTCTGCCGGTGGTCCGGGCCAGATGCCCCCTCAACAAAACCTCTCGGAAGGCTGTAAAACAGACGCTCCGTCGAACCATCGCTCTGCCAAGCATAGGCACGACCACCGCCCGATGACGACGAACCACAATGCTAACCCTCGCCATAGGCATCATATCCGTCGTCTCCTCATTGACCCCGGGGCGGATCACGATCAGCCTGACTATTATCTCTGCCCCGGAACGCCGGGAAACGATGATAGCTTGCGCCAGTGAGGATGGCGACTGAAGGGGTGACTGAGGGGGCGACGGCGCGGGCACCCTTTGAGCTGAAGACACACAGTCGTAGCTAGTCATACAGAAGGATCTGGTACAGCGCCACGGACGCCACGTGTCACGTCGGCTCCTTGCGCACCGCCTCCCAGCCCTCTGACACGCGTGCCCGACACGCCCAAAAGGTAGATGCATGTGGCAACCGCTCCCCCGCTTCGCTTCCACTGCCCCCACATAACCGCTGACAAGGGCGACCGCTTCAAACTTGAAATATCCCGTACATCGCCGCCGTTGCGTTCGCAGGCTTCTGCTTCTGCTGCTGCTGATCGACACGATGGACGGCGAGCCTCTGTGGCACAGGAGCTTCCCCGGCAACGTCAGGCAAGAGCTCATTCACAGCCTCGGCAGCTCCACCAAGGAAGCCTCGCCGCAGTCCGACCTGTGGACCGGAGGCCTCGTCTGCGCCTTCGAGTTCGTCCGCGGCCACGGCTTCGCTAGCCCGCCCAATCTCTCACGGAACAACTCCTCGCAATACTCCAAAGACCATTCAGCAGCCATGGATCCCACGAAGCTACCCATCACAAGGTTGGGAGACGTTTCATCTCAAGGCAAGTTTCTTGGTTTGATTCCCTTTCGCGGTAGAAAGCCCGCTTGCGGCTTGACAGACAGATTGGCAACCAGTAGGTTCGGAGGACAGCGAGGAGCCGAAGCCGGCGTGCAAGCACGGGAAGGCGTCGCCGGAGAGCTACTGGGTGCCCATCGGGTGGAGGAGGATAGCGGAGCTGGCGGAAATGGTGGAGGAGGACGCGGCGTGGGACGGGCAGGGGATGGGCGGCCTCATGGACGACGGCGACCAGTGCTGCGACATCACCGTGGCCGATGTCGCCGCGCCGTACTGGCAGAGGCCGGCGGGGCCGACCTGGTGGTGCCACGTGACGGCGGGACACCCGGCGGTGGATGCCTGGCTTGCCGGCGCGCGATGGCTCCACCCGGCGATCCGCGTGGCGCTCAGGGACGAGAGCATGCTCATCAGTGAGAAGATGAAGCATCTACTGTATGAGGTAGGTGACGGCCTGAATTAATCCTTTGTGTACCATCTCCATCTCGTGGACAAAATAATTCATGCCGCTCAGGTCCCGGTTAGAGTTGCAGGTGGCTTGCTATTCGAGCTATTGGGCCAGTCCGTGGGCGATCCGGCCGGCGACGAGGATGACATTCCTATTGTGCTCCGTGCATGGCAAGCTCAAAATTTTCTTATAACAGCGCTTCATGTGAAAGGTTCTGCGACCAACATTAACGTCATAGCAGTTACAGAGGTTCAGGTACCATTTTTCAGTGAACAGTTTCAAGTAAGAACCATCTCTAATCTGTCAATTTTCCTCTTCACCTGCATAGTTTTGCTCGCTGCAGGAGCTTCTTTCTGCATGTGGAAGCACAGCTCCTAAAAGTATCCATGAAGTTGTAGCGCATTTGGCTTCCCGCCTTGCTCGATGGGACGATAGGTGGTACTACTGAATTTTTAAGAAGCACAACTACTCAGTGTTCTAGACATGTACTCCGTACATCTAGTAACCACTTACCAGTAGTGGAAATTTATATTTGAGGCATCATATTTACATGACAGATTGTGGCGTAAATACGTGTTTGGTGCAGCCGATGAAATTGAACTTAAATTTGTAAACAGGTAAGTTATATACTACAGTTTGATACCATTGGTTTCCACGAATCTCTTTCCTCTTTGGCTAGAACAACGTGACAGTATGAGCATGCATGTGCAGGAGGAATCAGGAAGACCTAAACCTGCTGTGCATAATATTTAACCAAGACATTAGAAGGTTAGCCACCCAGGTATGTATATTCAGACTGAATAAGTTCATAGGAATATACGGTGGATATAGGACTGTATTTTTGGGCAACATGGCCGGCCGGTAGAGCCTGTATGAGCTAATACCAGGTCTGAGCCAAGTTGTGCAGTTCGTTTGGTTGCTCCCATTTCCTCTCCTGTCCTCACATTGGCCTAATAGAGCCTTTTTGCACTTGTTCGGACCTGCTTGGCTGGAAACCGCGGATTTGAACGTTTCTCTCTGTGGCCTGGATTTGGGCCCCCAAAGCCTGCATGGCTGTTATGCTAGCAACCAAACACACCCATAATGAATCTGTTTGAACTAAATGCATTTTGTTTCGTCAATAGGTTATCAGGGTGAAATGGTCACTGCATGCTAGAGAGGAGATAATATTTGAGCTGCTCCAGTATCTGAGGGGAACCGCCACCAGGTTCTTGCTTGAAGGTATCAGGAAAGACACAAGGCAAATGATAGAAGAGCAAGAGGCTGTCCGCGGCCGGTTGTTCACCATCCAGGATGTGATGCAGAGCACTGTGCGTGCCTGGTTGCAGGTAAATACTTTGGCAGACTCACTCTTGGGGATCTGATTGGAATTTTTATATACTAGGAGTAATTGATAAGCGACAACATGAACCGCAGTTTGCTAACGAGTAAAAATAATAATAATAATTGTGGGTATGCTAACAAGTAGAGTAATATGACCGAGACCTGTACCTTTTCTAGGAGTATGATATATGCAAGTATGAGCTATAAACTCGATCGGTTGTTGTGATACTCAGGATAAGAGCCTTCGCATCACGCATAACCTAACCATTTTTGGTGGGTGTGGCCTCATTCTGTCAATCATCACCGGATTGTTTGGGATCAACGTGGACGGCATCCCAGGAGCTAAAAACACTCCATATGCTTTTGCGTTGTTCTCCGGGCTTCTGTTCCTGGTTGGGTTCATGCTGATCATTGTGGGAATCGTCTATTTCGGACTGCAGAAACCGGTCAGTGATGAGCAGGTCCAAGTGAGAAAGTTGGAGCTCCAGCAGCTAGTCTCCATGTTCCAGCACGAGGCCGAGACACACGCCAAAGTGAGAGAAGGAGTCCTGAGGAGCGACTTGCCTCCTAGAGCAGCTGATCTCATCTATGATAATGGTGATGCGTGTCTCCTTATATCCCCAGGCCCAGCATCTAAAATTGCAACGTTACTAATATATTTTTTGTTATCCATGCATATGCATCCATCAGTGCGTAAGCTTGGAAGGTATTTCTCGTTCGAAGCAAAGTGTGAGCCAGCGCTTCAAGGTTATCACTTGGTTTCGCTTTGCACCCTGTAGTAGCAACATGTGAGGTTAGCACATCCATCCACCAGACTCGGCTCTCACCATGCTGCAAAGTGACTTTGCTGATTTTCCGTGATCCATGCAGGCCAAGAGAGCAGCCGCAAATGCGGTTGGTTCGTTGCAGCGTATAGACCGGTCCTGAAGAAACTCCGCGAGCGTATTGCGGATCAGTTTTTCGTTTCAGGTCTACCATCGTCGCATCTCTGTAAAGTCTACGTGTATGTGGTATCACAGGATACGGATGTAGTGTTCCTCGAGCACTGATAGGTGCTATTCACGTGGCCAGAGCCCTCGATGTGATTGTTAACTTTACTTTCACATGGACAACGACAGTGAGGCCGATGTAGCTACAACTTTCCAAGTGCTACTTCCAGGGTCAAAATGTTCAAATCTTTCTCTATAGTGTTTGTGGAGTCAGAGCATCTACAGCAATAGTCCGTCTGTAGTCCCACAAAACCGGATAAGGGAGTACAAAGTTCTTTTTCAAGAGTTAAACCGGACCTAGCCAAACCTTAACCCGGTTTAACTAGTCGAAACTTCTACCCCTAGCTTCTACAGTGGCTCAATCTCAGATACAACACCCCTTCCCCACGCTTGCACTGCATTATCGACGTAGCACGCCATGCGGCAGCGGCCATGGGGGGCGTCACCAACAGCCCCCCAGGGCGACTTTTGGGCCGCCGGCGTTGAAAAAAAGCCCCAGTCGCGTCCCAAGACGCCGAAATTCGCCGGCTGGGTCCGTTTTTTAGCCCGGCGATCCCAACGCGCTCGGGGGCTCCGGCGGAAGGGAAAAACACGCCTGGGCCACACTGTCAGGCGAAAAGTTAAGGAAATCGTCCAGATTTGCCCCACCACCCCCGCGCGCTCGGCCACCACCCTGTCGATCCCGGCGCCGCCCACCGCCCAGCACCACTAGATAGGCCATTCCCCGTCGGAAAGGAGAGAAGGGTTTGCCGCGGCAACCTCTTCACCACCTTCCGGGCGAGTTTTCCGGTGCTCCGGCCGCGCAGGGTGGTATACCAGCGGTTGTGCGCCTACGACGTCCGCCAGGTATTCGGCGATTTGTCTGCCCGGCCCGACGATGGACTCGGACGACGAGGAGGCGATCACAGCGTTGCTGGAGGAGGAAGCCGATGCCGACGTCCAGTAGGAGGAGCATCTCATGGTCCTCGCCGCCCTTGCCGGCCTGCTCGCGAATGAAAAGCCGCAGCGGGGTGGCTCGGCATCGGGACGGCTGAAAGCAAAGAACCGGCATCGTCTGGAAGGCTATTGCATGCTCTACTCCGACTACTTCGCCGACGCTCCATTGCACGGCGACAAAATGTTTCGGCGCCGTTATCGGATGAGCCGAAAGCTTTTCCTCAGGATTGTGAATTCCATCCGGGAGTTCGACAGCTACTTCAAGTGCAAGAAGGGTTGCACCGGCACACTTGGATTCACCTCAATACAGAAGTGCACGACAGCTATGAGGATGCTTGCATATGGAGCTCCCGGTGATTCACTCGACGACTATGGGCGCATGGCCGAGTCCACGGCCATTGAGTGTTTCTACAAGTTCTGCAGGGCAGTGGTGGCAGTGTTTGGACCGCAGTACTTGCGATCACCCAATGCTGAAGACACTGCTCGGATCCTAGCACAGAATGCTGCAAGAGGATTTTCTGGGATGCTTGGAAGCATCGACTGCATGCATTAAAAATAGAAGAACTGTCCATTTGCTTGGTAGGAGATGTACAAAGGCGCCAAAGGCGATTGCAGTGTGGTACTTGAGGCAGTGGCTGCATAGGACCTCTGGATTTGGCACTCCTTCTTTGGGATGCCAGGAACTCACAATGACATCAACGTCCTGCAGTGCTCCCCTGTCTTTGCCAAGCTTGTTGAAGGTCATTCTCCTCCGGTGAACTTCGAGGTCAATGGGCGGCACTACAACAAGGGGTACTAACTAGTTGATTGCATCTATCTGAGATGGTCTACATTTGTGAAGACTATCTCAAACCCTGTGCCAGGAGGCAAGAACTCCCCCTTTGCGAAGGTTCAGGAGGCTTGCAGGAAGGATGTCGAGCGGGCATTTGGTGTGCTCCAATCTTGATTTGCTGTTGTCCGGTACCCTGCTCAGACCTGGTCGAAAGATCAAATGTGGGAGATCATGACTTGTTGTGTCATCTTGCACAACATGATCATTGAGAGGGAGAAGGAAGAGCCAGTGTTTGACACTAAACCATATTAAAGGCGGGGTCCTCTTCCGCAAGTTGATCACCAGCTACCGGCAACCTGGACTATCTTCCTCAATATGCGTCAGGAGATCCGAGACCCATATGTGCATCAACAACTACAGCACAATCTGGTGGAGCACCTATGGAAGCTCAAGGGCAATGCCTAGCTCGACATGTGATGAAATAAGAGTTTTTATTTGTTAAACTATATAATTTGTATTGAATTATTTGTTGTTGAACTATTTGATTTATATTGATTTTCGGTAATGAATTATGTGATAAAAAATTACCTGTGTTGAATTTGCGTCGAACCACAGCGAATATGGGCCGATTTGCGTCGATATCGGGCCGATTTATTGCCAAAACTGGGCCGAAAAGCAGGCGCTTTGCGAAACAAATGGACCGATATCGGCGGCTGGGAACCCAATCGCCCTCGGCGCCGATTTTTGCGCCGGCTCACCCCCAGGCGGCGATTTTCAAGCCTCCTGGGGGCCCAACGCCTGGAGATGCTCTTAGTAAATAAAGTACCAAGACACTAGTCGCCGGTACTGGATTGACTCCTTCCAGTCGGCAGAGCAGGCAGTGAATCTCTACGGAAGTCGGGTGAAGATCAACTTCCCTTGCGGCGGACGCAAGGTCCCCGAGTTCGTCGCCATCGACCCTCAAGTGGTTTCCTGTCGCGAGGTGCGGGAGAATCAGGAGGCCTTCAAGCGCCTCGTGGTGGTGCGCGTCGATGAGGAGTACATGGTGGAGCTCCGCCTGAATAATCTGGAGCTCGTTGCCGAGGAGCGTTGGTGTCTCGAGCTGTACAATAAGAGGGATACCGACAAGGCCCGGTCATATGGTGGGGCACTCAGTGACCTTTGTTCCAGCGACTTCGACCTCGGGTCCGACTGGGATGGCGACTTTAACAGCTTTGGCGATGGCATGAATTGGGACAAGCTCATGATCCAGGAGGATTAGGCTTTCTTTAGTTTTTATTTCCTTAAAATTGAGTGGTTTATGAAATGTAGTTTAAATTTCGTGTTATGCAATGTAGTTTGAATCGAAATATGTGCCCGAATGGACTAATTTCAATTTTTGTTTGAATGGAATTGTGTGAAAAAAGTTTGGGGAGTTAAATTTGAGAGTTCGACATGTGATACATTTTTAACTCCTCAAATATAAAGATTTAAAGTTTGAGAAGGCATATGAGGGCCTAAATTTTAAGGGATCCGCTACAGATACTCTGAAGATCATAGAAGGATTTACCCTCATTTGTTCAGCGGAAAAATAACTCTTCAACTCCAGCAATGGCTCTCATTTGGCAATCCCCATTTTCTTATGACCTATGAGACTCGCTTGTGAGTGGCTCAACTTTATTATGACATACGGGACTCGCTTGTCAGTGATTGATACGTCTCCAACGTATCTATAATTTTGATTGCTCCATGCTATTTTATCTACTGTTTTGGACTATATTGGGCTTTATTTTCCACTTTTATATTATTTTTGGGACTAACCTATTAACCGGAGGCCCAGCCCAGAATTGTTGTTTTTTGCCTATTTCAGTGTTTCGAAGAACCGGAATATCAAACGGAGTCCAAACGGAATGAAACCTTCGGGATCGTGATTTTCCAACCAAACGTGATCCAGGAGACTTGGACCCTACTCCAAGCAGTGCCAGAGGCGGTCACGAGGGTGGAGGGCCCCCCCCTCCCGGGGGCGCCCCCCTACCTCGTGGGCCCCCTGATGCTCCACCGACATACTCCTTCCTCCTATACATACCTACGTATCCCCAAACGATCAGAACAGGAGCCAAAAACCTAATTCCACCACCGCAACCTTCTGTATCCACGAGATCCCATCTTGGGGCCTGTTCCGGAGCTCCGCCGGAGGGGGCATCCACCACGGAGGGCTTCTACATCATCACCATAGCCCCTCCGATGAAGTGTGAGTAGTTTACTTCAGACCTTCGGGTCCATAGCTAGTAGCTAGATGGCTTCTTCTCTCTTTTTGGATCTCAATACAATGTTCTCCCCCTCTCTCGTGGAGATCTATTCGATGTAATCTTCTTTTTGCGGTGTGTTTGTTGAGAACGATGAATTGTGGGTTTATGATCCAGTATTATCTATGGAAAATATTTGATTCTTCTCTGAATTCTTTTATGTATGATTGAGTTATCTTTGCAAGTCTCTTCGAATTATCCTTTTTGGTTTGGCCAACTAGATTGGTAGTTCTTGCAATGGGAGAAGTGCTTAGCTTTGGGTTCAATCTTGCGGTGTCCTTACCCAGTGACAGAAAGGAGTTGCAAGGCACGTATTGTATTGTTGCCATCGAGGATAACAAGATGGGGTTTTTATCATATTGCATGAATTTATCCCTCTACATCATGTCATCTTGCTTAAGGCGTTACTCTGTTTTTAACTTAATACTCTAGATGCATGCTGGATAGCGGTCGATGAGTGGAGTAATAGTAGTAGATGCAGAATCGTTTCGATCTACTTGTTTTGGACGTGATGCCTATATACATGATCATTGCCTAGATATACTCATAACTATGCTCAATTCTGTCAATTGCTCAACAGTAATTTGTTCACCCACCGTAGAATACTTATGCTCTTGAGAGAAGCCGCTAGTGAAACCTATGGCCCCCGGGTCTATTCTCATCATATCAATCTCTATCACTTTATTTACTTGCTTTGTTTTTACTTTGCCTTTTACTTTTCACTTTGCATCTATCTATCAAAAATACCAAAAATATTATCTCTATCAGATCTCACTCTCGTAAGTGACCGTGAAGGGATTGACAACCCCTAAGCGTTGGCTGCGAGTTGCTATCGTTTTGTGTAGGTACGAGGGACTTGTGCGTGGTCTCCTACTCGATTGATACTTTGGTTCTGAAAAACTAAGTGAAATACTTACGCTACTTTGCTGCATCATCCTCTCCTCTTCGGGGAAATCCAACGCAGTGCTCAAGAGGTAGCAAGAAGAATTTCTGGCGCCATTGCCGGGGAGGCTCATGCAAGCAAGTCAACCATACCAAGTACCCATCGCAATCCCTATCTCTCGCATTACATTATTTTCCATTTGCCTCTCGTTTTCCTCTCCCCTACTTCACCCTTGCCGTTTTATTTGCCCTCTCTTTCCCAATCTCCTCCTCTCTTTTTCGTTTGCCTTTTTCCCGTTGCCTTTCTGCTTGTTTGTGTGTTAGTTTGCTTATTTGTTGCGATGGCTCTACCAAGATTTGGTGACCTTTACCTTAAAAGGCTAGAGGAGATTGAAAGCAATGTCAGAAAGTTTATGGTTTTGCAATTTGAGCACAATAATTTCTTTAGAAACGAACTTAAGGAACAAAAAAGTTTTAAGAGCTATATGAATAAAGAACTCGATGATATGTCTAAAAAATTTGATGGTATAAGGGCCCAAATTGCTCGTCTTAAAAAGATGACCGCTGAAATTTCGGATATGCAAGCCACCTTAGTCAATAAGATGGCCGCTAAACCAAATTCCTATGAAAATCAAGATGAAGATCTAAAAGTTATTGATGTGTCCCCCATTAAATCTTTGTTTTGCAATATGAATCTTGATGAATCTGAATATGATCTTCCCTTACCTAGAAGGCGTTCTAAGAATTCGGAGTTTCTAGATCTTGATGATGAAATTGATGAAAGTGGGATTGAAATAAATAAAAACCGTGATGTTGCTAAACCCACTATTTTGGATCTCAAGGAATTTAATTATGAAAATTGCTCTTTGATTGGTTGTATTTCCTTGTTGCAATCTGTGCTAGAATCTCCTCATGCTTATAGTCAAAATAAGGCCTTTACCAAACATATTGTCGATGCTTTGATGCAATCTTATGAAGAAAAACTTGAGTTGAAAGTTTCTATCCCTAGAAAACTCTATGATGAATGGGAACCTACTATTAAAATTAAAATTAAAGATTTTGAGTTTCATGCTTTGTGTGATTTGGGTGCTAGTGTCTCTACTATCCCCAAAACTTTATGTGATTTGCTAGATTTCCGTGATTTTGATGATTGCTCTCTAAACTTGCATCTTGCGGATTCCACTATTAAAAACCTATGGGAAGAATTAATGATGTTCTTATTGTTGCAAATAAGAATTATGTGCCCGTATATTTTATCGTTCTTGATATAGATTGCAATCCTTCATGTCCTATTATTCTTGGTAGACCTTTCCTTAGAACGATTGGTGCAATTATTGATATGAAGGAAGGGAATATTAGATTCCAATTTCCCTTAAAGAAGGGTATGGAACACTTCCCTAGAAAGAAAATAAAATTACCATATGAATCTATCATGAGAGCCACTTATGGATTGCCTACCAAATATGGCAATACCTAGATCTATCCTTGCTTTTATGCCTAGCTAGGGGCGTTAAACGATAGCGCTTGTTGGGAGGCAACCCAATTTTATTTTGTGTTTTTTGTTTTTGCTTCTGTTTAGGAATAAATAATCCATATACCTTCTGTTTGGATGTGGTTTTATGTTTTAATTAGTGTTTGTGCCAAGTAGAACCTATAGGATAACCTACGATGATAGTTGATTTGATTCTGCTGAAAAACAGAAACTTTATGCGCACGAATTTAGTTATGATAAATCACAAGAACGTGCTTTTGCGTTGATTCGAATTGCTGCTGATCAATAAACAAATTGTACAGGACTTCCTATTTTTGTAGAATTTTTAGAGTTCCAGAAGTTTGCGTTAGTTACAGATTGCTACAGACTGTTCTGTTTTTGACAGATTCTGTTTTTTGTGTGTTGTTTGCTTATTTTGATGAATCTATGGCTAGTAAATTAGTTTATAAACCATAGAGGAGTTGGAATACAGTAGGTTTAACACCAATATAAATAAAGAATGAGTTCACTACAGTACCTTGAAGTAGTATTTTGTTTTCTTTCTCTAACGGAGCTCACGAGATTTCTGTTGAGTTTTGTGTTGTGAAGTTTTCAAGTTTTGGGTGAATTCTTTTGATGGATTATGGAACAAGGAGTGGCAAGAGCCTAAGCTTGGGTATGCCCATGTCACCCCCAAGATAATCCAAGGACACCAAAAAGTCAAAGCTTGGGGATGCCCCGGAAGGCATCCCCTCTTTCGTCCACTTCCATCGGTAATTTACTTGGAGCTATATTTTTATTCACCAACATGATATGTGTTTTGCTTGGAGTGTCTTGTATTATTTGTGTCTTTGCTTGTTAGTTTACCACAATCATACTTGCTGTACACATCTTTTGAGAGAGCCATACATGATTTGGAATTTGTTAGAATACTCTATGTGCTTCACTTATATCTTTTGAGCTTGATAGTTTTGCTCATAGTACTTCACTTATATCTTTTGAGCGTGATAATTTTTGCTCTAGTGCTTCACTTAGATCTTTTAGAGCATGGTGGTGGATTTGTTTTAAAGAAACTATTGATATCTCATGCTTCACTTAGATTATTTTGAGAGTCTTTAATAGCATGGTAAATTGCTTAATGTTAATATACTTGGTATTCAAGATATGTGAAACTTTCTTTTGAGTGAGTTGAATACTAAGATAAGTTTGATGCTTGATAATTGTTTTGAGATATGGAGGTGATAATATCAAAGTTGTGCTAGTTGGGTGATTATGAATTTGAGAAATACTTGTGTTGAAGTTTGCAAATCCCGTAGCATGCACGTATGGTTAAAGTTGTGTAACAAATTTGAAACATGAAGTGTACCTGGCTTGTGCATCCTTATGAGTGGCGGTCGGGGACGAGCGATGGTCTTTTCCTACCAATCCATCCCCCTAGGAGCATGCGTGTAGTACTTGAATTTTTTGATGACTTCTAAATTTTTGCAATAAGTATATGAGTTCTTTTGACTAATGTTGAGTCCATGGATTATACGCACTCTCACCTTTCCGCCTTTGCTAGCCTCTTCGGTACCGTGCATTGCCCTTTCTCACCTTGAGAGTTGGCGCAAACTTCGCCGGTGCATCCAAACCCCGTGATACGATATACTCTATCACACATAAACCTCCTTATATCTTCCTCAAAACAGCCACCATACCTACCTATCATGGCATTTCCATAGCCATTCCGAGATATATTGCCATGCAACTTCCACCATCATCATCATGACATACATTACTTTTGTCATATTGCCATTGCATGATCTTGTAGTTGACATCGTATTTGTGGCAAAGCCACCATGCATTATTTTCCATACATGTCACTCTTGATTCATTGCACCATCCCGGTACACCGCCGGAGGCATTCATATAGAGTCATATCTTGTTCTAAGTTTCGAGTTGTAATCCTTGTGTTGTAATCAATAGAAGTGTGATGATCATTATTATTAGAGCATTGCCCAAATAAAAAAAAGGAGAAATGCCAAAAGAAAAAAAGAAAGGCCCAAAAAAAGGGCAATGCTACTATCTCTTTTTCCACACTTGCGCTTCAAAGTAGCACCTTGTTTTTCATGTAGTGAGTCTTATATATTGTGCTTCAAGGTAGCACCTTGTTCTTCATGTAGTGAGTCTCATAAGTTGTCTTTTCATACTAGTGGGAATTTTTCAATATAGAACTTGGCTTGTATATTCCTACGATGGGCTTCCTCAAATGCCCTAGGTCTTCGTGAGCAAGCGAGTTGGATGCACACCCACTAGTTTTCTTTTGTTGAGCATTCATAGCTCTAGTGCATCCGTTGCATGGCAATCCCTACTCCTCATGTTGACATCAATTGATGGGCATCTCCATAGCCCGCTGATTAGCCTTGTCAATGTGAGACTTTCTCCTTTTTTGTCTTCTCCACACAAACCCCATCATCATATTCTATTCCACCCATAGTGCTATATCCATGGCTCATGCTCATGTATTGCGTGAAGGTTGAAAAAGTTTGAGATTATTTAAGTATGAAACAATTGCTTGGCTTGTCATCGGGGGTATAGAAGTTGGGAACATCTTTGTGTGACGAAAATGAAGCATAGCCTAACTATATGATTTTGTAGGGATGAACTTTCTTTTGCCATGTTATTTTGAGAAGACATGATTGCTTTGATTAGTATGCTCGAAGTATTATTATTTTTGTGTCAATATGAACTTTTGTCTTGAATCTTTCGGATCTGAATATTCATATCACAATTAAGGAGATTTACATTGAAATTATGCCAAAGTATCACTCCGCATCAAAAATTCTTTTTTATCATTTACCTACTCGAGGACGAGCAGGAATTAAGCTTGGGGATGCCCGATACGTCTCCAACGTATCTATAATTTTTGATTGCTCCATGCTACTTTATCTACTGTTTTGGACTATATTGGGCTTTATTTTCCACTTTTATATTACTTTTGGGACTAACCTATTAACCGGAGGCCCAACCCAGAATTGTTGTTTTTTGCCTTTTTCAGTATTTCGAAGAAACAGAATATCAAACGGAGTCCAAACGGAATGAAACCTTCGGGATCGTGATTTTCCAACCGAACGTGATCCAGGAGACTTGGACCCTACTCCAAGAAGTCTCCGAGGAGGTCACTATGGTGGAGGGCGCGCCCCCCTACCTCGTGGGCCCCTCGGAGCTCCACCGACGTACTCCTTGCTCCTATATATATACCTATGTATCCCCGAACGATCAGAACAGGAGCCAAAAACCTAATTTCACCGCCGCAACCTTCTGTATCCAGGTGGGGCCTGTTCCGGAGCTCCGCCGGAGGGGGCATCCACCATGGAGGGCTTCTACATCATCACCATAGCCCCTCCGATGAAGTGTGAATAGTTTACTTCAGACCTTCGGGTCCATAGCTAGTAGCTAGATGGCTGCTTCTCTCTTTTTGGATCTCAATACAATGTTCTCCCCCTCTCTCGTGGAGATCTATTCGATGTAATCTTCTTTTTGCGGTGTGTTTGTTGAGAGCCGATGAATTGTGGGTTTATGATCCAGTATATCTATGGAAAATATTTGATTCTTCTCTGAATTCTTTTATGTATGATTGAGTTATCTTTGCAAGTCTCTTCGAATTATCCTTTTAGGTTTGGCCAACTAGATTGGTAGTTCTTGCAATGGCAGAAGTGCTTAGCTTTGGGTTCAATCTTGCGGTGTCCTTACTTCAGTGACAGAAAGAGTTGCAAGGCACGTATTGTATTGTTGCCATCGAGGATAACAAGATGGGGTTTTTATCATATTGCATGAATTTATCCCTCTACATCATGTCATCTTGCTTAAGGCGTTACTCTGTTTTTAACTTAATACTCTAGATGCATGCTGGATAGCGGTCGATGAGTGGAGTAATAGTAGTAGATGCGAATCGTTTTGATCTACTTGTTTTGGACGTGATGCCTATATACATTATCATTGCCTAGATATACTCATAACTATGCTCAATTCTGTCAATTGCTCAATAGTAATTTGTTCACCCACCGTAGAATACTTATGCTCTTGAGAGAAGCCACTAGTGAAACCTATGGCCCCCGGGTCTATTCTCATCATATCAATCTCTATCACTTTATTTACTTGCTTTGTTTTTACTTTGCCTTTTACTTTTCACTTTGCATCTATCTATCAAAAATACCAAAAATATTATCTCTATCAGATCTCACTCTCGTAAGTGACCGTGAAGGGATTGACAACCCCTAAGCGTTGGCTGCGAGTTGCTATTTTGTGTAGGTACGAGGGACTTGTGCGTGGTCTCCTACTCGATTGATACTTTGGTTCTGAAAAACTAAGGGAAATACTTACGCTACTTTGCTGCATCATCCTCTCCTCTTCGGGGAAATCCAACGCAGTGCTCAAGAGGTAGCAAGAAGAATTTCTGGCGCATTGCCGGGAGGCTCATGCAAGCAAGTCAACCATACCAAGTACCCATCGCAATCCCTATCTCTCGCATTACATTATTTGCCATTTGCCTCTCGTTTTCCTCTCCCCTACTTCACCCTTGCCGTTTTATTTGCCCTCTCTTTCCCAATCTCCTCCTCTCTTTTTCGTTTGCCTTTTTTCCCGTTGCCTTTCTGCTTGTCGTGTGTTAGTTTGCTTATTTGTTGCGATGGCTCTACCAAGATTTGGTGACCTTTACCTTAAAAGGCTAGAGGAGATTGAAAGCAATGTCAGAAAGTTTATGGTTTTGCAATTTGAGCACAATAATTTCTTTAGAAACGAACTTAAGGAACAAAAAAGTTTTAAGAGCTATATGAATAAAGAACTCGATGATATGTCTAAAAAATTTGATGGTATAAGGGCCCAAATTGCTCGTCTTAAAAAGATGACCGCTGAAATTTCGGATATGCAAGCCACCTTAGTCAATAAGATGGCCGCTAAACCAAATTCCTATGAAAATCAAGATGAAGATCTAAAAGTTATTGATGTGTCCCCCATTAAATCTTTGTTTTGCAATATGAATCTTGATGAATCTGAATATGATCTTCCTTTACCTAGAAGGCGTTCTAAGAATTCGGAGTTTCTAGATCTTGATGATGAAATTGATGAAAGTGGAATTGAAATAAATAAAAATCATGATGTTACTAAACCCACTATTTTGGATCTCAAGGAATTTAATTATGAAAATTGCTCTTTGATTGGTTGTATTTCCTTGTTGCAATCTGTGCTAGATTCTCCTCATGCTTATAGTCAAAATAAGGCCTTTACCGAACACATTGTTGATGCTTTGATGCAATCTTATGAAGAAAAACTTGAGTTGAAAGTTTCTATCCCTAGAAAACTCTATGATAAGTGGGAACCTACTATTAAAATTAAAATTAAAGATTTTGAGTTTCATGGTTTATGTGATTTGGGTGCTAGTGTCTCTATATTCCCAAAATTTTATGTAATTTGCTAGATTTCCGTGATTTTGATGATTGCTCTCTAAACTTGCATCTTGCGGATTCCACTATTAAAAACCTATGGGAAGAATTAATGATGTTCTTATTGTTGCAAATAAGAATTATGTGCCCGTATATTTTATCGTTCTTGATATAGATTGCAATCCTTCATGTCCTATTATTCTTGGTAGACCTTTCCTTAGAACGATTGGTGCAATTATTGATATGAAGGAAGGGAATATTAGATTCCAATTTCCCTTAAAGAAGGGTATGGAACACTTCCCTAGAAAGAAAATAAAATTACCATATGAATCTATCATGAGAGCCACTTATGGATTGCCTACCAAATATGGCAATACCTAGATCTATCCTTGCTTTTATGCCTAGCTAGGGGCGTTAAACGATAGCGCTTGTTGGGAGGCAACCCAATTTTATTTTGTGTTTTTTGTTTTTGCTTCTGTTTAGGAATAAATAATCCATATACCTTCTGTTTGGATGTGGTTTTATGTTTTAATTAGTGTTTGTGCCAAGTAGAACCTATAGGATAACCTACGATGATAGTTGATTTGATTCTGCTGAAAAACAGAAACTTTATGCGCACGAATTTAGTTATGATAAATCACAAGAACGTGCTTTTGCGTTGATTCGAATTGCTGCTGATCAATAAACAAATTGTACAGGACTTCCTATTTTTGTAGAATTTTTAGAGTTCCAGAAGTTTGCGTTAGTTACAGATTGCTACAGACTGTTCTGTTTTTGACAGATTCTATTTTTTGTGTGTTGTTTGCTTATTTTGATGAATCTATGGCTAGTAAATTAGTTTATAAACCATAGAGGAGTTGGAATACAGTAGGTTTAACACCAATATAAATAAAGAATGAGTTCACTACAGTACCTTGAAGTAGTATTTTGTTTTCTTTCTCTAACGGAGCTCACGAGATTTCTGTTGAGTTTTGTGTTGTGAAGTTTTCAAGTTTTGGGTGAATTCTTTTGATGGATTATGGAACAAGGAGTGGCAAGAGCCTAAGCTTGGGTATGCCCATGTCACCCCCAAGATAATCCAAGGACACCAAAAAGTCAAAGCTTGGGGATGCCCCGGAAGGCATCCCCTCTTTCGTCCACTTCCATCGGTAATTTACTTGGAGCTATATTTTTATTCACCAACATGATATGTGTTTTGCTTGGAGTGTCTTGTATTATTTGTGTCTTTGCTTGTTAGTTTACCACAATCATACTTGCTGTACACATCTTTTGAGAGAGCCATACATGATTTGGAATTTGTTAGAATACTCTATGTGCTTCACTTATATCTTTTGAGCTTGATAGTTTTGCTCATAGTACTTCACTTATATCTTTTGAGCGTGATAATTTTTGCTCTAGTGCTTCACTTAGATCTTTTAGAGCATGGTGGTGGATTTGTTTTAAAGAAACTATTGATATCTCATGCTTCACTTAGATTATTTTGAGAGTCTTTAATAGCATGGTAAATTGCTTAATGTTAATATACTTGGTATTCAAGATATGTGAAACTTTCTTTTGAGTGAGTTGAATACTAAGATAAGTTTGATGCTTGATAATTGTTTTGAGATATGGAGGTGATAATATCAAAGTTGTGCTAGTTGGGTGATTATGAATTTGAGAAATACTTGTGTTGAAGTTTGCAAATCCCGTAGCATGCACGTATGGTTAAAGTTGTGTAACAAATTTGAAACATGAAGTGTACCTGGCTTGTGCATCCTTATGAGTGGCGGTCGGGGACGAGCGATGGTCTTTTCCTACCAATCCATCCCCCTAGGAGCATGCGTGTAGTACTTGAATTTTTTGATGACTTCTAAATTTTTGCAATAAGTATATGAGTTCTTTTGACTAATGTTGAGTCCATGGATTATACGCACTCTCACCTTTCCGCCTTTGCTAGCCTCTTCGGTACCGTGCATTGCCCTTTCTCACCTTGAGAGTTGGCGCAAACTTCGCCGGTGCATCCAAACCCCGTGATACGATATACTCTATCACACATAAACCTCCTTATATCTTCCTCAAAACAGCCACCATACCTACCTATCATGGCATTTCCATAGCCATTCCGAGATATATTGCCATGCAACTTCCACCATCATCATCATGACATACATTACTTTTGTCATATTGCCATTGCATGATCTTGTAGTTGACATCGTATTTGTGGCAAAGCCACCATGCATTATTTTCCATACATGTCACTCTTGATTCATTGCACCATCCCGGTACACCGCCGGAGGCATTCATATAGAGTCATATCTTGTTCTAAGTTTCGAGTTGTAATCCTTGTGTTGTAATCAATAGAAGTGTGATGATCATTATTATTAGAGCATTGCCCAAATAAAAAAAAGGAGAAATGCCAAAAGAAAAAAAGAAAGGCCCAAAAAAAGGGCAATGCTACTATCTCTTTTTCCACACTTGTGCTTCAAAGTAGCACCTTGTTCTTCATGTAGTGAGTCTTATATATTGTGCTTCAAGGTAGCACCTTGTTCTTCATGTAGTGAGTCTCATAAGTTGTCTTTTCATACTAGTGGGAATTTTTCAATATAGAACTTGGCTTGTATATTCCTACGATGGGCTTCCTCAAATGCCCTAGGTCTTCGTGAGCAAGCGAGTTGGATGCACACCCACTAGTTTTCTTTTGTTGAGCATTCATAGCTCTAGTGCATCCGTTGCATGGCAATCCCTACTCCTCATGTTGACATCAATTGATGGGCATCTCCATAGCCCGTTGATTAGCCTTGTCAATGTGAGACTTTCTCCTTTTTTGTCTTCTCCACACAAACCCCATCATCATATTCTATTCCACCCATAGTGCTATATCCATGGCTCACGCTCATGTATTGCGTGAAGGTTGAAAAAGTTTGAGATTATTTAAGTATGAAACAATTGCTTGGCTTGTCATCGGGGGTATAGAAGTTGGGAACATCTTTGTGTGACGAAAATGAAGCATAGCCTAACTATATGATTTTGTAGGGATGAACTTTCTTTTGCCATGTTATTTTGAGAAGACATGATTGCTTTGATTAGTATGCTCGAAGTATTATTATTTTTGTGTCAATATGAACTTTTGTCTTGAATCTTTCGGATCTGAATATTCATATCACAATTAAGGAGATTTACATTGAAATTATGCCAAAGTATCACTCCGCATCAAAAATTCTTTTTTATCATTTACCTACTCGAGGACGAGCAGGAATTAAGCTTGGGGATGCCCGATACGTCTCCAACGTATCTATAATTTTTGATTGCTCCATGCTACTTTATCTACTGTTTTGGACTATATTGGGCTTTATTTTCCACTTTTATATTACTTTTGGGACTAACCTATTAACTGGAGGCCTAGCCCAGAATTACTGTTTTTTCCCTATTTCAGTGTTTCGAAGAAACGGAATATCAAACGGAGTCCAAACAGAATGAAACCTTCGGGATCGTGATTTTCCAACCGAACGTGATCCAGGAGACTTGAACCCTACTCCAAGTAGTGCCAGAGGCGGTCACGAGGGTGGAGCCCCCCCCCCTGGGCGTGCCCCCCTACCTCGTGGGCCCCCTGACGCTCCACCGACGTACTCCTTCCTCCTATATATACCTACGTATCCCCGAACGACCAGAACAGGAGCCAAAAACCTAATTCCACCACCGCAACCTTCTGTATCCATGAGATCCCATCTTGGGGCCTGTTCCCGAGCTCCGCCGGAAGGGGCATCCACCATGGAGGGCTTCTACATCATCACCATAGCCCCTCCGATGAAGTGTGAGTAGTTTACTTCAGACCTTCGGGTCCATAGCTAGTAGCTAGATGGCTTCTTCTCTCTTTTTGGATCTCAATACAATGTTCTCCCCCTCTCTCGTGGAGATCTATTCGATGTAATCTTCTTTTTGCGGTGTGTTTGTTGAGAGCGATGAATTGTGGGTTTATGATCCAGTATTATCTATGGAAAATATTTGATTCTTCTCTGAATTCTTTTATGTATGATTGAGTTATCTTTGCAAGTCTCTTCGAATTATCCTTTTAGGTTTGGCCAACTAGATTGGTAGTTCTTGCAATGGCAGAAGTGCTTAGCTTTGGGTTCAATCTTGCGGTGTCCTTACTTAGTGACAGAAAGAGTTGCAAGGCACGTATTGTATTGTTGCCATCGAGGATAACAAGATGGGGTTTTTATCATATTGCATGAATTTATCCCTCTACATCATGTCATCTTGCTTAAGGCGTTACTCTGTTTTTAACTTAATACTCTAGATGCATGCTGGATAGCGGTCGATGAGTGGAGTAATAGTAGTAGATGCAGAATCGTTTTGATCTACTTGTTTTGGACGTGATGCCTATATACATTATCATTGCCTAGATATACTCATAACTATGCTCAATTCTGTCAATTGCTCAATAGTAATTTGTTCACCCACCGTAGAATACTTATGCTCTTGAGAGAAGCCACTAGTGAAACCTATGGCCCCCGGGTCTATTCTCATCATATCAATCTCTATCACTTTATTTACTTGCTTTGTTTTTACTTTGCCTTTTACTTTTCACTTTGCATCTATCTATCAAAAATACCAAAAATATTATCTCTATCAGATCTCACTCTCGTAAGTGACCGTGAAGGGATTGACAACCCCTAAGCGTTGGCTGCGAGTTGCTATCATTTTGTGTAGGTACGAGGGACTTGTGCGTGGTCTCCTACTCGATTGATACTTTGGTTCTGAAAAACTAAGGGAAATACTTACGCTACTTTGCTGCATCATCCTCTCCTCTTCGGGGAAATCCAACGTAGTGCTCAGAGGTAGCAAGAAGAATTTCTGGCGCAATTGCCGGGGAGGCTCATCGCAAGCAAGTCAACCATACCAAGTACCCATCGCAATCCCTATCTCTCGCATTACATTATTTGCCATTTGCCTCTCGTTTTCCTCTCCCCCACTTCACCCTTGTCGTTTTATTTGCCCTCTCTTTCCCAATCTCCTCCTCTCTTTTTCGTTTGCCTTTTTCCCGTTGCCTTTCTGCTTGTCCGTGTGTTAGTTTGCTTATTTGTTGCGATGGCTCTACCTAGATTTGGTGACCTTTACCTTAAAAGGCTAGAGGAGATTGAAAGCAATGTCAGAAAGTTTATGGTTTTGCAATTTGAGCACAATAATTTCTTTAGAAACGAACTTAAGGAACAAAAAAGTTTTAAGAGCTTATATGAATAAAGAACTCGATGATATGTCTAAAAATTTGATGGTATAAGGGCCCAAATTGCTCGTCTTAAAAGATGACCGCTGAAATTTCGGATATGCAAGCTACCTTAGTCAATAAGATGGCCGCTAAACCGAATTCCTATGAAAATCAAGATGAAGATCTAAAAGTTATTGATGTGTCCCCCATTAAATCTTTGTTTTGCAATATGAATCTTGATGAATCTGAAGATTATCTTCCTTTACCTAGAAGGCGTTCTAAGAATTCGGAGTTTCTAGATCTTGATGATGAAATTGATGAAAGTGGGATTGAAATAAATAAAAACCGTGATGTTGCTAAACCCACTATTTTGGATCTCAAGGAATTTAATTATGAAAATTGCTCTTTGATTGGTTGTATTTCCTTGTTGCAATCTGTGCTAGAATCTCCTCATGCTTATAGTCAAAATAAGGCCTTTACCAAACATATTGTCGATGCTTTGATGCAATCTTATGAAGAAAAACTTGAGTTGAAAGTTTCTATCCCTAGAAAACTCTATGATGAATGGGAACCTACTATTAAAATTAAAATTAAAGATTTTGAGTTTCATGCTTTGTGTGATTTGGGTGCTAGTGTCTCTACTATCCCCAAAACTTTATGTGATTTGCTAGATTTCCGTGATTTTGATGATTGCTCTCTAAACTTGCATCTTGCGGATTCCACTATTAAAAACCTATGGGAAGAATTAATGATGTTCTTATTGTTGCAAATAAGAATTATGTGCCCGTATATTTTATCGTTCTTGATATAGATTGCAATCCTTCATGTCCTATTATTCTTGGTAGACCTTTCCTTAGAACGATTGGTGCAATTATTGATATGAAGGAAGGGAATATTAGATTCCAATTTCCCTTAAAGAAGGGTATGGAACACTTCCCTAGAAAGAAAATAAAATTACCATATGAATCTATCATGAGAGCCACTTATGGATTGCCTACCAAATATGGCAATACCTAGATCTATCCTTGCTTTTATGCCTAGCTAGGGGCGTTAAACGATAGCGCTTGTTGGGAGGCAACCCAATTTTATTTTGTGTTTTTTGTTTTTGCTTCTGTTTAGGAATAAATAATCCATATACCTTCTGTTTGGATGTGGTTTTATGTTTTAGTTAGTGTTTGTGCCAAGTAGAACCTATAGGATAACCTACGATGATAGTTGATTTGATTCTGCTGAAAAACAGAAACTTTATGCGCACGAATTTAGTTATGATAAATCACAAGAACGTGCTTTTGCGTTGATTCGAATTGCTGCTGATCAATAAACAAATTGTACAGGACTTCCTATTTTTGTAGAATTTTTAGAGTTCCAGAAGTTTGCGTTAGTTACAGATTGCTACAGACTGTTCTGTTTTTGACAGATTCTGTTTTTTGTGTGTTGTTTGCTTATTTTGATGAATCTATGGCTAGTAAATTAGTTTATAAACCATAGAGGAGTTGGAATACAGTAGGTTTAACATCAATATAAATAAAGAATGAGTTCTTTACAGTACCTTGAAGTAGTATTTTGTTTTCTTTCTCTAACGGAGCTCACGAGATTTCTGTTGAGTTTTGTGTTGTGAAGTTTTCAAGTTTTGGGTGAATTCTTTTGATGGATTATGGAACAAGGAGTGGCAAGAGCCTAAGCTTGGGTATGCCCATGTCACCCCCAAGATAATCCAAGGACACCAAAAAGTCAAAGCTCGGGGATGCCCCGGAAGGCATCCCCTCTTTCGTCCACTTCCATCGGTAATTTACTTGGAGCTATATTTTTATTCACCAACATGATATGTGTTTTGCTTGGATTGTCTTGTATTATTTGTGTCTTTGCTTGTTAGTTTACCACAATCATACTTGCTGTACACATCTTTTGAGAGAGCCATACATGATTTGGAATTTGTTAGAATACTCTATGTGCTTCACTTATATCTTTTGAGCTTGATAGTTTTGCTCATAGTACTTCACTTATATCTTTTGAGCGTGATAATTTTTGCTCTAGTGCTTCACTTAGATCTTTTAGAGCATGGTGGTGGATTTGTTTTAAAGAAACTATTGATATCTCATGCTTCACTTAGATTATTTTGAGAGTCTTTAATAGCATGGTAAATTGCTTAATGTTAATATACTTGGTATTCAAGATATGTGAAACTTTCTTTTGAGTGAGTTGAATACTAAGATAAGTTTGATGCTTGATAATTGTTTTGAGATATGGAGGTGATAATATCAAAGTTGTGCTAGTTGGGTGATTATGAATTTGAGAAATACTTGTGTTGAAGTTTGCAAATCCCGTAGCATGCACGTATGGTTAAAGTTGTGTAACAAATTTGAAACATGAAGTGTACCTGGCTTGTGCATCCTTATGAGTGGCGGTCGGGGACGAGCGATGGTCTTTTCCTACCAATCCATCCCCCTAGGAGCATGCGTGTAGTACTTGAATTTTTGATGACTTCTAAATTTTTGCAATAAGTATATGAGTTCTTTTGACTAATGTTGAGTCCATGGATTATACGCACTCTCACCTTTCCGCCTTTGCTAGCCTCTTCGGTACCGTGCATTGCCCTTTCTCACCTTGAGAGTTGGCGCAAACTTCGCCGGTGCATCCAAACCCCGTGATACGATATACTCTATCACACATAAACCTCCTTATATCTTCCTCAAAACAGCCACCATACCTACCTATCATGGCATTTCCATAGCCATTCCGAGATATATTGCCATGCAACTTCCACCATCATCATCATGACATACATTACTTTTGTCATATTGCCATTGCATGATCTTGTAGTTGACATCGTATTTGTGGCAAAGCCACCATGCATTATTTTCCATACATGTCACTCTTGATTCATTGCACCATCCCGGTACACCGCCGGAGGCATTCATATAGAGTCATATCTTGTTCTAAGTTTCGAGTTGTAATCCTTGTGTTGTAATCAATAGAAGTGTGATGATCATTATTATTAGAGCATTGCCCAAATAAAAAAAAGGAGAAATGCCAAAAGAAAAAAAGAAAGGCCCAAAAAAAGGGCAATGCTACTATCTCTTTTTCCACACTTGTGCTTCAAAGTAGCACCTTGTTCTTCATGTAGTGAGTCTTATATATTGTGCTTCAAGGTAGCACCTTGTTCTTCATGTAGTGAGTCTCATAAGTTGTCTTTTCATACTAGTGGGAATTTTTCAATATAGAACTTGGCTTGTATATTCCTACGATGGGCTTCCTCAAATGCCCTAGGTCTTCGTGAGCAAGCGAGTTGGATGCACACCCACTAGTTTTCTTTTGTTGAGCATTCATAGCTCTAGTGCATCCGTTGCATGGCAATCCCTACTCCTCATGTTGACATCAATTGATGGGCATCTCCATAGCCCGTTGATTAGCCTTGTCAATGTGAGACTTTCTCCTTTTTTGTCTTCTCCACACAAACCCCATCATCATATTCTATTCCACCCATAGTGCTATATCCATGGCTCACGCTCATGTATTGCGTGAAGGTTGAAAAAGTTTGAGATTATTTAAGTATGAAACAATTGCTTGGCTTGTCATCGGGGGTATAGAAGTTGGGAACATCTTTGTGTGACGAAAATGAAGCATAGCCTAACTATATGATTTTGTAGGGATGAACTTTCTTTTGCCATGTTATTTTGAGAAGACATGATTGCTTTGATTAGTATGCTCGAAGTATTATTATTTTTGTGTCAATATGAACTTTTGTCTTGAATCTTTCGGATCTGAATATTCATATCACAATTAAGGAGATTTACATTGAAATTATGCCAAAGTATCACTCCGCATCAAAAATTCTTTTTTATCATTTACCTACTCGAGGACGAGCAGGAATTAAGCTTGGGGATGCCCGATACGTCTCCAACGTATCTATAATTTTTGATTGCTCCATGCTACTTTATCTACTGTTTTGGACTATATTGGGCTTTATTTTCCACTTTTATATTACTTTTGGGACTAACCTATTAACCGGAGGCCCAACCCAGAATTGTTGTTTTTTGCCTTTTTCAGTATTTCGAAGAAACAGAATATCAAACGGAGTCCAAACGGAATGAAACCTTCGGGATCGTGATTTTCCAACCGAACGTGATCCAGGAGACTTGGACCCTACTCCAAGAAGTCTCAGAGGAGGTCACTATGGTGGAGCGGGCGTGCCCCCCTACCTCGTGGGCCCCCTGACGCTCCACCGACGTACTCCTTCCTCCTATATATACCTACGTATCCCCGAACGACCAGAACAGGAGCCAAAAACCTAATTCCACCACCGCAACCTTCTGTATCCATGAGATCCCATCTTGGGGCCTGTTCCGGAGCTCCGCCGGAAGGGGCATCCACCATGGAGGGCTTCTACATCATCACCATAGCCCCTCCGATGAAGTGTGAGTAGTTTACTTCAGACCTTCGGGTCCATAGCTAGTAGCTAGATGGCTTCTTCTCTCTTTTTGGATCTCAATACAATGTTCTCCAACTCTCTCGTGGAGATCTATTCGATGTAATCTTCTTTTTGCGGTGTGTTTGTTGAGAGCGATGAATTGTGGGTTTATGATCCAGTATTATCTATGGAAAATATTTGATTCTTCTCTGAATTCTTTTATGTATGATTGAGTTATCTTTGCAAGTCTCTTCGAATTATCCTTTTAGGTTTGGCCAACTAGATTGGTAGTTCTTGCAAAGGGAGAAGTGCTTAGCTTTGGGTTCAATCTTGCGGTGTCCTTACTGAGTGACAGAAAGAGTTGCAGGGCACGTATTGTATTGTTGCCATCGAGGATAACAAGATGGGGTTTTTATCATATTGCATGAATTTATCCCTCTACATCATGTCATCTTGCTTAAGGCGTTACTCTGTTTTTAACTTAATACTCTAGATGCATGCTGGATAGCGGTCGATGAGTGGAGTAATAGTAGTAGATGCAGAATCGTTTCGATCTACTTGTTTTGGACGTGATGCCTATATACATGATCATTGCCTAGATATACTCATAACTATGCTCAATTCTGTCAATTGCTCAATAGTAATTTGTTCACCCACCGTAGAATACTTATGCTCTTGAGAGAAGCCACTAGTGAAACCTATGGCCCCCGGGTCTATTCTCATCATATCAATCTCTATCACTTTATTTACTTGCTTTGTTTTTACTTTGCCTTTTACTTTTCACTTTGCATCTATCTATCAAAAATACCAAAAATATTATCTCTATCAGATCTCACTCTCGTAAGTGACCGTGAAGGGATTGACAACCCCTAAGCGTTGGCTGCGAGTTGCTATCATTTTGTGTAGGTACGAGGGACTTGTGCGTGGTCTCCTACTCGATTGATACTTTGGTTCTGAAAAACTAAGGGAAATACTTACGCTACTTTGCTGCATCATCCTCTCCTCTTCGGGGAAATCCAACGTAGTGCTCAAGAGGTAGCAAGAAGAATTTCTGGCGCAATTGTCGGGGAGGCTCATGCAAGCAAGTCAACCATACCAAGTACCCATCGCAATCCCTATCTCTCGCATTACATTATTTGCCATTTGCCTCTCGTTTTCCTCTCCCCTACTTCACCCTTGTCGTTTTATTTGCCCTCTCTTTCCCAATCTCCTCCTCTCTTTTTCGTTTGCCTTTTTCCCGTTGCCTTTCTGCTTGTCCGTGTGTTAGTTTGCTTATTTGTTGCGATGGCTCTACCAAGATTTGGTGACCTTTACCTTAAAAGGCTAGAGGAGATTGAAAGCAATGTCAGAAAGTTTATGGTTTTGCAATTTGAGCACAATAATTTCTTTAGAAACGAACTTAAGGAACAAAAAAGTTTTAAGAGCTATATGAATAAAGAACTCGATGATATGTCTAAAAAATTTGATGGTATAAGGGCCCAAATTGCTCGTCTTAAAAAGATGACCGCTGAAATTTCGGATATGCAAGCCACCTTAGTCAATAAGATGGCCGCTAAACCAAATTCCTATGAAAATCAAGATGAAGATCTAAAAGTTATTGATGTGTCCCCCATTAAATCTTTGTTTTGCAATATGAATCTTGATGAATCTGAATATGATCTTCCTTTACCTAGAAGGCGTTCTAAGAATTCGGAGTTTCTAGATCTTGATGATGAAATTGATGAAAGTGGAATTGAAATAAATAAAAATCATGATGTTACTAAACCCACTATTTTGGATCTCAAGGAATTTAATTATGAAAATTGCTCTTTGATTGGTTGTATTTCCTTGTTGCAATCTGTGCTAGAATCTCCTCATGCTTATAGTCAAAATAAGGCCTTTACCAAACATATTGTCGATGCTTTGATGCAATCTTATGAAGAAAAACTTGAGTTGAAAGTTTCTATCCCTAGAAAACTCTATGATGAATGGGAACCTACTATTAAAATTAAAATTAAAGATTTTGAGTTTCATGCTTTGTGTGATTTGGGTGCTAGTGTCTCTACTATCCCCAAAACTTTATGTGATTTGCTAGATTTCCGTGATTTTGATGATTGCTCTCTAAACTTGCATCTTGCGGATTCCACTATTAAAAACCTATGGGAAGAATTAATGATGTTCTTATTGTTGCAAATAAGAATTATGTGCCCGTATATTTTATCGTTCTTGATATAGATTGCAATCCTTCATGTCCTATTATTCTTGGTAGACCTTTCCTTAGAACGATTGGTGCAATTATTGATATGAAGGAAGGGAATATTAGATTCCAATTTCCCTTAAAGAAGGGTATGGAACACTTCCCTAGAAAGAAAATAAAATTACCATATGAATCTATCATGAGAGCCACTTATGGATTGCCTACCAAATATGGCAATACCTAGATCTATCCTTGCTTTTATGCCTAGCTAGGGGCGTTAAACGATAGCGCTTGTTGGGAGGCAACCCAATTTTATTTTGTGTTTTTTGTTTTTGCTTCTGTTTAGGAATAAATAATCCATATACCTTCTGTTTGGATGTGGTTTTATGTTTTAATTAGTGTTTGTGCCAAGTAGAACCTATAGGATAACCTACGATGATAGTTGATTTGATTCTGCTGAAAAACAGAAACTTTATGCGCACGAATTTAGTTATGATAAATCACAAGAACGTGCTTTTGCGTTGATTCGAATTGCTGCTGATCAATAAACAAATTGTACAGGACTTCCTATTTTTGTAGAATTTTTAGAGTTCCAGAAGTTTGCGTTAGTTACAGATTGCTACAGACTGTTCTGTTTTTGACAGATTCTGTTTTTGTGTGTTGTTTGCTTATTTTGATGAATCTATGGCTAGTAAATTAGTTTATAAACCATAGAGGAGTTGGAATACAGTAGGTTTAACACCAATATAAATAAAGAATGAGTTCATTACAGTACCTTGAAGTAGTATTTTGTTTTCTTTCTCTAACGGAGCTCACGAGATTTCTGTTGAGTTTTGTGTTGTGAAGTTTTCAAGTTTTGGGTGAATTCTTTTGATGGATTATGGAACAAAGAGTGGCAAGAGCCTAAGCTTGGGTATGCCCATGTCACCCCCAAGATAATCCAAGGACACCAAAAAGTCAAAGCTTGGGGATGCCCCGGAAGGCATCCCCTCTTTCGTCCACTTCCATCGGTAATTTACTTGGAGCTATATTTTTATTCACCAACATGATATGTGTTTTGCTTGGAGCGTCTTGTATTATTTGTGTCTTTGCTTGTTAGTTTACCACAATCATACTTGCTGTACACATCTTTTGAGAGAGCCATACATGATTTGGAATTTGTTAAAATACTCTATGTGCTTCACTTATATCTTTTGAGCTTGATAGTTTTGCTCATAGTACTTCACTTATATCTTTTGAGCGTGATAATTTTTGCTCTAGTGCTTCACTTAGATCTTTTAGAGCATGGTGGTGGATTTGTTTTAAAGAAACTATTGATATCTCATGCTTCACTTAGATTATTTTGAGAGTCTTTAATAGCATGGTAAATTGCTTAATGTTAATATACTTGGTATTCAAGATATGTGAAACTTTCTTTTGAGTGAGTTGAATACTAAGATAAGTTTGATGCTTGATAATTGTTTTGAGATATGGAGGTGATAATATCAAAGTTGTGCTAGTTGGGTGATTATGAATTTGAGAAATACTTGTGTTGAAGTTTGCAAATCCCGTAGCATGCACGTATGGTTAAAGTTGTGTAACAAATTTGAAACATGAAGTGTACCTGGCTTGTGCATCCTTATGAGTGGCGGTCGGGGACGAGCGATGGTCTTTTCCTACCAATCCATCCCCCTAGGAGCATGCGTGTAGTACTTGAATTTTTGATGACTTCTAAATTTTTGCAATAAGTATATGAGTTCTTTTGACTAATGTTGAGTCCATGGATTATACGCACTCTCACCTTTCCGCCTTTGCTAGCCTCTTCGGTACCGTGCATTGCCCTTTCTCACCTTGAGAGTTGGCGCAAACTTCGCCGGTGCATCCAAACCCCGTGATACGATATACTCTATCACACATAAACCTCCTTATATCTTCCTCAAAACAGCCACCATACCTACCTATCATGGCATTTCCATAGCCATTCCGAGATATATTGCCATGCAACTTCCACCATCATCATCATGACATACATTACTTTTGTCATATTGCCATTGCATGATCTTGTAGTTGACATCGTATTTGTGGCAAAGCCACCATGCATTATTTTCCATACATGTCACTCTTGATTCATTGCACCATCCCGGTACACCGCCGGAGGCATTCATATAGAGTCATATCTTGTTCTAAGTTTCGAGTTGTAATCCTTGTGTTGTAATCAATAGAAGTGTGATGATCATTATTATTAGAGCATTGCCCAAATAAAAAAAAGGAGAAATGCCAAAAGAAAAAAAGAAAGGCAAAAAAAAAGGGCAATGCTACTATCTCTTTTTCCACACTTGTGCTTCAAAGTAGCACCTTGTTCTTCATGTAGTGAGTCTTATATATTGTGCTTCAAGGTAGCACCTTGTTCTTCATGTAGTGAGTCTCATAAGTTGTCTTTTCATACTAGTGGGAATTTTTCAATATAGAACTTGGCTTGTATATTCCTACGATGGGCTTCCTCAAATGCCCTAGGTCTTTGTGAGCAAGCGAGTTGGATGCACACCCACTAGTTTTCTTTTGTTGAGCATCCATAGCTCTAGTGCATCCGTTGCATGGCAATCCCTACTCCTCATATTGACATCAATTGATGGGCATCTCCATAGCCCGTTGATTATCCTCGTCAATGTGAGACTTTCTCCTTTTTTGTCTTCTCCACACAATCCCCATCATCATATTCTATTCCACCCATAGTGCTATATCCATGGCTCACGCTCATGTATTGCGTGAAGGTTGAAAAAGTTTGAGATTATTTAAGTATGAAACAATTGATTGGCTTGTCATTGGGGGTATAGAAGTTGGGAACATCTTTGTGTGACAAAAATGAAGCATAGACTAACTATATGATTTTGTAGGGATGAACTTTCTTTTGCCATGTTATTTTGAGAAGACATGATTGCTTTGATTAGTATGCCTGAAGTATTATTATTTTGTGTCAATATGAACTTTTGTCTTGAATCTTTCGGATCTGAATATTCATATCACAATTAAGAAGATTTACATTGAAATTATGCCAAAGTATCACTCCGCATCAAAAATTCTTTTTTATCATTTACCTACTCGAGGACGAGCAGGAATTAAGCTTGGGATGCCTGATACGTCTCCAACGTATCTATAATTTTTGATTGCTCCATGCTACTTTATCTACTGTTTTGGACTATACTGGGCTTTATTTTCCACTTTTATATTATTTTTGGGACTAACCTATTAACTGGAGGCCTAGCCCAGAATTACTGTTTTTTCCCTATTTCAGTGTTTCGAAGAAACGGAATATCAAACGGAGTCCAAACAGAATGAAACCTTCGGGATCGTGATTTTCCAACCGAACGTGATCCAGGAGACTTGAACCCTACTCCAAGTAGTGCCAGAGGCGGTCACGAGGGTGGAGCCCCCCCCCCCTGGGCGTGCCCCCCTACCTCGTGGGCCCCCTGACGCTCCACCGACGTACTCCTTCCTCCTATATATACCTACGTATCCCCGAACGACCAGAACAGGAGCCAAAAACCTAATTCCACCACCGCAACCTTCTGTATCCATGAGATCCCATCTTGGGGCCTGTTCCCGAGCTCCGCCGGAAGGGGCATCCACCATGGAGGGCTTCTACATCATCACCATAGCCCCTCCGATGAAGTGTGAGTAGTTTACTTCAGACCTTCGGGTCCATAGCTAGTAGCTAGATGGCTGCTTCTCTCTTTTTGGATCTCAATACAATGTTCTCCCCCTCTCTCGTGGAGATCTATTCGATGTAATCTTCTTTTTGCGGTGTGTTTGTTGAGAGCGATGAATTGTGGGTTTATGATCCAGTATTATCTATGGAAAATATTTGATTCTTCTCTGAATTCTTTTATGTATGATTGAGTTATCTTTGCAAGTCTCTTCGAATTATCCTTTTAGGTTTGGCCAACTAGATTGGTAGTTCTTGCAATGGCAGAAGTGCTTAGCTTTGGGTTCAATCTTGCGGTGTCCTTACTTAGTGACAGAAAGAGTTGCAAGGCACGTATTGTATTGTTGCCATCGAGGATAACAAGATGGGGTTTTTATCATATTGCATGAATTTATCCCTCTACATCATGTCATCTTGCTTAAGGCGTTACTCTATTTTTAACTTAATACTCTAGATGCATGCTGGATAGCGGTCGATGAGTGGAGTAATAGTAGTAGATGCAGAATCATTTTGATCTACTTGTTTTGGACGTGATGCCTATATACATTATCATTGCCTAGATATACTCATAACTATGCTCAATTCTGTCAATTGCTCAATAGTAATTTGTTCACCCACCGTAGAATACTTATGCTCTTGAGAGAAGCCACTAGTGAAACCTATGGCCCCCGGGTCTATTCTCATCATATCAATCTCTATCACTTTATTTACTTGCTTTGTTTTTACTTTGCCTTTTACTTTTCACTTTGCATCTATCTATCAAAAATACCAAAAATATTATCTCTATCAGATCTCACTCTCGTAAGTGACCGTGAAGGGATTGACAACCCCTAAGCGTTGGCTGCGAGTTGCTATCATTTTGTGTAGGTACGAGGGACTTGTGCGTGGTCTCCTACTCGATTGATACCTTGGTTCTAAAAAACTGAGGGAAATACTTACGCTACTTTGCTGCATCATCCTATCCTCTTCGGGGAAATCCAACTCAGTGCTCAAGAGGTAGCAGTGATCTCCATCTTTTTCTGCTTCTGGTACAGTGAATACATCGATCATCATTCAAAATGACATGGTTCAAGAGGAGTTTACCAAAGCTCAACTTGACATTCAACGGCCTAATAACTCTGAACACCCTAGAGATAACATTCACACATGAGAAAGAAATGAAGAAGTCCCAAGTAAACCATCCTAGCATAGAAGGGATCAAGCAGAAGGTCCAAAACAGAACAACTAGAAATTTTGCTATGATGGTCAAGGTATGCTTTGGTTCGGCACCCGGTTATGTGTACCTAAGCAAGCCAACCTATATAAGCAAATACTTCGAGAAACACATGAGTCCCCGTATTCCATCCACCCTGAAGGTACCAAGATGTACCAAGACTTGAAGGAAATATTTGGCAAGGTATGCGAAAGGAATTGTATATTACATTTCTTGTTGCGATGTAGCAACAAAGTCAAAGATGAACACTAAAAGCGTTGATGGATTGCTTCAACCCTTACAGGTCTCGCAATGAAAATGGTACAGTGTTTGCATGGACGTTATCATTGGGTTGCCCAAGTCATCCAGAGACCATGACTCCATATGAGTTATTGTGGATGACTCACCAAATTGGTTCACTTTATTCTAGTGAAGACCACTTATTGGGTAGAACAATTGGCTCAGTTATACATGTCCAAAATCTTCGGCCTCCATAAAGTACCTAAGTCTATTGTATCATACCGAGGCTGACAGTTCACCTCAGCATTATGGCTTCGTCTTCATTGGGCCTTGGGAACTAAACTAAGGCACAACACAACGGACCATCCTTGGGACGGACGGGAAGGCAGAAAGAGTGAACCATATACTGGAAGATATGCTTAGTTATCGTGCATTGCCTTATGGTGTTGAATGGGAAGAAAATTTGCCATATGCAATAGTTTCCTATGACAACAATTACCATGCCACCATTCGAGGCATTGTATGGACACAGATGTCCTCCCCTCAATTGGTCCCAGACATGAGATGGTCACTTCCAAAGTAGTTCCAACCCACATGAAGTTCATTTTACCCAAGATTATTTGAAGCAACGGTCAGCTATTGAGTTGTTTAATCTTGCATTATTGACATGTTGGTGCACTCTTAAGGATCCAAACACCCTTAGTGCTTGTTTTCTTAAAGCAAGATATTTTCCTAATATTGATTTGTTGCAAGCAAAATTGGTTAATGCATCATCACATATTTGGAGAGTTATTCTTGAGGGAAGACATGTTCTTGCTCAGGGCCTGATCCAGAGAATTATTGATGGACATTACATTGACATTTGGAGGCACAATTGGCTCACAAGGGATTATAATACGTGTCCTATCACTTATCTCTATGATAAACCCACCTTAGTTTGTTAGTGAGCTCATTTATTATAATTCTACATGATGGTACTAGGAGAAGGTACAAGAGACCTTTATTTGCACTATTCCTTTGTGCATCAGACAGTTGTCACATGTTTTTTCATGGAACTTGACAAGAAGGGAATTTTTTTCTGTTCGATCTTCCTATTGCATGTTTATTGCAACAAAGCATCATCGAGAGGCTTAGCTAGGATGTAATGTTGATTCTTCAAAATTTGAAAGGGACCCAAGAAACCTGGACAAGAATTTGGTTGGTTCAAATTCCTTCTAAGCTAAAAAATGTGTGTGGCACAACAATCTCTACCTACAGTGGATCTCCTTCAACACCAAAGTATGCCTACAACGAACGCTTGTGAGCTATGCGTAGCTGAAGGTTCGTGGAGACACTAACCGCTTGAATCTAACATGTCAAGGTGTTTGGGGCTTTAGCGGATCCTATTTTGGTTGAAATCTTGAGCACCACTAGGGAACCAGGTGCGAGGAGATGGATATTCACTCTATTGGAAAGCTTGCCGCATGATGATTTTCTTTTACTTCCAGTGATGCTATGGGCTACCTCGCATGCTCTCCGAAAGGCACTTCATGAGGAGGAGTTTCAGAGCTTGGCTGCAACACATGCATTCATACATCGCTATCTTCCTGATTTGGCTATATCGGTGTCTTCATCAGCCCCCTGCCAGGTCTTCGTTATGTTGAACCTTTTAAAGCCATGGTGCGTTGGATTCCACTATCTGCAGGCTTTCCAAAAATTAAAGTCGATGGAGCAGTGGCCAACACTACGAACATGAAATATATTAGCATTGTGTGCATAAATTTAGAGGGAGTGTATCTTAGTTCTTCAGCAATTTCTTTCTCTAGTATGATTGATCCTCCTGTCCTTGAAGCATTGGCTTGCCGAGAGGCGCTCGCTCTAACTTCAGATTTAATGCAGGGCAGGATAGTCACAACCATGTATTGTAAGGGTGTTACTGATGACCTCAACAAGGGCACAGGAGGAAGCTATATATGGGAACATCATTCGGAAGATCTGTCGTGGAATTGTCACGGCAGATGTCCTAGTGAAAGGACTTAGTCGTGGAGCCATCGCAACTAGGAGCTTAAAGGGGTTAAAACGGGATAAAGGACACGGGAGTTTATACTGGTTTGGCCCCTTGCCGTGAAGGTAATGGCTTAATCCAGTTTGAGGTGGGATTGCTTATGTCTCGATTACTAGGGAGCGAATCCGCTTGACCTAGCTCTCGATCTGATGTTACTTGTCCTAAACCGCCGCCGGGTCGTCCCTTTATATACAGAGGTCGACGCCCAGCGGCTCACAGAGTCCCGACCGGCTCATAAACAGTGTCCGTCTCGGTCTCTCTCTATTCCTACCTTACAATACAAGTTACATATATATGCTGGTTTATCTGTACGGGCCTTCAGCCGCCTTTGGGCTTTGGGCCCTTAACTGAACCGCCATCTTCCAGCATCGTCTTGGGCTTTATGAATCGCCATAGGTATAACCCGGCCCCTCCTGGGCGGGTCATACCTAATAGTTATATCCCCAACATTAGGCCCCAGATTGATTTGAACTGGTTCATGTCAATCTTCAACACTTAGAAAAAATCTTCTGCTCTTCATTATGCGAGAATTTATAACCCGCCATGACGTCATCTTCCGGATTTGTGATAACCCACCATGACATCATTTGCCATTAATTCACGCTTTATCCAACATATATCAACGGATCCTTATCTTTAATGACCATCCCGAGAATCGAGGCGTCCTGGTAGCTGGATAACCATATTTTTGCCCTCCTTGTTTTTCGCACCCACTTATCAGTCTCTCCTTTATAAATAGCCACGACCTAGTCTTTCCTCATTCTCCCCCTTTCCAGCGTCTTCTACCTCTCGCAACCATCTGCCGCTCGAGCTCCACCGCCACTGCAGAGCACCTCGTCCTCGTCAACTTCGATCGCTGCATCAACCTGAGTTGGACCAGAGTACACCTGCACCCCACCGCAGTTGAGTCTGCACCTGTAAGTGCTTCTTCTTCAGCATGTTAGATCGCATTAGGGTTCCTGACCGTTCGTCGTGTTCTTCATAGTTTCTCCATAGTTCCTCCACCGTAGCCTCTTTTGATCCAAAAGGAATATAGAACTTATGCGGTGGTTGTTTTACCTCCACTTTTGATACCAGCGGATCCCCTTTCTCTGAAAAGAAATCTCATATAACTTATGAACTCATCTGTACTAGTTTTTTAGGTCTAGATTAATTTCTTTTTCCTGACCACCCGTTGATCCAAAATAATAGTTGCAGCTTGTGAAACTTGTTTGTGTAACACTTAGCCAAAAATTGCATTTTGTTAGATCCACCTAGCCATGGCAGCTCTAATCACCGGCTTAAAATTGCAATGCTCAATAGATAACATCAACCACTCATCGCGGCTTAAATAACTTGACTGCTCATGGCGGTTTAAATAACCTGACCAAATTAGCCATATACCATTAGGCCCCTTCATAAGCCGCCATTCTAAACATGTGCTGTAATATTTTTCCTCCGGCTTAAATTTGAACCGGCAATTTTTACTCTTTGTTAGGCTTCCTTCTTCACAATGCCGCCCAAAACAAGCACTTCATGTAACTGGGTCAAATCCATCGTCAAGGACAGTACCCTTGATGACTTTGTGAAAACCGTCTATCTGCCAAAGAAGGAAGTCATGTCGTACCGTGCTCCTGATCCAACAGAAGAAAAACCTCAGCCCAAAGAAGGGAAAGTCATCGTTTTCACTGATCACATGAACCGGGGCCGCCACCCGGCTCAAAATTCTTCAGAGATGTTCTGCACTTCTTTGACCTCCGTCCTCAAGACATCGGACCCAATTCCGTGTCTAATATCTGCAATTTTCAAGTGTTCTATGAGGTGTACCTTGAATAAGAACCCAGCTTGCTACTCTTTAGAGAGTTGTTTTATTTGAACCGCCAGAATGAATGTGCCAACGGACCTAGTTTGGAGCTCGGCGGGGTCTCAATCCAACGACGGAGAGACGCCATTTTTCCTTATGCCCAACCACCGAGTCATCCCAAAGACTGGAACCAGACATGGTTCTACTATCAAGACACATCTCCGGCTAATGAGAACCCTCTGCCCAGCTTTCGCGCCCTGCGCCTCGAGTCTAACCATCCTCTTCCAGACAAGTTGTCAGTTGTTGATCACCAAAAGCTCGCCCCCACCATGGCTAAAGTCAAGGCTCTTTTGGGGAACGGTTTAAATGGTATCGACTTGGTCCGGGTTTGGGTTGCCTGGCGGATCATTCCGTTGAGCCACCGCTCTGGTTTGATGTGCACGTACACGGGCGAGAAGACTGATCCTCTGCGCCACAGCCCTGACAATTTACCTGACGACATCGTCGATGATATGACAAAATCGCTCTTGAATGAAAGCCTAGCCGATTGTGGCAAGGTGGGCATAAGCCCTTTTTGCAAGGCTAACCCGGCTCCAGCGGTAAGCCGCCAAACTGAGTAAATTTACCTTCATCCTTGATGTTTTTGTCTTTACTCAAACCTTTGCTGATTTTCACAGGTTGACGACAAATTTTGGAAGAAAAAGTATGATCATGCGCAAAGAGAGCCAGGAAGGCCAAAAGAGCCGCCGCCAAGAAGAAAGGAAAGAAGACCAGCGCCTCTGACTTGCTTCGACTAGAAAATACCTCTGAGTCGGAGGTAGCTCTTGACTCTCTTGGCTCCTTTTTTAACCATCTTATTGACACTGATTATCATTGGGATGACACGGGAACGAGTCACGGAGTAGATGAAGAGGTAACTATTATTTCCTCCAACTCCGAGCATTTACCAAGACAGAAAATCCGAAGAGTAACCTGGAAAGTAAGATTTTCACATCCCTTAGCTTATCAGGATCCTCAATTTCTTTTGAAGCGACAGATTCAGGAGAGCCGGAGGCAGAACCGACCAGCAAGGACGCGGAACTCTCCTCCGGCTTACCAAATACACCATGGAAGTGCCGGAACAAGGTCACCTCTGACTTAAATCCTTTTTATCCTTTGGCGGGTCTCACTCGTCAACCACTCAACTCTTCCGATTCAAATTATCAGGAAACTTCACCTTCCTCCGGCGACTCAATCCAGTCCAACATGTCGGCTTTTAAGACCGCTCCAGGGTAATGATGATTTACTTATCATGTATTCATTTCAATTCTTCATATTTGTACTGACCTTTTTGATCTTATGCAGCGGATAAGCAAGGCCCAGCAAGAGGGTGAAGAAGAACAAGCCGGTTGAAGAGCCGACCATCAATGAACCGGAGCTCCAGACTGTCACACCTGAAGCCTCTGTTCCTGAGCCGCCTCTTGAGCCGGTTCACGATACGCCACCAATGACTAATGACATGTCTATCGACCAAGCTGGAGACGGCTCTTTAAACCCAGATGAAAGGATCGATATGGTTGACTAGAGGGGGGGTGAATAGGCAACTAACAATTTTTAGACTTTTATTTAACAATTTAAACCTTGCAATGAAATAGGTTGTCTAGATGTGCAACTACGTGGACAACCTATATGATGCAAAGACAATGAGCACACAAGCAAGCAATGGATATAGCACAAGTAAGCTTGCAAAAGTAAAGGGATAAGATAACCAAGAGTGGAGCCGGTGGAGACGAGGATGTGTTACCGAAGTTCCTTCCTTTTAAGGGGAAGTATGTCTCCGTTAGAGCGGTGTGGAGGCACAATGCTCCCCAAGAAACCACTAGGGCCACCGTAATCTCCTCACGCCCTCACACAATGCGAGATGCCGTGATTCCACTATTGGAGCCCTTGAAGGCGGCAATCTCCACAACAATTGGAGGCTCCCAACGAAACCACAAAGCTTCACCACAATGGAATATGGCCTCGAGGTGACCTCAACCGTCTAGGGTGCTCAAGCACCAAGAGTAACAAAATCCACACTAGAAAGTATGGGGGAAGTAAATATCCTTTGGTGGAAGTGTAGATCTAGGTCTCCTCCTTCAAACCCTAGCACATCAACAAGTTTGAGTGGCTAGAGAGAGAGATCAGGCAAGAGAGCTTGAGAGCATCAATGGTGGAGTGAGAGAGGTAAGAGATGGGCGTGGTAGGTGGAAGAACCACCTTATATAGCAACCCACTAAAATCCAACCGTTACTGCATTTTCAGTACTGCAGCGGTACAACCGCTCCTTGTCCCGGTACAACCGGGACTCACGATGTAACTGCAGAACCCTACTAGGCGGTACAACCGGGCCATTGGGCGGTAGTACTGGTCACTAGCAAATAACCGGACCAACCGCCCAGCTACCGCACAACTACCGCACCGAAACAGAATGGAGTCACCCCTGAGGGCGGTAGTTGGGCGGTGCAGGGCCGGTGCAACCGCCTGGTCTTGATTGCTTGGGCGGCTAAGGAACAAGCGGAAGAACCGCTCGAACCTCCGGTTGTAACGGTTGAAAAGGAACAACCGGACCAACCGGGCCACCACCGCCCAGCCACCGCATCAAAACAGAAGCCTGACTGGTGCATGGCCGGAACAACCGCTGCTGGACTATGCAGAGTCAGATGGCGGTACCACCACCCGGAGGCAGTGGTACCACCGCTCGACAACAGTAGAGTAGCGTCAAGAGCCAGCGGTACAACCGCTCGGACAAGCGGTACAACCGCTCGGACGAGCGGTACAACCGCTGGGAACACACAGCAAGGATTAGATGAAGATGGAGGCACTCTCTCGACAAGAAAAAAGGGGGGATGGAGGTGAACGAGAATGGACTCCCCTATTCTATCCACAGTGGATTCCCTCTAGAGTGTACGGGATCCCTACGACCAAAGAGATAAAAGCGTAGAGGATTCCGTCTTCAAATGATTCCTTCGAGAGAGAACCACTAACCGATGAAAGCCTAATCATTGAGAACCTGAAACAAATAGCACAGGACTAGACCAACAAAGGGTTGTCATCATCATCCAAAACATAAGGTAGGGAAATGCCCTTACAATCTCCCCCTTTTTGGTGGATGATGAAAACAACACGATACAAGATAGAAGACTATAGAATCTAGACGGAGCTCCCCCTAGATGTGAGCCCCAGGTCGAGACTCCCCCTAGATTCTATAGGCTAGACATATAAAGCATATAACATGAAGGTAGCCAACACAAAGAAACAAGAGCAAAAACTACCAATTAAGACCAACAAGCATAACGAAGAGATAGCAGGAGTGGCACAAAATCTACACAAAACAAACGAGAACGACCAAAGTTCAACTGGAGACCACAAACAAGTTCAACACGAGACACACACTACGCAACCACCCATGTAACTCCCGAGTCCTATCACACTCTCTCCCCCTTTGGCATCAGGACACCAAAAAGGAAGAGAGCGAAGCTATCGCCCCAGGCTCAGTCGTCCTCCTCTGACTCCTGGTAGCATCAAGGTCTTCATCATTGTCAGAATCTTCACCATCATCAGAAACTTCATCATCGTCCCCATCTGAGTCCTCCATGATATCATCAGCGGCAGTAATGGTGGTGGAGGGCTGAGGAGGGGCTTCATCATCAGTCCAGGTGCTGTGGGAGGATATCCAACGCTCCTCCGGTGTGATGCTCTTCTCAGAACCACTCTGAACTGACATGCTTAGGTGCCTCATCATAGCAATTTGGCAACGCCGCGCAAGCTTCTCATTGACATGTGCCTCATACATCCTCTTCTGGATGTCAGACTGGAGGCAGAAGCTCTTCTTCACCTTGGCAGCGAGCTTGTCCACCCACGAGGGCTTGGCCCCTGGTTCCAACTCAAAATCCTCATCATCAGAAGTGGCATAGACATCCTCAGGAGCATTAGCCGGGAAACGTGGCTCGGCGCGCTTCTTCTTCTTAAGGAGCTTGACTTCATGATTGGTAAGATTGTCAGGAGAGGTGAGGGGCTCTCCAGGACGGCGAACTCCCCACACTGAGTTCAGAAAGCACATGACAAACGGAGCATAAATGGGGACCTTTCTGTAGATGACCATGTTGTACATCTCGTGCCACAGCCAGTTGGACACATCAAACGTCTCCCCAGATCCAACCTTGGTCTTCATAGCAACCATCAAGTCAACAAGATAGCCATGGATTTCATCTTGATTCCCCACTTTGGGCAGAAGCACATTGCGAAAAACAGGATGCATGATGTCATAGACCTTCACCAAATCCTTAGATTCACCAATAATACCACGGCCCCGAATGTACAGAGGGGCAAGCTTCTCCTTAGGCATGGGGTCAGGATGATCATGGGGCCGAATGCCACCCCTTCCTTCCAGACCGGTATCATCGTACCCAATAGCATTGCAGAAGGTCCTCCAGGGAACTTGAAAGAGCTCATCACGACACATGAAAGTGAGGGTGCGCACGTCATCTTCTCCAAAGTGAACGGTGGCATAGAACTGATGGATGAGTTGAACATCAAAGTCATAGTTGACGGACATGAGCTTGACAAGATCAAACTCCTCACAGAGAGCCAAAGCCTCACCAAAATACTCCAGGTTGTTCCGCCAATGATCAAGATCGATGGTCCACTGCTTGGCATATCTGTTCTTGTTGTGCTCAAAGAGTTCATGAACAATTTGTACTTGCATCTCATTCCGAAACTGAACAGTGGTCCAACGAGGAGCTACGGGAACCACATAAGGATTCTTTGAGCGGAAGGCTTCCCAATCCTTGGCTTTCCAACGGTGGAGTGGCATTATCACACGTTGTTTGACAGCGGCAGACTTTTCACGGCGAGTGGGCTTGGTGGGGATCACAACTTCCTCTTCAGAGTCAGCCGGGCGCGGAGCCCGTCGAACCCTCTTCTTGGTCTTGCGAGGAGCAGGGCGAGAACTGGAGCCACCTGAACACAGACACGAAGGGGACACACGAAACCAACAGGAATGAGAGGAAAGCAAACGAAAAATGCAACACACAGAAACCAGAACAGTGCTGTGGTTCATATATACCGGTAGAACCAGATCCCCCACCGGTAGAACCGCCCCACCGGTTGTACCGCCCGTCTGGGCGGTAGAACCGCTGACAGTGGCACTACCAGGGCAGTTAGATCTGTTCAAGACGTGCAAATCACTCAAGCAATATTCGGAGTTCTATGTACTGCACAGACACAAGAAAAACAACGGTCTCTCCCAACCAAAGAACAAACACAACACTAGGAGGATAAGGTAATGCCCTAGAACAAGAAGAAAACCTAGAACAAAGAACGAAGAACGAAGAACAAGGACATTACCACCATCCATGGGAGAAGACCGGAGGGCTTCCATGGAGAACCCTCGGGACCGAAGCGCGGGGCGCACTCCGGGACGAGGCAGAGGTGACCGGCGGCTAGGGCAAGGAGGAGGCGACTGGGGACGAAGGGGGAAAAGAGAAAACCCTTCGCCCCGTCGGATATAAATAGGCCCGTAGCCACGCGGCGGTAGAACCGCTCCTAGGACCGGTTGTACCGCAAGTCAGGTGCTGACAGATTGTAGTGGGCGGTGCTTCCGTTTCCTGAAGAGCACCGGAAGTACCGCCCGGAGACAACCGGTAGAACCGGACGGAGAAGCCCCAGTGAAAATGGGCGGTACAACCGCCCAAGCACCGAAAGCAACCCAACTGGGGCAGCACAACTAGGTATCAGTGGTAGAACCGCCCGTGACACCGGTTGTACCGCCCGATCACCAAATCCCAGACCAAAAAGAAGAGAACACGACAAACGGGACAACACAAAAGAAAAGGAAACACGAAGGGAAAACAAAAGCAACCACACACAAGCTGAGCGAGCTCAGTCCTCTCTCTTAAGAGAGGGCAATGGCCGAAGCCGCCTATGTTTGAGTCAAGTGGTATGGCACCGCGAAGAATTATCCTTGGGCCCATGACCAAAACTCGTCTTTGAAGCACAAATGCCATCAAAATGGCTAATGTGAAAGAGGTGATCGATTTATGCATGATGGGGGGAGGGAGAGTTCATTGATAGAACAACACTCCCCCTATGTCTATGCCTACACCTAAACTAGACAACACGTTGAGTGTGGTGGGGGTGTACGGGTTCAAGTCACATTGCTCAAATCAATGATATTTAGCTCATGCCTTAACTCGCGAAATCTTGCTTCATCCAAGGGCTTCGTGAAAATATCTGCAAGGTTATCATGAGTGTTGACATACTTGAGCTCGATCTCTCCTCGCCTAATGTGATCCCGGATGAAGTGATACCGAATCTCAATGTGCTTCGTCTTGAAGTGTTGTACCGGGTTGAGAGAAATCTTGATGGCACTTTCATTATCACACCAAAGAGGCACTTTGTCACAAATGACACCGTACTCCTTTAAAGTTTGCCTCATCCATAGGAGTTGAGCACAACAACTACCTGCTGCCACATACTCTGCTTCAGTGGACGAGAGAGACACACAACTTTGCTTCTTGGAAGACCAACTTACCAAAGAGCAACCAAGAAATTGGCACCCTCCAGAAGTGGACTTCCTATCCACTTTGTCTCCTGCCCAATCGGAATCCGTGAAACCTTCAAGCTTGAAATTTGCTCCTCTTGGGTACCATAAGCCAAAGTTTGGGGTATGAGCCAAATATCGAAAGATTCGCTTGACCGCCACATAGTGACTTTCCTTTGGTGCGGCTTGAAACCATGCACACATCCCCACACTCAACATGATATCCGGTCTAGATGCACAAAGGTAAAGCAAGGAGCCAATCATGGAGCAATATACCTTTTGATCCACCGCTTTACCATTGGGATCGAAGTCAAGTTGGCACTTAGTAGGCATTGGTGTAGAAGCCGGCTTGACGTCACTTAGCTTGAATCTTTTAAGCATGTCTTGAGTGTATTTGGCTTGGTTGATGAAGGTTCCTTCTCTTCGTTGTTTGATGTCAAAACCAAGGAAGAACTTCAACTCTCCCATCAAAGACATCTTGAACTTGGAGGTCATGAGAGCGGCAAATTCCTCATTGAAACTTTGTTAGGAGAACCAAAGATAATATCATCAACATATAGTTGGCATACAAACAACTCCCCTTTGACCTTCTTAGTAAAAAGAGTGGGATCAATTTGTCCTACTTCAAATCCACGATCTTGTAGCAACTCGGTAAGGTGGTCATACCACGCACGTGGGGCTTGTTTAAGGCCATAGAGTGCCTTATCGAGTTGATACACGTGATCCGGGAAGTAGGGGTCCTCGAACCCGGGGGGTTGCTTGACATAAACCAACTCATTAATGGGACCATTAAGAAACGCACTTTTCACATCCATTTGTTGCAACTTAAAGTTGTGATGGGAAGCATAAGCAATCAACAAACAAATGGATTCAAGACGAGCAACGGGAGCAAAGGTTTCACCGTAGTCGATGCCCTCGACTTGGGAGTAGCCTTGTGCTACCAATCTTGCCTTGTTGCGAATGATGTTCCCATGAGCATCTTGCTTGTTCTTGAAGATCCACTTTGTTCCAATGACGTTGTGGCTCCCCGAAGGTCTTGGCACCAATCTCCACACCTTGTTGTACTCAAAGTTGTTTAGTTCTTCATGCATGGCATTGAGCCAATCCGAGTCTTCGAGCGCCTCATAGACCTTTTGGGGTTCAACACAAGAGACAAATGCATGATGTTCACAATAGTTAGCTAATTGTCTACGAGTGCTTACCCCCTTTCTTAGACTTCCAACCACGTTTTCCATGAGATGGCCTTGGGTTGTGAGTTTGGAAGCAATCTTCGCGGCACGACGCTCTAATTCTTCCTCGGGGGTGGAAGGAGGAAGGTTAACTTGATCATCTTGAGCGCCGTCTTGAGCTTGCTCATGATCTTGAACTTGCTCGAGGGGGAGAACTTGACCTTGGGCATCATTTAGAGGTTCACCTCCATCTTGAGGTTGATCTTGCCCTTGGTCTTGTTCATGGAGGTGAGGGCCTTCACTTTGTTCTTCGGAAGCGTGTGGGTCTTGGGGAGGTGATGGCTCTACTTGAGTGGAGCATTGTCCTTCTCCTTCGGGCACAAGGGGTTCCTCAATGGGTAGGATATGACCAATACCCATTCTTCTTATGGCTTGGGGAGGAATTTCATCACCTACATCACAAGTGCCACTTTGCTCCACTTGGGAGCCGTTATTTTCATCAAACTCTACGTTACACGTCTCCTCAATGAGTCCGTTGGACTTGTTGAGAACACGGTAAGCATGAGAGTTTGTAGCATAACCAACAAATATGCCCTCATGAGCTCTAGCTTCAAATTTAGACAAACGAACACCTTTCTTGAGAATGAAACACTTACACCCGAACACCCGGAAGTACTTGAGATTGGGCTTGTTCCAGGTGAGTATCTCATACGGAGTCTTGTTCAAGCCTTTGCGGAGATAGAGCCGATTGGATGCATGACAAGCTGTGTTGATGGCTTCGGCCCAGAAGTTGTATGGAGACTTGAACTCCGCCATCATGGTCCTTGCCGCATCCATCAATGTCCGGTTCTTCCTCTCCGCAACACCATTTTGTTGAGGGGTATATGGTGCGGAATATTGGTGCTTGATCCCTTCATCACTAAGAAACTCATCCAAGGTGTAGTTCTTGAACTCGGTGCCGTTGTCACTTCTTATTGTCAAGATCTTTGCATTATGTTGACGTTGAGCTTCATTTGCAAAGTCGATGACGGTTTTTTGAGTCTCACTCTTCCTCTTGAAGAAGTATACCCACGTGTATCTTGAATAATCATCCACTATCACCAAGCAATACTTTCTACCCCCAAGACTATCAAAGGATGGGGGCCCAAAGAGGTCCATGTGGAGGAGCTCCAAGGGTCTCTTCGAGTAGATGATAGTCGTGGGAGGGTGAGCCGTCTCATGAAGCTTTCCTTCGATACAAGCACTGCAAACACGATCTTTGGCAAAACTAACATTCGTTAGTCCATGGACATGGTCCCCCTTGAGAAGACTTTGCAAAGATCTCATATTGACGTGGGCTAAACGGCGATGCCAAAGCCATCCCACATCAACTTTAGCCATTAGGCATGTCGCGGTCTTAGTGGGTTGCTCCGAGAAGTTAACCACATAGAGACCGTTCTCAACATGCCCAACAAAGGCTACTTTAAGAGTCTTGCTCCACAAGAGGGCCACGGTATCAATATCAAAGAAGGTGGCAAAACCCATGAGTGCGAGTTGATGAACGGAAAGTAAATTGAACGCAAGGGACTCAACAAGCATGACTTTCTCGATCGTTAGATCATGAGAAATGACAACCTTGCCAAGACCCAATACTTTAGAATGTGAGGCATCACCCCATTCGACATTGGTGGGCATAGATGGGATATTGTGCACGTCCACCACCAAGTCCTTGCTCCCGGTCATATGATTTGTTGCTCCACTATCGAGCAACCATGATCCCCCACCGGAAGCAAACACCTACAAGAGATCAATGCTTGGTTTTAGGTACCCATTGAGTAATGGGTCCTTTGATGTTAGTAACAAGGGTCTTAGGAACCCAAATAGACCATTCAATGTACTCATAAGGAGAACCAACAAATTTAGCATAAACATGTCCATCACTAGCACGGCACAACACATAAGAGGGGTTAAAGTTGTCGACTTTGTTCGGAGAGATGGCGTTGCACTCTTTGGCTTCACCGCTCTTCCCATTGTTCTTCTTCTCCTTAGGAGCACCTTCTCCCTCCTTCACAAAGGTTTGCGTGAGCGAAGGAGGTCGATTGGTCTTGCTCTTCTTCTCCTTGTTCTTCTTCTTGTTCTTGGACTTGGGTGCGAACCCAACTCCCTCCTTTCCCACAACTTCCTTTTGGTTGCTCAAAAGGTCATTTAGGTTCTTCTCGCCTTGTATGCATGACACAAGACCTTTCTCGAGTTGTTCCTTCAACTTGGCATTTTCCTCCACAAGATGCATATGCTCACAACATGGGTTAGTAGCATTTGCATTATCAATTAAGACCATGTGAGGAAATGTGGCCTTTTCCTTAGTTAGCTTAACTTGGTGTTGAGCATGAGACTCCTTGAGGGTGGCATGAGCACTTTTCAAGACCTTGTGGGCCTTGTCAAGTACATCAAACTCCTCCGTGAGTCTAACATGATCAACCCCAAGTTTAGCCTTCTCGGAAGCTAGAACACGAGACAGAACAAGAGCATGATCAAGATCTTTCTTTAGTTTAGCATGACCATCATTGTGTGACTCCTCAAGAGCCAAACGATGCTCACGCTCTTCCTCAAGAGCATTAGAGAGATCCGATATCTCATCGGCATAGTCACGACTATGACTTTCCATCTTAGTGATGGTTTCTTCATGAGCCTCGATCATGTCAATGGCTTCACCAAGTTGTTCCAAGAGAGCAACGAAATGCTTCTTGGATTTGCCCTTGAGCTTACTCATGAAGGACTCAAATTCATTGATCTCCTCATTAGACCCCTTACCATTATCAAAGTCATCCGTTGAAGGAGGGTTAGGAATAATGGTGGTTTTGATGTTGGGGTTACCTTGTTGGTGGCCTTAGCCATGAGGCACTTGGCGGTGATGTTCTCGTTAGGTGCATCGAAGAGAGACACCCGAGGAGTTGAGACAATGGCAACGGATGCCATGGCCATTGTTTCGCCATCTTCATCATCATCGTCATCCTCACGGTATTCTTATTGAACCACCAACCCGCG